>NC_138554.1:5918033-6093033 GCF_964273705.1 Natrix helvetica | reverse complement strand
AGACCCGATCATATAATTTTCTGCCTAAATTAATATATTGTCTAACCATCCAATGTTGATTGAGGAAGTTGATAGGCTGGTGTTCCTAGACTTTCAAAGACAAATGCAGACTCTGTCCGGAGATGATTTTCCAAAACTGGCTAAGCATCACTACATCCATTAAGAAAAGGACTTTCAACCAGCCTCTCCAAAATGCTTGCCTAGATGTCTGAGCCTGAAAGTCTCCTCCTAAATGATTTGAATAGTTGCTACATGGTTAATAGGATTAGTAGTAATCAAAATGTTAAGAGATAGTTTCACTATGACTTACAACAAAGAATACAAATGGATGGATGGATGGATGGATGGATGGATGGATGGATGGATGGATGGATGGATGACTGGATAGATGAATGAAAAAATGATATAGGAATAATCAGGAATGTATAAAAATTATTCGAATGACAAATGCATATGTTAGTACTTTCAAATAGGATCTTAATTTATACAAAACTATTCTTAAAGGTATTTGCATTGTAGCTTTTTAAATTTTAAAGATCAAATTAAAAATTATTTAAAAAAGAAAGAATGAAAGAATGAAAGATATAATGATAAGTATACTAAGTATATTGACAGCATTAATACTATTTAAATGACTAAGAGATATTTACACAACAGATGGTAGAAAATGAATCTGCTTTTCATATGCCTCAAGAATGGGAAGAGGTGGAGTTGTATAACTCGGTAAAGCTCAACTGCAGTCTTGAAATGATAATGGCAAATGTTCAAATCAGTGCTCATTTGGACAGAAGGACTCTAGGTGTTATATTGCAAAGGATTCAAATATCTGGGTTCTATTCTGTTTGCTCAACCATCAGTGGTTGTTGAGGTGTCAGAATAATGTTCAAAGCAAAAAAATCTCGCCATTTTTTTTGCATCGGGCGAGCCCGGGATCCTTGCAAGGGGAATGGGGCAACGTGTGCAGGAGGCTCCTCAGCGCTAGCACCTGGTATGCCCAAATATAGGGGAGACCTCCAAGGTCCCTTCCAACTCTACTATTGTATTGTATTGTAATATGGGAGGGAGCATACTGCTTCCCTTTGTTTTCTGCCTGGAAGGCTCCTAGGATGGAAATGTGTGTATTTATGCATACAACTATGTCCTGTATATGTATACGTATATATCTGTGCGTATGCATATGCCTGTGTCCTGTATATTTACACACACACACACACACACACACACACACACACACACACACATACCTATTTTTCGGAGTATAAGATGCACCACGTTTTTGAAGAGGCAAATTAAAAAAAAAGTTTTTGCACTCTGCAAAGCTCCCCAAAATGGCCCATTTCTCGTGAAAAAGGGGCCAATTTTTTTCCCAAAACAAAGGCATGAATAGCCTTTAGGGAGCTTGCAGTGCTCTGGAGGGAAGAGCAAAAGGAGCAAAAAATCCCCCGTTTTTCACAAAACGGCCCCATTTTTTCGTAAAAAAAAAGGACATGGATAGCAAAAATGGACCGTTTTTTGCCCATTTCTGCCCTCCCCAGCCCCCAGGACCTCTCTAGAAGCATCCTAGAGGCTATGCATGGCCATTCTAGTGAAGGGGACGAAGTTTCAGAGGCAAAAAATGCTGTATTCAATGTATAAAATGCACCCAGATTTTCAATCTCTTTTTTGAAGGAAAAAGGTGTTTCTTATACTCCGAAAAATATGGTATGCATATATACATACATATACCCCAAAGACAAAATCTAGCTAGAAAACCAAGGAGTCTATGAAATACCATGCAAAATCTGCCCGGCAACATATATAGGACAGACAAACAGGAGAATAAATGCACGCATCACAGAACACAAGAATGCAGTAAGAAAAAAAGAAAAAACTTCCTCCCTTTTCCAGCACCTTAAAGCTACAGAACATGGAATCAATTTTGAAGGAACCAGGTTAATCTCCAAAACAGAACACCTCAACAAGAGAATAATTATGGAAGCCATCGAAATAGAGAAACACCCCCACAACATGAATAAATGTGATGATACCTCCCGCCTACCAAACATCTGGAAACCAGCCCTAGTCAACAAACGAACCCCACCCACCATCCAGGCCATTACAATACGAAAGAACAACGAACACACAACCAGCACAAAACAGCACCAATCTACCAATCATGATACAACCACACAACCAATCATTCCACCTACTGAAACAAAGCCAGCACTCCATTCCCTACCAACAAGATATACAGAAAGATGGCAGCTCCAGTCACACTTTAAGCCAAAGACCACAGCCTGAAGATGGCGAGTGAGATCTCGCTGAAACGTTGCAAAGACAATCTCAATCTCAATCTTACATGGGAAAAGACCCGAATACAACAAAACCAGCATATACATACATGTGTATACAGACACACACACACATATATGTATATATGTGTATGTATGTAAACATGTATGTATGTAGACACATATGTGTGTTTGTATATTTGCATATGCATATGTACTGTATATGTGCATATGTTTGTGTATGCATATGCGTATGTACTGTATATGTACAAATACATATGTATACAGTATATATGCATACATGTGTGTGTGTGTGTGTGTATGTATATATATATATATGTTACAACCCCTGGTATGACTAAATATGGGAGGAAGGTCACTACTCCCTCTTTCTGTCCTTCGGCTTATCACAAAGACCATGCAGGCAGAAAACCATATTTTTATTTTTACTGTTGCCTTTTTATATTTGTGTTGTAATTGTACTGATAAATAAATAAAGGGAGACTAGGATAGATCTATTTCGAGCTAATTAGCTCTCATCAGCTAGCCATACCCTTACTGGGATTAGAACCCGGGCTGTATATATCTTAGGCAGGAGTCTTAACCACTAGTCTCCCTTTATTTATTTATCAGTACAATTACAACACAAATATAAAAAGGCAACAGTAAAAATAAAAATATGGTTTTCGGCCTGCATGGTCTTTGTGATAAGCCGAAGGACAGAAAGAGGGAGTAGTGACCTTCCTCCCATATTTAGTCATACCAGGGGTTGTAACATAAATGCATACCTATTTCCCTGGCTCAACTGATAAGGAAGAGAACCCGTGGCTTAGTGGTTAAGACTCCTGCCTAAGATATATACAGCCCGGGTTCTAATCCCAGTAAGGGTATGGCTAGCTGATGAGAGCTGTGTGTGTGTGTGTGTGTGTGTGTGTGTGTGTGTGTGTGTGCGTGCATTATCTCCCCTATGAAATTATTCCAATGGTGATAATATTCCCCAGTCATCAGAACTGTAAACAAATGAAGAAGACATCAGAGAAAAGAAAAGATAGAAAAAAGGATTGTCCCATGGGCACTGGGGAGTAGAAGGCAACAACACACAAGTCTTGTGATTTCAACTTGCCTCGAATTAAATTGCGTTGCTGGAACTCTACATTGCCATTCAGACCCTTTTCAGTATTATCACTACATGCAATAAGAATCTTGGCTAAGAGTCAGGCTTCAGCCTTGCTCTTGACAGGACTATTGAGGCTGGTGTATGCAGAGTAACATGGGAAGCTGCTGCTGGAGGAAAGTCCATACTTAGAGAGCATTTAATGCCCAGAATGCTCTTCATTCTCCTATTTCCACTCTTCAGAGCGGAGTCTCTGCCGTGTCACCTAGGAGAAGCCATACCTGTTCCAAATGAATGGTACCAGCAAGGAGACTTTGTCATCGGTGGGATGGTATCCATGGCTAACTACCAATTTAATGAAGTTTCATTTCAGCAGCATCCTTCTCAGGAGTATTTTGAATATCCAGAGTAAGCAATTCAACCTTCGTGTCATCTCTAATGTAGTTAGAAGAATTGTAGTGAATAAAAAGAAAAGTAGATGATTTTATTTCACAATGAGAACATTCTGTTATGTGGGACAAAGTGTTTTCAGGGATATTGGCTACACTTTGATTCTATTTGCCTCCATGGAAATCCAAGTTCAGTGCAGGAGATTTAAAAATAGAGTTGGATTGGTCATTCTCCAATTGTGCATGCATATGGGGTAAAGCATCTCTCTGAGGTTCCAGGAAAAATAATCAGGAAATATTTAATGATATCTGTAAATTCATCCTGTTTTCAGCGTGCTAACAAAATTTTACCAACATGTCCTTTCCTTGGTCTTTGCTGTGAAGGAGATCAATGACAATCCAGAAATCTTGTCCAATGTCACTCTTGGCTTCTACATTCACGATAGCTACTACAATGCCATCATGACCTATCGGACCACGATGGATCTACTCTTCAGATCAGAGAGATTAGTCCCCAACTATAAATGTGACACCAGGAGAAATCTCATCTCTATCATAGGAGGGCTCAGCTTTGGAACGTCCTCCTATATCACAGATCTCGTGAAGTTTTACAAGATTCCACAGGTAGGATTTTTGGAAACACAGCCATTAAAATTCCTTCCTCCTTTCTTTTTCTTTTTTTCCCAAACTGGGTCTATTAAAAAATGGTTATCGTACAGCCACACACATCAACAATCTGACCAAATTTGTTGGAAAATATGTAGAAAAAAATACTGATCTATTCCCATAATATGTGTTTCTTTTAGCTCACATATGGATCATTTACCCCACAAGATGCTTATAGCACAGAGGTTCCCTTCTATTACTCCATGGTCCCAAATGAGTCTTCGCAGTACATCGGGATAATCCAACTGCTTCAACATTTTGGGTGGACTTGGGTCGGGCTCTTTGCTATTGCTAACCCGGAAGGAGAACATTTTCTGCAGATCATGGAGTCCCTTTTTTCCCAGCATGGCATCTGTTCTGCTTATATGGAAAGAATTCCATTATTAACCTACTGGGATAAATTTTTTGAGATGATTGAGAAAGCACAAAATATTTACAAACGCATAATTGATGAGAAGATCAAAACCTTTGTCATCTGTGGAGAATCTTTGACCATTGCATGGCTAACAAATTTAATTTTTTGGCTTGATCCTAGACACGAGCAGAGTTCCTTGGGAAAGGTGTGGATCATGACTGCCCAGATGGATTATTTATTAACAGGAATGAATAAAAAATGGGATCAGCAGTTCTTTGATGGTTCCATTTGCTTTACAATTCACTCCAAAGATATTCCAGGGTTCAAGGAATTCTTGAAGTTCATAAAACCTCCTTGGATTCCAGGAGATGGTTTTTTCCCACTTTTCTGGGAACAAGTCTTTGATTGTTCATTACCATCCCCTTCTTTGGCTGAAGTGGACAATCACATCTGTACTGGAGAGGAGAAGCTAAGGGACATCCCTGGGACTCTTTTTGAGATGGAGATGTCTGGGCACAGCTATAGTGTCTATAATGCTGTCTACGTATTGGCTCAAGCTTTACATGCTCTCTTCTCACTTCGATCTAATCACAGGCATTTTTGGAGGCACAAATCGTCAGAATATGAAGATTCACAACCATGGCAGGTGATTTGTGTGCTTCAGGTATTTTGTATGAGACAATAGCAATGATATAATAGATAATAGTAAATTACAACCTAAGGGTATATGATTCAGACTGGGCAGTGGCAACTACCATACCAAAATAGGTTTGAATATTTGTCTACTTGCCTCCCTCTATTTGCATCCCTGTAATTGTGGGAAATGGCACAAGTAAAAGATAGCTGATATGATGGACTATGGTGAAGGGGCAATTTTCTTGGAAGAAGGGAGCACATTTCAGAAACTGTTTGCAGGAGAGAGAAGAGGCAACACAGCCTCAAACTTCAGAGGAGACAGAGGAAGAGGAGACAGAGGAAGAGGAGAGAGAGGAAGAGAGTTAGAGGAGACAGAGGAAGAGAGCTAGAATAGCCACTGCCTAGAATTTCTCAGGGTACTTTCATTAGGATGTGAATAGTAAGGATTAAATATGGGTAGATTGCTTGTTATATGCTGATGATATAATTTTGATGCTGGCCTCACAGGTGGGGTTACGAAGGTCACTCGGGAGGTTGGCAGCATATTGCATAAAGAATCGCTTGATAATTAACGTAGGGAAAATCAAAGGTAATGATATTTAGCAGGCAACAAAAGATGAGGAGATGGATTTTAAATGGCAGAAGAATAGAACAAGTTCAATCATTTACCTACTTAGGGATAGTATTCCAGACAAAAGGTAAATGGAATAAACATGTAAAAGCCGGAGCTAAGAAGGCTCTGTCTCGGACGGCCCAATTAAATAAACTTATCTTAGAGAAAACTCCATCTTCATTAACCCCAGTGTTCAACGTCTTTCAGGTGAAAATTGAACCAATACTTACCTATGGGGCAGAAATATGGGGTTTAGTTAAGTTGCCTGGGTTGGAAATCCCTCAAAATAAGTTCTTGAGGAGAATCTTGGCTGTGTCCCCTGGAAGCCCAGCATGCGTAGTGAGGACAGAATTGGGAGTACATGTGATTGGCACATGGGCCATGTTGAAGACTGTTTATTACTGCCTAAGAATAATCGAGATGGAGGAAGGGAGGTTAGTAAAGATAGCGCTAATGGAGCAGGTTAGCTCAAATAATAAAAATAATTGGTTATCAAGTATTTTGAAGCAGGTATCAAGCTTTGGTATTCCTTTAAACTGGCAGCAGCACGATCTTAGGCAGATCAGATCTTGGATTGCACAGAGAATTATGGACATAAGTGCACAATCAGACATTGCACAAGTGACAGCAGCAAAAGTTTGCCCCTGGCTATCAGTAAACAAACACATTTTTAAAATAGAAAAAAATATTTAACTTTGCCTTTATCTCCCGTCATAAGGAGATTTTTTTTTCCAAATTGAGATTGGACCAACTTCAAACAAACATGCTTTGCGAGTGAAAGAGTCTGTTTATGTGGGATGGGGGAAGTCGGAACAACATCCCATGTAATTTTTGATTGCCCCCCCCCCGTACTCAGATTTGAGGGAACACCAGTTGGGTAGGATCTTTTATACCAGCACTCCTAAGTCCAAAGTGCGCTTTTTGCAACATTGTTTGTTAGGTACTAATGTGCAGTTGGTGAAATGGATTGCCAAATTTACTGTAAAGTTGATGGAAACAAGGACAAAGTTGGTACAGCAGAATGCGGTAGATTGTAGGAAAGGCCACTTGATTGGGGCAGATGTAGGGATAACATTGTAATATAATTTTAAGCATATTTAATTTGTAACTTAAATTGTTGCACTCTACTCTGATTATATTTTAAATTGTATTTTATTCCATTTACATTTTAAACTTGTTTTTTGGTACAATTTTTGCATGTCATTTTTGGACTTAATCTTCGCAGTAGTATGTTTTCTATTTTATTTCCTGAGCCTAGTACACTTGTGGTGCACAATCCAAATAGGGGGAAAAGCAACTACAATATGGATTTGAACAATTGCCTATTGATAATTTGAAGCATTTCATTTCCATCACTATAATATGTTTTATGACTTGATGATCTTCAGGAAATTTTCAGATGAAAGGACTAAGGCTTAAGTGAACTAACAACCAAATCCTGGTTTCCAAATTCCAAATAGTTTTAATTTTTACTGAAAATATTGGAGGAATGCTGCTTAGCTGAGCCAATTATCCAATTATCAGTACTTATTTTGTCCTTAGCAGCCGTGTAACTGTGAAAATGTTATGCAATGAAAAGAGGGTGGGATATCTGAAATAGCTGATCTTGTTATCCCGGTATGCGCAAGATAACAAACAGGTTCTCAAAAGGCTGGAGAAATGGACTTTGCATGTTTGCAGAGTTTCTACCTCCAATGTATAGTTCAACTACGACAAAATTGCTCGTACATTTCATAGAATTCTTTATTGGCCAAGTGTGATTGGACACTCAAGGATTTTGTCTTTGGTGCATATGCTCTCAGTGTATATAAAAATGCAAGATGCATTCATCAAGAATCATGAGGTACAACATTTAATGATGGTCATAGGGTACAAATAAGCAATCAGGAAACTATCAATATAAATTGTAAGGATACAAGCAATAAAGTTACAGTCCTGTGGTCATAAGTGGGAGGAGATGTGTGATAGGAACTATTTCTATTGTTTTATTCACCTGCTTTATCTTATCATTATATAGCTCCACCTATTTCTTAGAGGCATGAAATTCAACAATTCTCTTGGACACATCTTGACATTTTATGATCAAAGGAAGATGGAAGGTGGATTTGATATCGTAAACATAATTATCTTTCCCAATTCCACTTTCCAGAAACACAAGATTGGAAATGTTGATCCTGATGCTGTAAAAGGACAGGAATTAGTCATTAATGAGGATATGATTATTTGGCATAGAACGCTTAACCAGGTACTGTAGGGATTCAAAAAGAGTTTTTATGACCATTCTCTTATGGAGTCATTTGGTTTGGAAATTTACTGTTCTCCTTTCAGGCAAACCACGAGAAAGAGCCATTTTTTTAAAAAAAAAATGTCATTCTAATATGGAAAACTAATTTCACAAATATTGAGCACATTATTAGAGTTCCCCCAAACAGTTAACTGAAAATGTGTCAGAAAATAAATGCATTTAAATGACTATATTTCCTTTTTTTTAATGTAACTTTGATGTGATTAAAGCAAATTTGCTGCCACAAAGAAGAAGGAGTCAAGCTGTTCTCCAAAGCACGGGAGGTTAGGACAAGAAGCAATGGGTGGAAATTAATCAAGGAGAGAAACAACTTAGAACTAGGGAGAAATTTCCTGATTAATTAATCCGTGGAATTACTTGCCTCCAGAAGTTCTGAATGCTCCAACATTCGAAGTTTTTAAGAAGATGATGGATAATCATTTGTCTGAAACGGTATAGGGTTTCCTGCCTAAGCAGGAGGGTGGACTAGAAGACCTCCAAGGTCCCTTTCCAACTCTGCTATTGTATTCTATTCTAAATTTGATTGACTCCATCTGTATGAACAAATGGATGAATTGAACTAATGAAACATTACATATGGATTTATTAGATTGGCATATTTTCTTTTATTCTCCTGGACAACCCAAGAAAATAACCAGATTAAGAAATGTGTTTTTTTTTCTCTTTCATTATTAAAAGACAACAATGCCTGGCATTGTGCACTATATTTAATAGTCTTCCCTCATATATTGCAATGTAAATGAGAAAGAAAAAATGCTTTTAAGGGACTAGGTTTTCCTAGTTGAGTGAAACTTTATCAAATCTGTGTGTTCAAACTTGGGGTGAAATTCAGCAGGTTCTGACCAATTCTGAAGAACTGGTAGCAGAAATTTTGTGTAGTTCAGAGAATTTGCAAATACCACCTCTGACCGGCCCCGTCCCATCTATTCTCTGCCTCAAGAGTCCCAGCTGATTGGGAGGAAATGGGGATTTTGCAGGCATTTTCCCCCAGAGTGGGGAGGGAATGGAGATTTTACAGTATCCTTCCCCTACCATGCCCACCAAGCAATACCCCACAGGACCGATAGTAAAAAAAAAAAAATGCATTTCACCACTTGTTCAAACCTGCGATGGATTGACTCAAAACTTCTGGCCAAATGGATAGCTTGAATTAATAAATTATATATTGAAATTCTCATATGGATTCAATTAAACAAAAACTGGAAATCCAGATCAATTGTGCTCACAAAATAAAATCAGAGGGCAAATTGAATTGTACTTCGTTGTTTTTGATATAAAATCATCAAGTCCAATCCATTTCTTGTTTTACAAACTTTAGATGGGACTTTTCTGTTTGTTTTTTTATTGTCCAAATTTTATTGATTTTAAAAGTTTTACAGGGAAAAGGGGTTAAAAGGTTATAGAACATTTTGACAGCTACATCGTGCGGGAGGGGGGAGAACCCCTCCCCAGGTCTCACAACTTTTACAAACATAAATAGAAAAATATCAACATTTACATAGGTATTAGCAGTTTTGACTTTAACACAAAATCATCAGTATGTTTCAATCATTTTGTTTTGTATCACAATAAATTTTCATATTCTAATATTTTAATATTGATAACTAGGTGCTTCCCATTTCCCTGTGTAATGAACATTGTCACAGTGGATATCAGAAAAGGAAGAAGGAAGGGAAAAAATTCTGTTGTTATGATTGTGTTCCCTGCCCAGAGGGAAAAATCTCCAAAGAGATGGGTAAGTTTACAATTCATTTGATTTCGTTGTTATACTGTCCTTGTGGGGAACCCTTCCAGCTAATTAAATTGTCTGATTGTGCATGGATGAGAGTTTCCTTGGAAGCTAAATGGAACAATGAAATCAAATTCATTAGTACATGAAAAATTATAGGCCCCAACAATGGAATTAAAAGTGATGATGACCACACAACAATGTTTCAATTAAATAAATAAATAAATAAATAAATACATACATACATACATACATACATACATACATACATACATACATACATACATACATCTTGGAATGGCTTCAGCTTTATAACCACGCAACCATCATAGTGGAGATTCAGAAACATTGGCAATGTAGAGAATGTATGGACACACACACACACACACACACACAAACACACAAATTATTTCAGAGATTTTTTTTTCAAAAAAGATGAAAAATAAGAAACAACAGAAAAGTGATTCTACAATTTAAAAATTACATATAATACAGTGACTGGGAAGGAAGGAAGGAAGGAAGGAAGGAAGGAAGGAAGGAAGGAAGGAAGGAAGGAAGGAAGGAAGGAAGGATGGATTTCAGGTGTGATGTCTTGCTGTTTAAATTGAAACATTTGATACTGCTATCAAAAACCTCCACAATGCACCAACTAAATAAGGACACTCTTGAAATACCATAATGAAAACAGTTTATGAAATTTATGGAAGTGAATATTTATTTCTTAGGAAGAGTGGACAAACTAATGAAACATTTCTCTTAACAATGAGAATCCTGTAGACATAATGAGAAATATGATTAAATCACTTGCTACTTTAAAACTTAAAACTTTTTCATTTCCATCCAGACACTGTCTATCTGCCTGCCTGCCTGCCTGCCTATCTATTTCTGCACAATTTTGTTTCTTGAAAAATACTTATTCATATTTTCCCCAAAGTGTGTAGCTCTCTTGGATGTGTATTGTCTAAATATGTATTTTATACATAATGCTGACTGATTCCAATATTCTCTTTATGGGCGTAAACACAAGAAATCAAATGTTAAAAGAAAAAGAGAGCAAGCAAAAATAACAATATTCAATAAAAAGGGATATATACTTCTTTTATAGAAAGGGATAATACTATTTCCTTTATAGTTTTCATTTGAAATACTTAATAACTAATCTTTTTGCAATTTCATCCTTGATCTTTCATTTTCACTTTAAATTTGTTGAATATTTATTGTACCAATTTTATTTATTGTATTTACTTATACACACACACACACACACACACACAATGTATTTATTAAATATGTAAATCTATCTATCTATCTATCCATTTATCTATCTATCTTATATACATTCATTGTATTCAAATATTATATTTGTTGAATACTTTTGTACCATATTTTGAAATGAGGTCAATATAGTTCAATATTCAATAAGAATATGGTTTTAAATTTGAAAATGATCACTTCAGATATTCATATATCTGTCTTCATTGCAGCATTCCTTTAATATAAGAAAGCAAATGAAGATAAGATGTTCCTGTTATTTGCTGATTTTCCTTATGTACCAATACCACAACACAAAATATATACATATACATAGGAAGTATTTTCATATTGTAGGTCCTATATTTGGTACAAAGACATAAGCATCAGGGAGTGGATCAATATGAAAATTAATAATGATCATTCTTATGAATCTGTGTTGATATTTCTTTTCTTTTTAGATTCTGTTGCTTGCTTTCAATGCCCTGATGATCAATATGCAAACCATAAGAAAGATGGATGCATCATGAAAACAATTAGCTTCTTGTCTTATGAAGAACCTTTAGGACTCATTTTAACCACTGTTGCCACTTTATTTTTCCTCACTACAACATGGGTGTTGGGAATATTTATCAAGCACAAAGACAGCCCTATTGTGAAAGCCAACAACCGAGATCTCACTTACACTCTCCTTATCTCCCTTCTGCTTTGCTTCCTCTGCTCTTTGCTCTTCATTGGACATCCTGGAAGAGTCACCTGTCTCCTCAGACAGTCTGCATTTGGACTTACCTTCTCATTGTCCATCTCTTGTGTGTTGGCCAAAACCATCCTTGTTTCTCTTGCCTTCAAGGCCACCAAACCAGGATCTCGGATGAGGACATGGGTGGGGAAAAGACTGGCTGTTTCTATTGTCCTTTTCTGCTCAATATTCCAAGCAGGCATCTGTATTGTGTGGCTGTCAACCTCTCCCCCATTCCCAGAATTAGACGTGCATTCAACAATTGAAGAAATGGTTCTACAATGCAATGAAGGGTCCGTCTTTATGTTTTATTGTGTCCTGAGTTACATGGCCCTCCTTTCGTTTGCCAGCTTCATTGTGGCTTTCCAGGCTCGTAAACTGCCTGATAGCTTTAACGAAGCCAAGTTCATCACCTTCAGCATGTTGGCTTTTTGCAGTGTGTGGGTCTCCTTTGTGCCAACCTACCTGAGCACCAGAGGAAAAGCCATGGTGGCTGTGGAGATCTTCTCCATCTTGTGCTCTAGTGCAGTGCTTCTAGGATGTATCTTCTTCCCCAAGTGCTATATTATTGTATTTAGGCCTGGTTTAAATAACAGGGAACAATTGATAAGAAGAATTGTTTGAATGCCTTTTTCCTTTTTTTTTTTTTTTTGGTTATGTTTGAAAGTTGAGAGGAGAAGCATCAATATTCAAAATTACATTTTAAGTTATTCTTTTTTTTAAGGTGGGGAGTCTGTTCTGATTTAGTTGTAACTCTGAAATCTTGATGGAATAGGGAGGCTCACAGAACTTATTGTGGTTGTACTAGTATATTTTGAACAAAACCAGAAAGAAACTGTTATCAAGTCAACAAATAAAAGTTTTCTAACTATCTGCCTAAATTGTCTGAAATTACTCAGTTGCATTTAAAGAAATTTAAATATAATCGTAATAAAGATTACATTCACAGGCTGAAGATCAATCCTGATTTTTCTATTACTAACCTTCTTTTAAAAAAATGAAAATAGAAGTGTGTGAATTCTAGTGTGAACAAGATCACACAAGGTCATTACATTCATTTCTTTTATAACTAAGGAATAAGAATATTTTGGATTATTTGGAATAGTATGGATAAGAATATTTTTTTTTTCATTTTTGCTCTGAGTTTGTTCTTTTTACTTATTATGCTGTGGTTATCAGTTGTTATTAGCGAACACAAATTTTAATAACAAAACAGAACTAAAATATCTATAAATCCTGAATAATGATTAGAAGGATGTTATTACATCTCACTAAGCAATTTGCTTTGGGAGACAAGATATGAAATTAAGATGTAGGTGGACTTTTCATTAAATCATTCTTCCTTCATTAGAGATTTTTCTTTCATTCCACCCCTTCCTTTTTCACAGGGGTTCATTTTCCCCCTATAACTTCCTTTTGTTAGTAGTTCACTGTAGTCTCTTTTAAAATGCAATTGACTCAGAATTTATCAAATCCAATAGTCCAGTACTTCAAATGGAAACTGTGGAACCATTCATTACATAGATTTGTTATACATAAAATTTACAGAATAGGAAACTCACCTATAAAATAAGAGAAGATCAGAGTCTCCTTTACCTCTGAGAATATTATGAGAATAGTCTTCGTGCAGCTGTTTGCATCTCAAACCAAGACTGAAATTGTTTCCACATCACATCTTTCACATCACATTAGATGTTCTGAATGCTTCGTCACCAGAAGGTTTTGACAAGAAACTGGACAGACACTTGTCTGAAATGGTATAGAGCAGTGATGGTGATCCTTTGTGGCATTGAGTGCCCAAACATACACTCATTTTTGTGCATGCGTGCTGACCAGCTGGTCTCCACAGGCGCTCGAGCACTAGTAAATGGCCTGAAATGCAGCCAAAACCAGACCAAAAAATGGCGTGAAAACAGGGGGGAAAAACAGACTGAAAAATGGCCAGAAAAGCAGCCTGCCTTTGGCCCATTTTCAGTTAGTTCTTTGGGCCTGACAAATGGCCCCCAAAAGCCTGTTTTTTGGGCCGTTTTCCAGCATTCTGGAGCCTGCAAAGACCAGCTGGCTGGTGCGCACACACGTCTGAGAAACCAGAAGAGTAGCTGGCGACATATATTCACCATCAGGGGCATAGGGTCTCCTGCTTGAGCAGGGGGTTGGACAAGAAGACCTCCAAGGTCCCTTCCAATTTTATTATTCTATATTCTGAATCGACTTTTGACACCTCTAGTGCAAATGAAGACAAAACGTGGAATATAGAAAAGTTGAAAATGAGAATTTTGAATAGATTCTCTCTATACATCCCATTCAAGTGTCCCCCCCCCAATGCATTTATATTATTTTGTGATTTTGAAAATGATCCAAATGTTAAGACCAAAGAATACATTCCCCAAATTCACACCGTTTATGAGTAACGAAATTCAGAGGAAAAGTTCTGGTTTTCAAATGGAATTAGTTTATCAAATTATCAAATACAAAGGGAAAATAGAAACAAACAAGAAGTAAACAAAACAAAACTGAAAAAGAAATAAGTGCATATATCTCTTATATGAATCAATAGTAATAAAAGCTTTACGTAAACATTTTGTGGCGTGTTGAGAATTGGGGCTACTTGCACAAACAAAGGTTTTTTTTTCGCTTATCTGAAATAGAAAATTTTAAATTTCAATTCACATCTGAATTACCATGCAATTCATTTAATACAATACAATAGCAGAGTTGGAAGGGACCTTGGAGGCCTTCTAGTCCAACCCCCTGCCTAGGCAGGAAACCCTATACCGTTTCAGACAAATGGCTATCCAACATCTTCTTAAAGACTTCCAGTGTTGGGGCATTCACAACTTCTGGAGGCAAGCTGTTCCACTGATTAATTGTTCTAACTGTCAGGAAGTTTCTCCTCAGTTCTGAGTTGCTTCTCTCCTTGATTAGTTTCCACCCATTGCTTCATGTTCTACCCTCAGGTGCCTTGGAGAATAGTTTGACTCCCTCTTCTTTGGGGCAACCCATGAAGGACCTTCAGATCCTGCCGTGAGTTTCATATGGAATGGCGCCATGAAAATCAATATGGTCTGTCACGTCATCGGAGTATCTTGGGTGTATTCAGTGGTGAATTTCAAAATTTTTTAGAACCTCTTCTGTTGGTGTGGCCTGTTTTGCGGGAGAGGCCTGGTGGTCATGTGACCGAGTGGGAGTTGCTTGGTGATCATGTGACTGAGTGGGAGTGGCTTTGTGATCATGTGATTGCGTGGGAGTGGCTAGGTGATCATGTGATTGGGTGGGCATGGCCAACTTGGAAAATGTAGTGAAACTCATTTAACGACGCTCTTGCTTAGCAACCAAAATTTTGGGCTCAATTGTGGTCATAGGTTCTCTTTCTTTTTCTTCTTTCTTTCTTTCTTTCTTTCTTTCTTTCTTTCTTTCTTTCTTTCTTTATCTCTCTCTCCCACCAGGCTCTTAGAGGCAGGTGGGGCGATTTATGAGCCAGCCAATCAGTGAGTGGCGGGTGGGACAAGCGTAGTACGGACGGTTGCGGGGAGGGAACAAGGGAGTGGGGCAGGTATATTTGTGGACTCTCTTCTATAGAACTGGTTAGAACCGGCAGGAACCCACCCCTGGGTGTATTGTGCGTGTAGGGGAGGGCGGGCCACAGGAGGGCAGGCCACAGGAGGGCAGGCCACAGGAGGGTGGGGCACAGGAGGGTTTAAATGGTAGAAGGAAGTACAGAATTACAGGCTTAACTTTAATTCACAGAACTCTGAGGCAGATTGATTCCTCAGAGAACTGTTTTATTTGGAGATATCATCTTGGCACAGATTGGTGGAATTCCAACTCTGAGAATTCCCACATTTTCCACCTCATTAAAAATTGAAAGTTTCCTGTTCTCCCAAACAATAAGTCACATTGTCCAATCTGGGTGCTGGCTGGTTGCCTGTTTAATTTTCTCCTCCTCCTCTGGCCTACCAGCAGTTGGAATCAGTGGCGTAGCGTGGTTGTCAGCACCCGGGGCAAGGCAAGTAATTTGCGCCCCCTAACCCGTGGATTTTAGCACTCGAGTCTCTTCCACTAGATTAGTTAAAGAAACCCTTACCCCTAAGCACATGTATTGTTTGTTATGAAAATACTGATGTAATTAAAGTAAAATGCATCTAAATACAAGTTTATTTTCAAACACTTTATTGAGTGCGAACATGCATTACACATTCTCCACATTTTCAGCAGGTCTATGAATACAAATCTACAAATGTAGTAACCTAGTATGGGCCATGCTATTATATGTCGCCTCACAACCATCGTAAACGACAAAAAATATCAAGAACAAAAACAAAACATCAAAATGAACCATACCCTGGAGATGATCCAAGGCTGGGCTAGATGGAGCCAACTTCCTCAATCCTGTACCTCTAATTGTAATTCTTTAATAGAAGTGCAAGATATCAATCTGTATATACAGATTAATTTAAATTCGCCTGCTTTTAATTAGCGCAAATTTTTCAACAACGGAATTGAAATCTACATTAAAGTCTCTCTCAATGGACAGTATTGCTAGATTACTCAGTCTTTCTTGGCTCATTGTGGATCTCTGATATGTTTTGATTAGTTTAAGTTTTGAGAAACTTCTTTCACAACTCGCTGTAGAAACAGTGATAGTAAGAAAGATTCTTAATGTGACAACAAAGTTAGTTAAACTTTCTTGCAGCTTCCACTTATACACCCAGCGAAGCAAATCTAAAGCTGACCGCTGCTAGAAGGATAACTGGCTTCTAAAAGCCAACATTGTGGAATGAACTAACATGTCTCTGTCCATATCTAAATTGTGGCATATTTAAATATAATCCTATATTTTAAATATAGTTATGAGTGAACAGGATTTTTAAGTGTTTAATTGGTAGCCAATATGTAAATTAGAATTTACTTTCAAATAATAACCAAAGAATATATAATACTGAGAAGGTGACATAGACAAAGAAAATTGCATGACCATAACAGGATGAAAAAAAAGGAATAGCATGCCCATCTTTGCATATTGAGACTAATCTTGGGGCCCAACGTAACTTTTTATCAAGCAGACATCTTTCTTAAATTGGTTTTTAATGCCTTGGGACCTATAGATGGATATAGGTTATGCACATCTGACAAATTATGCTTTATTTATTTTTATGTACCATTGTGGGATTCACTTTTTCAAGCATGGGTAATAAAATGCTTCAAATAAGTACAAAACCTGATATATTTATTACCATTGTATGTAGAAAGCAAGGAACTAACTAGATACCAAAGTGAAAAATGCATATAAACAATCTGAAATGTAGTAATTGTTCTTTATAATCATCAATTGAAAATGCTGGTATTTTGGTGTGCAGGGAAGATCAAAAGAAGCAATTCCTATTCCACTGCCCTTTATTCCTCTCAGAATAGAATACCAAAGGAGGAGCAGCCTTCAGTCATATGGGCATGTGCAAATTTTCTACCTGTTGACACACCTCTCTTTGTAAGATGCTTGCTGGAAAGTCAGGCTCCAGAGGAAGTGTGTAGGAAATAAGAGGAAACAGCTTTGAAGAATAACTCTATTCTTCTGTTTGTTTCCCTGCTTTTTACACAATACTGAGGAAAGGACAAGGCTCATCTAGCCTAGCTCCTATTCATATGGAGAAAAGGAAATGGAACAACATTGAAAATCTGTGCCTCCTTCCTACCATGCTACTCCATCACAGAAAGTACATGATCAACTATTTTGGCCCAACACATTTCTGCCGTCTTCTGTTCCTTAAGGTGGGGCAGTCAGAAGTGGAGAATGGTTTGAAATCGGCTGTTTTTATTTATTCCTGGGTGGTCCCATCTTAGCACAACCAGGGGCGGGATTCAATTGTACCCATCAGGCACCCTTTCGCTGTCTTTTTTGGCTTAACCTTCCAACCCGCGCCTCAAGTTCTTCGCCTCGATTGGTTCAGCTCTCCGGTTCTCTGGAAGGCCTGCACACGTATATTGTACACTCTCTCTCTCTCTCTCTCTCTCTCTCTCTCTCTCTCTCTCTCTCTCTCTCTCTCTCTCTCTCTCTCTCTCTCTCTCTCACACACACACACACACACACACACACACACACACACGTTAAATACATAAATAAATACATACCTCACTGCCCTCCCTTCCCCGCTGGAGTGTTTGGGCACGGAAAGTGTGTCCGCAAGAGAAAGCTAGGGCGAGCCCCCTTCGTTTACAACCCGAGTCGCGGGAGCCCGAGTTTTTTTGCACGTAAGTGTGTGCTGGAAGGAGAGATAGACAGAAAGAGAAGGAAAGAAAAAGGGAGAGCGCGGCCGGGAAAACCGGGGAGGGGGAGAGAGAGAGAGAGAGAGAGAGAGAGAGAGAGAGAGAGAGAAAGAGAGAGAGACTCTCAGCGAGCAACTCCTGACAGAGTCTAGCCCGACAGCGCGCCTGAGACTCTTCAACTGGGAGAGCATGAGAACACGAAAGCAGTAACAGCCCTTCTCGGCTGCACCAGCTGCTTCTCTTCGCCAGCTGCAAGCGCCCGACTATCGCCGGGAGAGAAAAGGCGGGGAGGGGATTCTGGAGGGGCCACATTCCCTGAATCCAGTTTCACTCTTTCTCTCTCCCTTCCCCAACCCCAACCTCCTCTCTCTCCCCCTCCTCCCCTCCCCGCCTCGCTCTCCCCTCCTTTCTTTCTTCCTCTCGCTTCCCCTCTCTCCTTTCCTCCGCGCCCCGCCAGATGTTGCGCCCAGTGCGGCCGGCCCCCCCTGCACCCCCCATGCTACGCCACTGGTTGGAATGTCCTTGGCTCATAAGAAAACTCTTTTGTTTTCGCTACAAAGCACCAGTATAATAACCCCCCACACACACACAAACACAAGAGCTCCAGGCTGTGTCAAGCCTGAAGCCTTACGAAGAAAAATCCTTATAGAAAAAGCTACAGAAAATAAAATAGCCGCAGCTAGATCAGCTTCAGGGTTGACACTTGAGGTCTTGGTGACTTTCAGTACTATTGATCATGGTGTCCTTCTGGAGCAGCTCAGAGAAATGGTGGTGGATGACATGGTGTTGTGTTGGTTTTCCTCCTTTTTTTTCAGGGTCAATTATAGCAGATAGAGCCAAAAGAGTCGAGTTCCTCTCTAAGTGGGGGGAATTTCAGGACCTCTCCCATAGATGTACAATGGGATCCCTAAAAGCAAGTACCAAGTATCAGCTCCACTCAGAGCAATTGCCTTGCAGTCCAAATGGGAAGCTGCTGGTGGTGGAAGGTCCATATTTAAAGAGCATTTGCTGCCCAAATGTTCTCCTATTTCCACTTTTGAGAGTGAACTCTCTGCTGTGTTCCAGATGAATGGTACCAGGAAGGGTCCTTATAATTGATTGGATGGTATCCATAGCTAACTATCAGTTTGTTGAAGTTTCCTTTCAGCAACAGCCCGCTCAGCCCCCTATTTTGAAAGTCCAGAGTAAGCAATTCTCATCGTTCACCTTTGTTCCATCTTTAGTCAGAGAAATAGCAAGGAATGAAAAGAAAAGTAGATTATTTTCTGCCCTAATGAGAGCACTTTGTTATGTGGGACAAAGTGTTTTCAGGGATATTGGCTGCACTTTGATTCAATCTGCAACAATGAAAATCACAAGAATTAGTTCAGTACAGCAGAGCTGGAGATACAGTTGGATTGGTTATTCCCCAATTGTGCATGCATATGGGGAAAAGCACAGTAAAGGTAAAGGTTTCCCTTGCACATATGTGCTAGTCATTCCCGAATCTAGGGGGTGGTGCTCATCTCCATTTCGAAGCTGAAGAGCCAACGGTGTCTGAAGACGTCTCCATGGTCATGTGGCCGGCATGACTAAATGTCAAAGGCACACAGAATGCTGTTACCTTCCCACCAAAGGTGGTTCCTATTTTTCTACTTGCATTTTTCAAACTGCTAGTTTGGCAGAAGCTGGGACAAGTAATGGGAGCTCTCTCCATTATGCGGCACTAGGGATTCGAACCACTGAACTGCTGACCTTCTTATTGACAAGTTCAGCATCTTAATCACTTTGCCATCGTCTCTGTCTAAAAATCACAGTGCTGGGATTCAAATAATTTAACAACCGGTTCACCCAGGCTCAGATTGGCTGTTGTGGGAGGCATGGAACATCCCCATCCTCTAGCTCCACTGCACATGTGGGAGGAGCATCCCATGACAGCCAACCTGACCCTGGGAAAACAAGTTGTTAAATCCCACCCTCCTACCAGATATTAAAATGGATCCTGGATGCTGCACTGCAATAGAGAAATGGGCAATGGAGCAGCCAGCATGAGGGAAGGAGGAGGAGCAGGAGTAATCAATACACTTTATTTAAATAAATGCACTTTATTTAAATGTGTCCAGAGTTTGTTATGGTGAATCTTGCATGAATATAAAAATATTTGTTCAGCTGAAAAGTGGAAAATGACTGAAGTGTAGCTACAAAATGAAATTCCCCTGTGAACCTCCCCTCTATGTCACAAAAAGATACTAACTTCAACATACGTGTGTGTGCCCTTGCGCATGTGCATATGTACTGTATAATGTACATGCACATGTATATACATACACACACACACACTTATGTATATACTCTGTTTCCCTGAAAATAAGGCCTTCCCGGATAATAAGCCCAATCGAGCTTTTGAGTGCATGCAATAAAATAATCCCTTCCTGAAAATATTGCAACACAGCAGCAGCCATGAGGTGACCATGCTTGCTGCCTCCTGCACCTCAAAAATAATAAGACCCCCCACCAAAAAAGGCCAAGCACTTATTTTGGGGGTCAAAATAAAATAAGATCCTGTCTTATTTTTGGGAAAACATGGGATGTACTGTATATGTATCCTCTCAAGTTTAAAACATAGTCAGCAAAAGGCAAAAGGTATTTAAACAATTCTTCTTATCAATTGTTCTCTATTATTTAAACCAGGCCTTAATACAATAATATAGCACTTGGGGAAGAAGATACATCCTAGAAGAACTGCACTAGAGCACAAGATGGAGAAGATCTCCACAGCCACCATGGCTTTTCCTCTGGTGCTCAGGTAGGTTGGCACAAAGGAGACCCACACACTGCAGAAAGCCAACATGCTGAATGTGATGAACTTGGCTTCATTAAAGCTGTCGGGCAGTTTACGAGCCTGGAAAGCCACAATGAAGCTGGCCAATGAAAGGAGGGCCATATAGCTCAGGACGCAATAAAACATAACAACTGAACCTTCATTGCACTGTAGAACCATTTCTTCAATTGTTGAATGCACGTCTAATTCTGGGAATGGGGGAGAGGTGGATAACCAAACAATACAGATGCTTGCTTGGAACAGAGAGCAGAGAAGGACAATAGAAACAGCTAGTCTTTTCCCCACCCATGTCCTCAAACGAGATCCTGGCTTGGTGGCCTTGAAGGCAAGAGAAACAAGGATGGTTTTGGCCAACACACAAGAGATGGACAATGAGAAGGTAAGTCCAAATGCAGACTGTCTGAGGAGACAGGTGACTCTTCCAGGTTGTCCAATGAAGAGCAAAGAGCAGAGGAAGCAGAACAGAAGGGAGATGAGGAGAGTGTAAGTGAGATCTCGGTTGTTGGCTTTCACAATAGGGCTGTCTTTGTGCTTAATAAATACTCCCAACACCCATATTGTAGTGAGGAAAAATAAAGTGGCAACAGTGGTTAAAATGAGTCCTAAAGGTTCTTCATAAGACAAGAAGCTAATTGTTTTCATGATGCATTCATCTTTCTTATGGTTTGCATATTGATCATCAGGGCATTGAAAGCAAGCAACAGCATCTAAAAAGAAAAAATATATATCAACACAGATTCATAATAATGATCATTATTAATTTTCATACTGATCCACTCCCTGATGCTTATGCCTTTGTACCAAATATAGGACCTACAATATGAAAATACATTTGAATATCTCCCTATGTATGTTTTGTGTGTTGTAGTTTTACGTCGAATATTACTTTGATTATACACAAGGAAAATCAACAAACCACATGAAAAACCATTTATGGATTCTACTTCCAGTTGTTGAGAGCGACGGACGTGCTTTGTCTGCCCTGCGCTCTCTTGGTGGGCTCCCCTCAGCTGGGGGGTGGGGCACAGGGTGCCTTGAAGGGGCACCCTGCCTTATGGGCTGCTCGCTGGGGGTCCCCTGGAATGGCGGCAGCCACAGGGGGGGCTCTCCTGGCATTGCCCTAGGAGCCAAGAAGCAAAAGGGGGTGTGCTCCTGTGCGCTTCGTGTCGAGGCAGCTGGATGATCGATAACTTGAAGGCTGCAGCTGAAGTGCGGTGAGATGGGAATCCTCCCCAATTCTCCTTTGACTTTCCTTTGATATTTAAATGAAAGATTGTCAGCTTTTCAAGAGATCTTCAATCCTCCTTTGGGAAGTGTGATCGGAGAAAAGAGGATTCCCCCCCCCCTCATGGAGAAGCGGCTTGGAGCTATCTCCTCTCCAGGAGGAGAGAGAGAGAGTATTAAAAGATCACACTCGCTACAAGCAATGGCAAAATAAATGTTTAATGCAATTGTGAAAGAAAAGTGACGATCTCACTGTTTTTAAAACTTTGAAAATTTTTGACTTGTTGCTTTCTGAGCCCCGGTGTGGGCGAAGCAAGAGGGCACCCTTCCGTTGTCTTTATGCCCTTTGAAATTAGACTCCTCTTTAAAAAAAACTGGTATTGTACTTTTGCCTCCGTGACTCTCAGAAACATCTCTAGCTACATAGTATCTTGGATCTGGAATATCTGACTTAATTGGCTGGAATTGAAATATATAGAAGGTTCCTATTCCTGTCTGGACTGCCTGCCTCATGATCTCTCTTGGTTGTCCCTTTCTACAGTCGCCATTTCTCTGTATGGACATAGATACTCCTGAGTTCTTTTTCTTCTATGATGGCTCCAAAGAAACCACCTGGGAAGCCAGGTTCTGCTCCAACATCTTCAACATCCAGTCCCATTGGGCAACAGTCTTTAACATCCTTTTTACAACCAAAAGCCCTTAAGGAGGAATCTGTAACTCATCAGTTGCTTCAAAAGATTCTAAAAGGGCAGGAAGAAATGAAAAATCAACTGAGAGAGATGAATGAACAGCTCAGAGAAAATCAAAATCAAATGGCACAAAATAAACAGAGATTGGACGTTCTGGAGGAGGGGGCAGCTGAGATGAGGGGGGAGGTGAGGGGGGTCCAGAGAGGAAATTTAGAACTCAAGAACCACCTGATAAAAATGGAATTTGAAAGGATGTCTTTTTTCCTTAGATTTCAAAATGTAATTGAGACTGACAATGAAGACTTAAAGGAGATAATGATAACAATCTTAGCTGAATATATTAAAAAATACAAACAGGGTGGGATATTGACTTGGTTTATAGAGTTAATTCAGCTTATGCCAGAACACACAATGTTCCAAGAGAGGTTCATATTAAATTTCTTAGAAAGGCTACAAGAGATGAGATTCTGGGGGCACAAAGGGGGCAAACATTAAAATACAAGGACAGAGAGATAGCCATTCTGAAACAAATACCGAAGAAAGTAAGAGGTAAGAGAAAAAAATATGCACAATTAGCTAAAAAATTATTTGATAAAGGATTTTGGTTCCGGTGGCTTATGCCAGAAGGTATGCTGATATTCTGCGAGGGCGGTAGAGTTAGAATTAACACAACTATGGAGGCGGAGGCCTTCATGGAAAAAAACAAAGTTATCCTAGACAAAGCGGGGGACACTACACAAGATATGGGAGGTGCCGAGGCTTTGCTGGCAGGGGGTGGGGGAGGAGGCAACAATGAGAAAACTCAGATCACAGAAGTAAGTTAGAAAAATAGTGCAATCGCTGATGTAAGGAAACTTTTTGTTTGATACAAAGTAAATGATTGAAATTATTGAAAGATACAATGTAAGAATAAGCTGTCAAAATCTAGTTAAGCAATAACATCTTGTTTATCATTTTGTAAAAGTTATGAGTCTTGGGGGGAATACCATTTCCTGCACGATGTAGCTGTCAAAATTTGCACACATATCCAATACCCCTTTCCTAAAAACTTTGCAAAACCAATAAAATTCTTTTTGAAAAAAGAAAAGAAAAACCATTTTATCTTCATTTGCTTTCTTATATTAAAGGAATGCTGCAATGAAGACTTATGAATATCTGAAGTGATCATTTTCAAATTTAAAACCGTATTGACTGAATCACATTGAACCAATCAATGCTGAACCATATTGACCTCATTTCAAAATGTGGTACATAAATATTCAACAAATATTTATAATATTTGAATACAATAAATGTATATAATGTATATAGACACTAAGATAGATAGATAGATAGATAGATAGATAGATAGATAGATAGATAGATAGATAGATAGATAGATAGATAGATAGATAGATAGATGATAGATAGATGGATGATAGATTCTTTAAATGATAGACATATAGAAAGACAGACAGATAGATTTATATATTTATGAATGCATTATATATATATACATTATATAAAAGCTTTATATAAATAAATAAACACAATAAAATGCAATATATAAAGTTAAAGAAAATAAATATTCAGCAAATTCATAGTGAAAATGAAAGACTATTATGTATCAAGGAGGAAATTGTAAAAAGATGAGTAATTATGTATTTCAAGTGAAAACTATAAAGGAAATAGTATTATCTCTTTCTATAAAAGAAGTATATATCCCTTTTTATTGAATATTGTTATCTTTGCTTTCTTTCTATTTTTTTAACATTTCATTTCTTGTGTTTACCCTTATAAAGAGAATATTGGAATCAGTCAGCATTACATATAAAATACATGTTTAGATAATACACATACAAGAGAGCTACACACTTTGGGGGGAAATATGAATAAGGGTTTTCAATGAAACAAAGTTGTGCAGAAATGGATGGATGGAGGGATGGATGGAGGGTTAGAGGGATGGAAGGACGGAGGGACAAAGGGACAGAGGGAATGATGGATGGATGGATGGATGGATAAATAGATAGATAGATAGATAGATAGATAGATAGATAGATAGATAGATAGATAGATAGATAGATAGATAGATAAAGTGACTGGATGGAAATGAAAAAATAATTAAATTTTAAAGTAGCAAGTGATTTAATCATATTCCTCATTATGTCCACAGGATTCTCATTATTGTTAAGATATATGTTTCATTAGTTTGTCCACTCTTCCTAAGAAATAAATATTCACTTCCATAAATTCTTGTTTTCTTTATTGTATTTCAAGAGTGTCCTTATTTAGTTGGTGCACTGTGGAGGTTTTTGGATTCCATAGCAGTACCAAATGTTTCAAAGTAAATAACAAGATGTCACTTCTGAAATCCATCCATCCATCCTTCCATTCTTCCTTCCATTCTTCCTTCCTTCCTTCCTTCCTTCCTTCCTTCCTTCCTTCCTTCCTTCCTTCTTTCCTTCCTTCCCAGTCATTTTATTATATGTAGTTTATAAACTGTAGAATCACTCTTTTGTTGCTTCTTATTTTTCATCTTTTTTGAAAAAAAAAATCTCTGAAATAATTTGTGTGTTTGTGTGTGTGTGTGTCCATACATTCTCCACATTGCAAATGTTTCTGAATCTCCACTATGATAGTTGCTTGGCTAGAAAGCTGAACCATTCCAAGATGTATTTATTTAATTAATTGAAAGATTGTTGTGATTGTTATTTTGTGTTCATCTTCGTCACTTGAAATTCCGTTGTTGGGGCTTATAATTGCATTAATGAATTTGATTTCATTGTCCCATTCAGCTTCCAAGGAAACTCTCATCCATGCACAACCAGACAATTTAATTAGTTCCCCACAATCGACAGTATAACAACTAAATCAAAATTGTAAACTTACCCATCTCTTTGGAGATTTTTCCCTCTGGGCAGGGAACACAATCATAACAGCAGAATTTTTTTCCTTCCTTCTTCCTTTTCTGATATCCACCGTGACAATGTTCATTACACAGAGAAATGGGAAGCACCTACTTACCAATATTAAAATATTAGAATATGAAAATTTATTGTTTTCAAAAAAATTGCAATTGTTAGACTAAAGATGGAATGTGTTGTTAGATTAAAAAGAAAAGTCCCATCTAAAGGTTGTAAAGAGAGAAATCGATTGGATTAGATGATTTCTATCAAAAACAATGAAGTACATTTCAATTTGTCCTCTGCTTTTATTTTTTCGAGCACAATTGATCTGGATTTCCAGTAATTTTGTTTAATTACATCCATATGAAAATTTCAACATATATTTTATTCATTCAAATCATCCATTTGACAAGAAGTATTGAGTCAATCCATCACAGGTTTGAACACAGATTTGATAAAGCTTCACTCAACTAGAGAAATATAGTCCCTTAAAAGCATGTTTTTCCCCCTTTCTCATTTGCATTGCAATATAAGAGGAAAGACTAATAAACATAGTGCACAATATGAGATGTTGTTATCTTTTAACAAGTAAAGAGAAAAGAAAACATTTATCAATCTGCTTATCTTCCTCAGTTGCGCAGGAGAATAAAAGTAAATATGGCAACCGGTGGTGCGTTCCAATAAGTATGGTTGGAACAGGCCCGCCGTCACCCACATGGAGCACTCAGTCAGTGACTGTCATACCTGCCAGTGACGCGTACGCAAGCCTCTGCGACACTCCAGCTTCTTGGTGGAGCATTGTGCAGACGCTGTATGCACCATGCACATCCGTGGAAGCGTCAAAGGCTTTAAATGACAGGTAAGGAGCTCGGGGTATACCGCTTGCAACCCACCACTGATGCCATGCTAATAAATCCATATGTGATGTTTCATTATTTCAATTCATCCATTTGATCCTGGATACCTGGTTAAATGATCTATGCCAAACAACCATGTCCTCCTTAATGACTAATTCCTCTCCTTTTGCAGCATCAGGATCCACATTCCCAATCCTGCGTCTCTGGAAAGTGGAATTGGGAAAGACAACTATGTTTATGATGTCAAATCCACCTTCCATCTTCTTTGGATCATAAAAAGTCAACGCTTCTCCAAGGGAATTGTTGAATTTCATGCCTCTGAGAAATTGGTGGAGCTATATGATTCAGAATAATGAAAGAGGAAAATAAAGCAATAGAAATGTAGGAGCAATGTCATCCTAGTTGTACTATACCTTGGATGGAGAAACTCTGCAAACATGCAAAGTCCATTTCTCCAACCTCTTGAAAGCATGTGTGCTATCTTTTGCACATGGGAATAACAAGTTCTGATATTTCAGTTTGAACAATGGTCAAACGAAATATAAGGTGTATTGTAGCCTTCCATATCTTTTTGAACCCAGTCCTTCATGTTGCCTAGGAAGAGACATATGAAAAACTAGAGAAACTATTTCCAAATTGGTTTCCACCCATTTTTTTTATTGTGTAATATTTTCACAGTTATCCAGCTGCTAAGGACACGGTAAGTACTGAAGGATAAATGGTTCAGCTAAACAGCATTCCTCAGTTATCTTCAGTAAAAGGTAAAATTACTAAAAAGCCATAAACTACACAACTAGACCAGGGTAAAGCAATAGATGCAATTTATATAGACTTCTGTAAAACCTTTGATTCAATGACAAGCTACTGTTAAAACTAAGCCCTTACGGCATTTCCGGATCCCTGCACAAGTAGATAGCTGTGTTCCTGTCAAACAGGCAATAAGTAGTTAAAATTACAGTTAACAGTGGTGTCCCCCAAGGCAGCGTATTAGGACCCACACTCTTTCTGCTTTACATAAATGACCTTTGCAACCATGTTATAAGCCATTGCATCCTCTTCGCTGATGACGTAAAACTATTTAACACCACCAACAATACTGCTGTTCTACCAAGCAAAAACAACAATTGCCCTTTGGGGAGAGATTTATTAACATGATCAAGGCGATATATTATAAACAAAATGCAAAGGCGATAGTAAATGGAGACATAACTGACAAGATTAAAATTAAGGAAGATACAAGACAAGGATGTCTCCTGTCTCTCCGGTTATTTATAATGACACCGGAGGTATTCAATAGAAACATAAGACAGAATGACAGAGAGATAAAGAGTATAGAAATAAAAAAGGAAAATTATGAACCACAAGTGTTTGCAGATGACTTAGTATTTATTTTGGAAGACCCATTAGAAACAGGGCCTTGATTAATTAAAAAGGTAGAAGAAGAGGGGTAAGTAGCAGGATTGAAAAGAGAACACGAACTCTAACTCTCTTCCTCTGTCTCCTCTAACTCTCTCCTTCTGTCTTCTCTAAAGTTTGAGGCTGTGTTGCCTCTTCTCTCTCCTGCAAACAGTTTCTGAAATGTGCTCCCTTCTTCCAAGAAAATTGCCCCTTCACCATAGTCCATCATATCAGCTATCTTTTACTTGTGCCATTTCCCACAATTACAGGGATGCAAATAGAAGGAGGCAAGTAGACAAATATTCAAACCCATTTTGGTATGCTAGTTGCCACTTCCCAGTCTGAATCATATATCCTTAGGTTGTAATTTACTATTATCTATTATATTATTGCTATTGTCTCATAGAAAATACTTGAAGCACAGAAATCACCTGCCATGGTTGTGAATCTTCATATTCTGACGATTTATGCCTCCAAAAATGCCTGTGGTTAGATCGAAGTGATAAGAGAGCATGGAAAGCTTGAGCCAATACGTAGACAGCATTATAGACACTATAGCTGTGCCCAGACATCTCCATCTCAAAAAGAGTCCCAGGGATGTCCCTTAGCTTCTCCTCTCCAGTACAGATGTGATTGTCCACTTCAGCCAAAGAAGGGGATGGTAATGAACAATCAAAGACTTGTTCCCAGAAAAGTGGGAAAAAACCATCTCCTGGAATCCAAGGAGGTTTTATGGACTTCAAGAATTCCTTGAACCCTGGAATTTCTTTGGAGTGAATTGTAAAGCAAATGGAACCATCAAAGAACTGCCGATCCCATTTTTTATTCATTCCTGTTAATAAATAATCCATCTGGGCAGTTATGATCCACACCTTTCCCAAGGAACATTGCTCATGTCCAGGATCAAGCCAAAAAATTATATTCGTTAGCCATGCAATGGTCAAAGATTCTCCACAGATGACAAAGGTGTTGATCTTCTCATCAATTATGTGTTTGTAAATATTTTGCAACTTCTTAACCATCTCAAAAAATTTATCCCAGTAGGTTAATAATGGAATTCTTTCCATACAAGCAGAACAGATGCCATGCTGGGAAAAAAGGGACTCCATGATCTGCAGAAAATGTTCTCCGTCCGGGTTTGCAATAGCAAAGAGCCCGACCCAAGTCCACCCAAAATGTTGAAGCAGTTGGATTATCCCGATGTACTGCGAAGACTCATTTGGGACCATGGAGTAATAGAAGGGAACCTCTGTGCTATAAGCATCTTGTGGGGTAAATGATCCATATGTGAGCTAAAAGAAACACATATTAGGGGAATATATCACTATTTTTTTCTTCATATTTTCCAACAAATTTGGTCAGATTGTTGATGTGTGTGGCTGTACGATAACATTTTTTAATAGACCCAGTTTGGAAAAAAAAGAAAAAGAAAGGAGGAAGGAATTTTAATGGCTGTGTTTCCAAAAATCCTACCTGTGGAATCTTGTAAAACTTCACGAGATCTGTGATATAGGAGGATGTTCCAAAGCTGAGCCCTCCTATGATAGAGATGAGATTTATCCTGGTGTCACATTTATAGTTGGGGACTAATCTCTCTGATCTGAAGAGTAGATCCATCGTGGTCCGATAGGTCATGATGGCATTGTAGTAGCTATCGTGAATGTAGAAGCCAAGAGTGACATTGGACAAGATTTCTGGATTCTCATTGATCTCCTTCACAGCAAAGACCAAGGAAAGGACATGTTGGTAAAATTTTGTTAGCACGCTGAAAACAGGATGAATTTACAGATATCATTAAATATTTCCTGATTATTTTTCCTGGAACCTCAGAGAGATGCTTTACCCCATATGCATGCACAATGGGAGAATGACCAATCCAACTCTATTTTTAAATCTCCTGCACTGAACTTGGATTTCTATTGTTGCAGATTGAATCAGAGTGTAGCCAATATCCCTGAAAACACTTTGTCCCTCACAACAAAATGTTCTCATTGTGAAATAAAATCATCTACTTTTCTTTTTATACATTACAATTCTTCTAACTGCATTAGAGATGGCATGAAGGTTGAATTGCTTACTCTGGATGATCAAAATACTCCTGAGAAGGATGCTGCTGAAATGAAACTTCATTAAATTGGTAGTTAGCCATGGATACCATCCCACCAATGACAAAGTCCCCTTGTTGGTACCATTCATTTGGAACAGGTATGGCTTCTCCTGGGTGACACGGCAGAGACTCCGCTCTGAAGAGTGGAAATAGGAGAATGAAGAGCATTCTGGGCATTAAATGCTCTCTAAGTATGGACTTTCCTCCAGCAGCAGCTTCCCATGTTACTCTGCATACACCAGCCTCAATATTCCTGTCAAGAGCAAGGCTGAAGCCTGACTCTTATCCCTGATTCTTATTGCATGTAGTGATAATACTGAAAAGGGTCTGAATGGCAATGTAGAGTTCCAGCAACGCAATTTAATTCGGGGCAAGTTGAAATCACAAGACTTGTGTGTTCTTGCCTTCTACTCCCCAGTGCCCATGGGACAGACCTCTTTTCCTATCTTTTCTTTTCTCTGATGTCTTCTTCATTTGTTTACAGTTCTGATGACTGGAGAATATTATCACCATTGGAATAATTTCATAGGGGAGATAATACACACACACACACACACACACATGTTGTCAGCATTCCAAATATCATGCAGAATTAAATCATTGTCCAAGGCAAAGTTATCCTTAAAGCTACAATTTAATAAGACAGACATGTTGGCATTATGCTATGAAATTTCAACTCTATTTTACATCCTGTGGGTTCAACCTGTTGAAAGTTCATATCTATCCCCACACCCCATAATTCATCATATGTTCCAATCATCATCTTCCACGCTGGCATCTACACCCCTCTGCTTCCGGTCAGGTGTCGAGGTGCGGAGACAAAAGATGACCTTGGCTTCTAAGAAAGAATGACAACAATACATACAACAATCCTACTCCTTTCTATCCCCCTCCTAATAACTACACTAATGAAATGCATAGGAAATTATAAGAAAGTGTGGCAGGCCAAAGATTCTTAAAGGAACCTCTGCAGACCTGACACATGTATATACACATGTATGTACATATACTGTATACATATGTGTTTGTACATATACAGTACATATGCATATGCATGCACACACATATGCACATATACAGTACCTACGCATATGCAGATATCGACACACATATATGTACATATACATATATATGTTTACATATTAGGCAGTTGTATTAGCCTCTAAGCCACAAGCTCTCCTCCCTTATCAGCTGAGCCAAGGTAATGATTAATTGTTATGTCAAAGCGCTTGTTATGCCCAAATATGGGAGGGAGCATACTGCTTCCCTTTGTTTTCTGCCTGGAAGGTTCCTAGGGTGGAAATGAAAGGCAAAAGGGAATGTGTGTTAATCTCCAAATCTCCAAAAAATCTCAAAAATCTCCAAATCTCCAAAAATGAACACTTCAACAAGAGAATAATTATGGAAGCTATCGAAATAGAGAAACACCCCCACAACATGAATAAACGTGATGATACCTCCCGCCTACCAGGCTTCTGGAAACCAGCCCTAGTCAACAAACGAGTCCCACCCACCACCCAGCCGAGAATATTATCACGATTTGAATAATTTCAGTGGGGAGTTCATTATGTTTCTCTCTCTCTCTTTGTGTGAGTGTGTGTATGAATATATACTGTTGTGATCCAGCAGGATCCGGTTGAGCTGCTGATGGACTCGGATAGCGAGGAACCATATGAGTTTGCCCTGGACAATGTGGAGGACCCTGTGCAAGGTTCAGACTCAGAGCAGGGACAAGAGAGGCTGGTTGGCCACGAGGAGGCACCTGAGGCATGGAGCAGTGGGGAGGATCAAAGGCAGTTTGTCCCTGATGCTAGATTGAGAAGAGCTGAGAAACGGAAGCAGCAACTCCGTAGGCAGACTCACAGAAGAAGGTTAAGCACAGGTGGTGGTGTATTGGCCCCTCCCAAGAGAGATTATAGGTGAGGCGTTGGGAGGGGACATTTGCAGGAAACAACCATTTGAATTAGTAGTTAAGAAAATCTATGTATTCTAGTTGTGTCTGCTCATTGGGACTATCTGCCTTGCTTCATTCGAATTATCTGGGTTGCTCTATTGAACATGAGTTGTCTAGGCCATCAGCCAAAGGATTTGTTATCTCAGTAATTAAACAGTGGCAAACATCCAAGCTTGTGTTTTGGTTTATTCACAGGCGTGGAGAGGGGAGTCAGAACAATAAACCATATTTTTCAGAGTATAAGACGCACCTTTTTCCCTCAAAAAAGAGGCTGAAAATCTGGGTGCATCTTATACACTGAATACAGTATTTTTGCCTCCCGAAACCCCGTCCCTTTCACCAAAATAGCCATGCATAGCTTGTAGGAGGCTTTCAGAGAGCTTCTGGGGCCTGGAGAGGGCAGAAATGAGCAAAAAATTCTCTGACCTTTGCTCAATTTTGTCCCCCCAGCCCCCAGGAGCACTCTATAAGCTTCCTAAAGGTTATCCATGGCCCTTTTTTTGGCAAAAAACTGCCCTGTTTTCACAAAAAATGGATTGTTTTTGCTCGTTATCGCCCCCTCCACCCAGAAGCACTCTATAAGCCTCCTAAGGACTATTCATGCCCTTTTTTGAAAAAAATGGGCCCGTTTTTGTGAAAAAAATGGGCCCGTTTTTGTGAAAAAAATGGGCCCGTTTTTGTGAAAAAAATGGGCCCGTTTTTGTGAAAAAAATGGGCCCGTTTTTGTGAAAAAAATGGGCCCGTTTTTGTGAAAAAAATGGGCCCGTTTTTGTGAAAAAAATGGGACATTTTTGAGAGGTTTGCAGAGTGCAAAAACTTTTTTTTTTACTTGCCTCTTCAAAACCTTAGTGCGTCTTATACTCCGGTGCATTTTGTATTCCAAAAAATATGGTGTGTGTGTGTGTTTGCTTGTGTGTGTATGTGTGCATATACACACACACAGAGTACAAATTTATACATACACAAACAAACACAAATATATATGTTGAATTTAGTATCTCTTTGTGACATAGAAATAAGTTCAGAGGGGAACTTCAATTCATCTGATTGGTACACTTTGAGCATTAAAACTGGTCATTTTCCACTTTTCAGCTAAAAAGTATTTTTATGTTCATACAAGATTCACCATAACAGACGCTGAACACTATCGGAATTTGCAGTGATCCAGCCAGCACACAAGCAAATAATTCAGCAGGATTCATTATATAGATGAAACTTCTTTATATACAAGAATATAAAACATGATGCATGTATACCATACCCATGCAGCTCTTGCAACGTGGTAGAGAGAAGAAGTTCTCTCAAGCAAGTACTCTCAAGCAAAGACAAACTTACTCTCACAGCACAGAACAGTTGAGCTAAGCCACACCCAGCCACCAAGATGTCTTGCATGGTTCACACAACAAATCCTGTGCCTCAGTCAACAAACAGTTCCAATTGGCTGACTTGTTCCTATGGCTATTTTGTCCTCACCCAAATTGTTGTGAAAGTATGTTTCAATTCAAACCTCTTCTCTAACTGATTAGCAAATTCTTTTACCTGTGACAGATTCTTTGCAATGAGACGAAGATCATCTAATGCTAATAACTGACAATCCCCACCTTGTAACTTTCCAGTATATATGCAACCATCAGCTTTGCAACTCTTGAACCCAAGACCCTTCAATGCCGTATCTAAACAGATATTCCAATCCCTGGCTGACTTCTACAGCCCATAAATGGCCTTGTTCGATTTATACACAGTGTTAGGCCTTTTGCTTTCATACCCTGGTGTTTTTGAACCATGTAAATGTATTGCTCTAATTCTGCATTGAGTAATGCTGGGGTTATATCAAAATGCCAAATTTTTATGGTTGCAGGAACTGGGTATGTTTAGCTTAAGAGAAAGAAGAACTCGGGGAGACATGATAGCATTGTTCCAATATCTCAGGGGTTGCCACAAAGAAGAAGGAGTCAAACTATTCTCCAAGGCACCTGAGGGTAGAACAAGAAGCAATGGGTGGAAACTAATCAAGGAGAGAAGCAACTTAGAACTGAGGAGAAACTTCCTGACAGTTAGAACAATGAATCAGTGGAACAGAAGTTGCCTCCAGAAGTTGTGAATGCCCCAACACTGGAAGTCTTTAAGAAGATGTTGGATAGCCATTTGTCTGAAACAGTATAGGGTTTTCTGCCTAGGCAGGGGGTTAGACTTGAAGACCTCCAAGGTCCCTTCCAACTCTGCTATTGTATTATTGTATTATGGTAAAGTGCTGCTGCTAACACTAGTGACAACCTTATGCTATCACTCTTTACCATAGGTGTGAATACCTTATCATAGTGCACATTTTTCTTTTGTGAAAACCCTTGTGCCACTAATCTTGCCTTTGCTAATCAGTTAGAGAAGTGGTTTGAATTAAAACATACTTTCACAATTTAGGTGAGGACAAAATAGCCATAGCAACAAGTCAGCCAATTGGAACTGTTTGGTGACTGAGGCACAGGATTTGTTGTGTGAACCATGCCGGACCTCATTGTTGGGTAGTACTTTCTTTTTGTACACCCATTTACATCCTACTGCTTTGCAACCCTGCGGCAAAGTCATAGAGGTGAACAAGTTATGTTCATCCATGGATTCCATTTCTTTGTCCATGACTTTTTTCCACTGTACTTGCTCAACTTTAGGTAGTGCCAATACTTCCTTATATTTCCTTGGGTAATACACACTTTTACTTTACTAGCAGAATACCTGTCAGATGGAATCCTTTGTTCCATCGCTCTGACCTGCGTGGCATTGCCTGCTCCTCTGTTTCAAACCTCTCTTGCTTCATATCGGAATCATCATCTTCTCGTGACACCTTTTTGTGTCTCCTTTCAGCTTCTCCTCCCTGAACACTGACACCGTAAGTGAGTTACCGTCGCTAAGTGGATCACCATCACTAATTGGATCGTTCCAAAAATTGTCAGCAATTCTGTTCCAATTTTGCTCTATGAAGCTTTCTAGACCTGGAAATCACTATTCTTTTGCTCCCATCACTAAAGCGATAGCTTTTTGAGCCTGGCTCATAGCCCATAAACCTGAGCTTTCTCTGGTTGACCTTTTCTTCTGATTGCTTTTGGAATATGCATCCATGCATTGCTTCCAAACACCCTTAAATGTGCCAGAGATGGCTTTCTCCCATATAGCACAGCACATCATTAATAGATCAATTCCACAGCCTATGTGATGAATTATGGGGTGTGGGGATAGATAATGAACTTTCAACTGGGTGAACCCACAGGATGTACATTAGAGTTGAAATAATGTCAGCGTTCCAAATATCATGCAGAATTAAATCATTGTCCTCAGCAAAGTTATCCTTAAAACTCCAATTTAATAAGACAGACATGTTGGCATTATGCTGTGAAATTTCAACTCTAATGGTTCACCCAGTTGAAAGTTCATTATCTATCCCCACACCCCATAATTCATCACATGGTCCAATCTTCATCTTCCACGCTGGCATGTGCACCCCTCTGCTTCCAGTCAGGTGTCGAGGTACGGAGAGAAAAGACGACCTTGAGCTTCTAAAATGAACCATAACAATACATTCCACAATCCTACTCCTTTCTATTCCCCCCTCCCAACTACTACACTAATGAAACAGCATAGGAAATTAATAAAAAGTGTGGCAGGCCAAAGATCCTAAAAGGAACATAACTACAGGCCTGACAGCCTATTGATTAAATAATTGGCAGTCAACATGGCTTCACTCCAATATAACCTGCTCAGACCAGAATCCTCCAGCAGGTAGTTCTTCATTGTTTGTGCACACTGAACCTTTTGCCCCTGTAACACATAAGGATTATCCTGTTTTATGCCCTGTGCACTTGCATTCCCATTTCTTTTTATGAGACATCTCCCATTTACAAATGTGGTCTCAAACCCTTGTTTGTCTAGACTGGAGACATTCAATAAATTATGCTCCATTTCAGGCACGCATAATATGTTACTAAACTTTTCCTCCAGACATGGAATCAGCACATTGCCTTTTCCTATGACTTTAGCCTTCTGGCCATTTGCCAAAGCTACTGCACCTCCTCCAGCTGGATATACATTCCGAAAAACAGTTTTGAATTATTAACAATGGTTTGATTAGCCCCGCTATCTATTCACCATTTGTCTCTGCTATTACAATAGCTAACTTTTGCAACAGCAACTTGTCCATCTGTTGTTTTTCTTCATTGTAAACAGTCTTTTTTTAAAGGAGTCTTATCACCACAGATGAAACGGCTTCATTGTTCCCATTTTTTCTTCTTAGAAATTCTTTGCTGGGCTGTAATCCGGTCTCTTCTGGTCTCTGCAGACATCCTGTCTGTTGCTTTTCTCTCTCTGCTCCTTGGGCCCCTACCTCAGGATTTTCTCTTCATGGCTTCTTCTAAAATGGTCTTTGTTTTCTTCAAAAATCAGAATCTGATCCACATCTATCTAGGATGGATTTGTAGTCCATGCAGTGCAATTAATTTGAGTGGATTGACACCCAGTGCCTGCTTTCAGAATGCATCTATCCCATTGTTTGTCCATGAGGCAGTTACTGAATGCCCTTCAATTTGCAAGATATCAACCTGAAGGTTACCTTGACCCTGAATGACATAGGCCTATCAAAATATGACATCCCATAGGTTCAAGAAAATATATTATAATAAACTGGGGATTATAATGAATACAACATGCTTATTAAACAACTTTTTCACTCAACACTAAAACAAAATAAATTTGGGTATGAATTAATTATTTTCAACAGAATGGAATGGAATGGAATAGAATAGAATAGAATAGAATAGAATAGAATGTAGAATGTAGAATGTAGAATGTAGAATGTAGAATGTAGAAGAATGGAATAGAATAGAATAGAATAGAATAGAATAGAATAGAATAGAATAGAATAGAATAGAATAGAATAGAATAGGAATAGAGTAGAGTAGAGTATTGTGGAATAGAATGTAGAATAGAATGTAGAATAGATATAGAACGTAGAATAGAATATAGAAGAATGGAATGGAATGGAATGGAATAGAATGGAATGGAATGGAATGGAATGGAATAGAATGTAGAATGTAAAATGTAGAATGTAGAATGTAGAATGTAGAATGTAGAATGTAGAATAGAATATAGAAGAATGGAATGGAATGGAATGGAATGGAATAGAATGGAATGGAATGGAATGGAATGGAATGGAATGGAATAGAATGTAGAATGTAGAATGTAGAATGTAGAATGTAGAATGTAGAAAGTAGAAAGTAGAATATAGAATGTAGAATAGAATATAGAAGAATGGAATGGAATGGAATAGAATAGAATAGAACAGAACAGAACAGAACAGAACAGAACAGAATAGTCTTTATTGGCCAAGTGTAATTTTTTCTGTGAATTGAAACATTGACTCTGCTATTAGACTTTGATCATCAGACTTTGGACTTTGCCTCTTTAAACTTGGACCTTTGGTCTTGGTACTTTGTGTTTCGACCATGGACTTGTTTTTTGACTCTAAACCAGATGGATGACTTTACAGACTTGTTGTGTTCCTAGATTGGACTCATTGAGTTTGGACCTGGCTCCTGCATAGTGTGAACATGAGGGAAATACTATTCAAGGCTGGCAAAGCTTCAATAAAGATTTCAAACCCAGCAGGACAGGACTTGCATTCATACAATTGCCACCTTGAATATTTAGACTGTCCATGTGGATAATTAAGTCACCAGATATATGCCAAATAATAGAATGTTTGATTTTACAATTAAACTATTCTTGTGGTTAGATATTTTGTGTTTAGAAGTGGGTGGAAGAGTATGATGTTGCACTTGGGGAGAAAAATCATCCTAGGAGCCCTGTGCAGAGGCCATATTTCATAAGAATTAAAATTATACAATTTCCAAAGCAGAAGGCCAAGGTGTGGCCTCTCAAATAGATGAAAAACAAAGGTAGAATATGGGACCAATGATAACAACTTTGAATGAACCTATATGACATCTGGGAAAGCTTATTTTCCAGAGGCTCTGGCATGTCTACAAAAACCATGAATTTCTCAAACTATCTTTGCTTTATCTATCTCACCAAACTATTAAAAGTTCCAATGAAGTCATGGTACTCATTCATTCATTCATTTGTTCATTCATTTATTTATTTATATTTATAAAGCTGAACATTTTCTGACCAACACTTTTAATTACCAGTTAAAGGCTGAATAAGAGATTATTAGATTTAACTATTCATCTGTCTTCCTAGTCAGATGATGTTTGGTGTTCAGATGTGGGTTCAGCAGAATGATGTAGCACTTGGGCAGGAAGATGCAGCCCAGGAGGCCTGCAGTAGAGCCCAAGATGGAGAAGACCTCCACAGCCACCATGTATTTCCCCTTGGTGCTCAGATAGGCTGGGATGAAGGACACCCAAATGCTACAAAACACCAGCATGCTGAAGGTGATCAGCTTGGCTTCGTTAAAAGTATCAGGCAGTTTTCTGGCCAAGAAAGCCACAGTGAAACTGATGATGGCCAGGAGCCACAAGTAGCCCAGGACAATGTAAAACATGGCATCTGAGCCTTCATTACATTGAACAATGATCTCTTGAACCTGTGAATGCATATCCCACTCAGGGAAGGGAGGAGACATAATCAACCATGCCATACAGATGACAGCTTGAATACAGGAGCAAAAGACAATGATGGATCCCGCCATTCTGTTTCCTAGCCATTTCCTCATCTGGTTTCCTGGCTTAGTGGCCAGGAAAGCCATAACAACCGTGATGGTCTTGGCCAAGACACAAGATACCGAGAGAGAGAAAATGGTGCCAAACATAGTTTGCCTGAGAAAGCAAGTCACCTCCCCAGGCCAACCTATGAAAAGCAGAGAGCAGAGAAAACACAGCAGGAGGGAGGAAAGGAGGATGCATGTGATGTTCCTGTTGTTGGCTTTGACAATGGGGGTGTCCCAGTGCAGAATGAAAGTCACGGCTACCAGAATGAGGGTTGATGAAAAGAAAAGGATCAAGGAAGTCAGAACGATTCCCAAAGGTTCAACATAGGATAAATAGCTGAAACGTTTGGGAAGGCACTGGACTTTTTCTGCATTCGAATACTGATCTTCTGGGCATCTCTCACATTGGTCTGCATCTGAAATACATGAAGAAGGCCTTGTCATTTCCAACAATGTAGGCCATATATAGAGACTTAATTGAAAGAGATCATTGCTGGAGATGCCATTCACGGTCCTATGACATATTATAATGCTTTCTTAACTATTGTATAGATTCCGAGCTATTATTTATGAAAAGCAGAGGTTGTATCCAGTCAGTTATGACCAGTTCTGGTGAACCAGTAGCGGAAATTTTGAGTAGTTCAGAGTACTGTCAAATACCACCTCTGACTGGCCCCAGCCCCGATATATTTGCTGCCTCCCGAGTCCAGCTGATCAGAGTCCCAGCTGATTGGCTGGGTCTTCTTTTGTTGCCCTGCACAGGAGAAAGGAGCTGGAAAGCAGGTTAGTGTAGTTGGGAGGGAATGGACATTTTACAGTATCCTTCCCAGGAGGGTGATAGAAATGGAGATTTTACAGTATCCTTCCCCCAGAAGTGGGGAGGGAATGCAGTATCCTTACCTTCCCATGCTCATCAATCCAGGCCCACCAAGCCATGCCCACAGAACTGGTATTTAAAAAAATTGAATCCTACCACAGATGCCAATGTATACCTTTGAAGTTCAATTTTACTTGGCATGTGCACTGAAAAGAATAGCAACTCTCAACATAGCAATGGAGATCAGAATAGAATGGATTTATGCAAGAATTTAAATTCCATCTATTTTTTTTAACAAAAACCCCATCTATTGCAGCTTACCCCCAATCTCTATTTCATGAAATAATGAAGATAATAAAGAATGAAGAATAGTTGAGTTTGGCAAACTCTCAATTCTCATTTGTCTCATTTACTTACCCATTTCAGCTGAAATTCTTCCTTCGGGACATTGCCTACAATGGTAGCAACAAGAATGTTTCCCCTCCTGAACAACCCTGCTGTACCCCTGAAGGCAGCTCTCTACACATCTGGAATGAGGAGGCACCTGGAAAAAAACACCAAGAATGTTTATGAGCCTGATTCATCCAGATGTTGTGCGAGTTTTCTCTCTGTGAGCCACAGTGGTGCAGTGGTTAGAGTGCAGTACTGCAGGCAAACTGCCAGCAGTTTGTCAGATCGAATCTTACCAGGATCAAGGGTGACTCAGCCTTCCATCCTTCTGAGGTGGGTAAAATGAGGACTCAGATTGTTGGGCGCAAGAGGCTGACTCTGTAAAACTGCTTAGAGAGGGCTTACATCACTCTAAAGCGGTATATACCATATTTATAATACAATAATACAATAGTAGAGTTGGAAGGGACCTTGGAGGCCTTCTAGTCCAACCCCCTGCCTAGGCAGGAAACCCTACACCATTTCAGACAGATGGCTATCCAACATCTTCTTAAAGACTTCCAGTGTTGGGGCATTTACAACTTCTGGAGGCAAGCTGTTCCACTGATTAATTGTTCTAACTGTCAGGAAATTTCTCCTCAGTTCTAAGTTGCTTCTCTCCTTGATTAGTTTCCACCCATTGCTTCTTGTTCTACCCTCAGGTGCCTTGGAGAATAGTTTGACTCCCTCTTCTTTGTGGCAACCCCTGAGATATTGGAAGACTGCTATCATGTCTCCCCTAGTCCTTCTTTCTCTTAAGCTAGAAATACCCAGTTCCTGCAACCGTTCTTCATATGTTTTAGTCTCCAGTCCCCTAATCATGTTTGTTGCTCTTCTCTGCACTCTTTCTAGAGTCTCCACATCTTTTTTACATTGTGGTGACCAGAACTGAATGCAGTATTCCAAGTGTGGCCTTACCAAGGCATTATAAAGTGGTATTAACACTTCACGTGATCTTGATTCTATCCCTCTGTTGATGCAGCCTAGAACTGTGTTGGCTTTTTTGGCAGCTGCTGCACACTGCTGGCAAAAAAGCCAACATATACTCGGAACATTTTTCGAGTATAAGATGCACCAGAGTATAAGACACACCAAGGTTTTGAAGAGGCAATTTTTTAAAAAAAAAATGTCCGTTTTTTGTTGTTGTTGTTGTTGGTTTTTTTTGTGAAAGCAGGCCCGTTTTTTTCCAAAAAAATGCATGAATACTCTTTAGGGGGCTTGCAGAGTGCTCCTGGGGGGGTGGGACCCCCCAGAAAATGAGCAAAAAACACCCAATGTTTTGCAAAAACGGACCCATTTTTGTCAAAGAAATTGCATGCATGGCCTTTAGGAGGCTTAGAGAGTACTCCTGGAGGCTCAGGGGGAGGCAAAATTGAACAACAAATGGCCCATTTTTCACTCATTTCTGCCCTCCCCAGCCCCCAAGAGCTCGCTGAAAGCCTTCTACAGGCTCTGCATGGCCATTTTGGTGAAAGGGGCGGGGTTTCGGGAGGTAAAAAATGCTGTATTCAGTGTATAAGACGCACCCAGTTTTTCAGCCTCTTTTTTGAGGGAAAAAGGTGTGTCTTATATGGTAAGTTGAAGTGCTATTGGTATTTATTGTGGGACATGAAAGGAGCTTCCCTGAAGAATTTGCAGAGTTAAGCCTTTTGCTTATAACTGGCTAACCATTTCAATCCAGAAGCATCCAAAGCCTAGTGAGCTGGGTGGGCGTGGTTAGGTGACCATGTGACTGGGTGGGCATGGCCAACTCAATGTCACTCATGTCAAGGGGCATCTTGCCAGCTTCTACTCACCCCTCTCCTCCCACCCACTCCTCGACTGCCCACCTGGGCTCCTTTGGACCTCAACAGGAAGCAGTTGTTGGAGCTAAGCAGCCACTATGAGAAAGAGTTGGCAAAACAGCTCGGTTCAAATTGGATCTGACTGAGAAGGAGGCTCAGCAGAAGCACCTCACTGAGAACTATGGGCATAGGCTTTCCAAGCAAAGGGAAGACCTTCAGGAATTCAAGGCCAGGTGCCGGCGGCTGGAGGCTCAACGGGCTGAGATGGTCAGCCAGTTCCAGGCCATGATGCAGTCCCACTGGAATAAGGCCCTCCGACTCTTCGCCACCAGTGATGCTTCCCTCCAGCCTTCACCAAAGCCTCACACCAGGAGGCTGAAGCAGACCCCAAGTCAAAATTTCTCCAGATGGTGGCCAGGGCTTATCTAGAGCTTATTTTGGGATAGGGCTTATATTAGGCACAGGCATGAAAATTGGACTAGGGCTAGAATAGGACATAAGGATTTAGTGTCATTGGAGGATTTTAGAAATAGTAAATGAAATGCCAGTATGTGGTTATGTATTAAATCTTGGTATATGTTATGATGAAGGACGTTTAAACAATTATAATAAAATGAAAATGGAGGTATGATGACGGTAACAGGTATAAATATCTGAGTTAAAATACTTGAGTTAATTTGAATTATGCTTGATGACTGTGGAAGAGATACACGAAAGTCTTTGGTATCCAACTGATACACTTTCTACAGTATGTAAAGAAGGAAGATTTTGTGTTTGTTTTGAAAAAAAAACTTTTATAAAAAAGAAAATTGGATGAGGGCTAGTTGTCAGGTAGATCAAATTTTCGGGGGAACATGGTAGCATGTCAAACAAATTAAATAAAACAACAAGGACACATACCCAAATATTCACATATTGTATTAATTTCAAAATGCAACTAAGTTCCATGTAGATGATCTTCATAAAGACCATCCTAAATATTTAGCAAAACCACAAGGCTCCAGGATACTATCACTGTCCTTCACTTCTGGGCTTTCAAGTCATTGGAGAAGAATCTCTTCCCCTCCAAATAATAGTCTACCTAATTCAAATATACCAAATATCCCACCTGCTGAAACTTGTGATTCCACACAATGGCACTTTCGTTAATGCTGAATTTTTCCCCATTAGGAGCGTTGGAGACCATCTTTCCTATCTGGACTCTCTGGAAGGATTGATTGTGGAATGTGACAAAGTTGAAGATGTCGTATCCCGGGTCAAGCTCCCCTTTCTCATCAAAAAAGATTTCTTCTCCCACACTGTTATTAAAACGAGTGTTCTTCAGAAAGTAGTGAAGCTGGATTTGATAGAGAGAAGTCAGATCAGTTATCCTAATCTTCCCCAAAGTTTGGCTGTGTTCAGAATCTTTAGTGAATCTTATCAGAATTGTAACTGAATTATTTTCTGGTTTGATTCAGAAATCTCTTCAATCTATCACCACATCCCATTTGCAATTTCAGCAATATCAGATCCAAAGATTTCCGTACATTTATAGCAATAGCACTTAGACTTATATGTCGCTTTATAGTGCTTTTTGCAAATCTCTTTAAGCAGTTTACAGAGTCAGCATATGACCCCAACAATCTGGGTCTTCATTTTACCCACCTTGGAAGAATGGAAGGCTGAGTCAACCTTGACTCGGGGAAATTTGAACTGCCAAACTGCAGCTAACAGTCAGCTGAAATAGCTTGCAATACTGCACTCTAACCACTGAGCCAACTCTGCCCTTATTTATTCCTTAAACTGGAATATGTTAAGAGATTAAATTAAGATTTTTGGTATAAGAGCCTTGCAGAAGCTTCTTTCAATCTGAATCGATAAACTTCTGAAGTTAATATTACTTACATCATTTGATAACTTGGACATTTACATTAGCATTTCCAATCCTGCGTATCCTATATCTCTGGCTATATTATAATGTTATAATTTTAATATATTAAAATTGGACTTGAAAAATTTATAAATAAGTAAAACTACAACTGAGTTAAGATGTTTGTGTGCTCACTACAGAAACTGCTAGGTTTTTCTCCACACGCACAAATATGTAGCTTTGGATCATTTTTTCCTCAATAAATTAATGAACAAGGTTAATCGATCCTGCTTATCTAGTTGTATTTGTAGCAGATTTTCTAGTTGTAGTAATTATAGTCGATTTTGCTTGGAAAACAAATCATGCTTTTAGTCATAGTTATGTACAGCTATTAAAAATGTATAAGGATTCAAAACTTTTTTGAGGATTACCATATATGCAAAAGGATAGATAGATGGATGATGGATGATAGATGATAGATAGATAGATGATAGATAGATAGATAGGTGATAGATAGATGGATAGATAGATGGATAGATAGATGGATAGATAGATATAGATAGATGATAGATGATAGATAGATAGATGATAGATAGATAGATAGATAGATAGATAGATAGATAGATAGATAGATAGATGATAGATAGATAGATGATAGATAGATAGATAGATAGATAGATAGATAGATAGATAGATAGATAGATAGAAGATAGATGATAGATAGATTATAGATAAATATAGATTGATTGATTGATTGAGAGAGAGAGATAAATAGATATAGATATAGATGATAGGTAGAAGATAGGTAGATAGATAGATAGATAGATAGATAGATAGAGAGAGAGAGAGAGAGAGAGAGAGATAGATAGATAGATAGATAGATAGATAGATGATAGATAGATAGAGACAGATAAATAGATAGATATAGATATATAAATAGATATAGGTGATCGATAGAAGATAGACAGATGATATATGGATAGATGATTGATAGATAGATAGATAGATAGATAGATAGATAGATGATAGATGATAGATAGATGATAGATAGATAAATATAGATTGATTGATTGAGAGAGAGAGAGAGAGAGAGATAAATAGATACAGATATAGATGATAGGTAAAAGATAGATAGGATAGATAGATAGATAGATAGATAGATAGATAGATAGATAGATAGATAGATAGATAGATAGATAGATAGATATAGATAGATATAGATATAGATATATAAATAGATATAGATGATAGAAGATAGACAGATGATAGATGGATAGATAGATAGATAGATAGATAGATAGATAGATAGATAGATAGATGATGATAGATAGATAGATAGATAGATAGATAGATAGATAGATGATAGATAGATAGATATAGATTGATTGAGAGATAGAGAGATAAATAGATAAAGATATAGATGATAGATAGAAGATAGAAAGAGAGAGAGACAGACAGACAGACAAATAGATAGATAAATAGATAGATATAGATATATAAATAAATATAGATGATGATAGATAGATAGATAGATAGATAGATAGATAGATAGATAGATAGATAGAGATAGAGAGATAGAGAGATAGAGAGACAGACAGACATTGAAAACTTTTATAATATAGCAGCTAGTGTAACCGAAACAGTTGTTTACTTGAAGAGAATAGGAGAGAGATTGCAATGAAGAGTATGGAGACCACTTAAGATCATTTTAGTTTTGTGCATTCAAATTTTTTTGATTATGTCCGGTATGAGCGCAGAAGTAGTTGATCTTAATGGAATTTCATATCCGGGAACAGCACTAAATGGCAGATCTCCAAAACATAGCTCCTTCTGGAGCTGCTCTGACTTTTGAGACAATGCTTTGATATGTTTGAGCTGCACTAGGTACTGAATTGCAGACAAATGCTTGCTAACAGTTAAGTGGTTGCTGCAGAGGGGGAAAAAATTCAGAATGTATATACTGCTACTTCTCTTCCTATCCACTTCTGAGCTTCTCCAAATATATCTGAGATGAACAATGACGTACCTCCCATGGCTGAAAATGCCAACGATTTGATCCATCCTGATTTCTCAGGGGAGCATGCTTTGCTCTTTCTGAATGCATTGCTTGCACCGCATGTGCTGTAAGATAAACCCCATTGTAGACATTATAGCTCTCTCCAGACATGGTCATTTCAAACACAGAGCCAGAGACTGTCTTGAGTTTTTCCCTCCCAGTGCATCGTTTAGCTCCTTTCTGATATGGAGGCAGTGAACAATAAAATACAGACTCCCAGAACCAATTAATGTGAAGAAAGGGATGTTCCAAAGGTCTTATTCTCTCAAGAAACTGCTGAAATCCTGGCACAATCCTAGTATGGAGGGAGAAGTATAAGGAACCATTGAAAGTTTGAACTAGGAATCTCCCTCGTGCTGATGAAATCACGGTGAAATCCCATTGATAAGTCATGATCCATACTCTCTGATCTATTGGATTCTTATGGTTAATTTCAGTAGAATAAAGCCCCCATTGTAAAGTCTCCATAGATTGGGCAGTCCCGGAGGCAAGGAATATACTGATATTCTTCACTAAGATAGTGTCTATTATCTTTGTTATACGCTCAAAAAGGACATACTTATTTATGACTGCATCAATTATAATTGGGATCAACCCTGTCCAAGCAATGCAAATATCACTCTGGAAGAGCTTTGGTTGGAGATTTTGAATAAAGGCTTCCCCGCTTTCATCCTCTGAGACCAAGAGGCCAATCCAGTTCCATCCAAAATGGTTCAGTAAATGGACAATCCCCTCATATTGCAAATTTTCATTGGGAACCATGCTGAAGAAGGAAGGGAACTGCCTTTTGTCACTCAGGACTGGATCAAAGGAACCATAATTGAGCTGTTTGGGAAGAAGGATGCATAGAAAATTAAATTCAGAGTACTTTTTTGATCGTGAAGAGCAGAGCACCCACATCAGCACATCGTACCTGAAAACTTTGGCAGTGGCCAGGGAACTGAAGGACAAGAAAGTAAGGAAGAAAAGGTTAAGTATAAAACACAGGAGGAAAGTGATAAACTTTACAAGCAGAAAGTAGAGGATCACAAGCAAAGCATCTCCAGGAAAACAGACTGAGATATCTAGCAAAAAGAAGTATATATCGTTATTATAATTGGCTAAAAATCATTTACTATTTATATCCCTTTGCTTTCCAAAGCAATCCAATATAAGTTAATTTCGCCGCTTAATTCTTTTCCTTAAGGATTTAATTTGGCATTTTAAAAAAGTTTCTTTGGGCAGTCTTCCCCAAAATAGAAAAAAATATGTCACCAGATGGACTCACTTTCTCTTTTCACTTCCTTCCTTCCAGAGCCGTCCCGACTTCATCAGCCTGGGGCTCCCCATTTACTGCCAGCTTGAAGAGCTTCCCTTGGGTCAATCAGGGACTTTGCGGTGTCCCTGAGACCAGCAAGGCTTCGTCTTCCTGATCATCGTCTCTGCGGGACAGTTTAGGTCCAAATGGACTGTCCAGCAGCAAAAGTGTCAACGGCAGTCTCGGAGTGTCGAGACTGCATGTTGTAATGTCGCAACGTTGGCTCCTCCTCTGAAAAAAATGCTGTTGACAGTAAGGCATTCGACAAAGTAGACCATAAGCTACTTCTTGGTAAGCTTAAAAAATGTGGGTTAGATAGCATCACCACCAGATGGATTTATAACTGGCTGACAAACCATACTCAATGAGTAGTCCTTAATAGTACTACATCTACATGGAGGTAAGTAAGCAATTGGGTATCACAAGGTTCTGCCCTGGGCCAAGTACTCTTCAATATTTTCATAAATGACTTAGATAAAGGACTACAAGAGGAACTCATCAAATTTGCAGATGGCACTAAATTGGTATGACTGTCCAACACCAAAGAAAACAAGCTCAGGATCCAAACGATTTGACAGATTTGAACAATGGTCCTATCCAACAAAATGAAATTTAATGTGGAGAAAAGCAAGGTTTTACGATTGGGTAGAAAAAAACCAAAGGTACAGATTAAGTGGAACCTTGCTCAAAAACTATAACGGTGAGAGGGACTTTGCAGTCCTAGTGGACAATCACCTAAACAGGAGCCAGCAGTATGCAGCAGCAGCCAAAATTCAATCCTTGGTTGTATAAATAGAGACATACATTCAAAATGATGTGAAGTATTAGTACCAAATTATAACACCTTAGTAAGACCACACCTGGAATCCAGCATCCAGTTTTGGTCACCAGGTTACAAAAAAGTTGTTGAGACTTAGAAAAAGTGCAGAAAAGAGCAACTAAGATGCTTAAAAGCCTGGAGACTAAAACATATGAAGAATGGTTGCAGGATTTGGGTATGGCCAGTTTGTAGGGAAGAAAAAGGACTAGAAGTGATATGTTAGCAGTATTCCAGTATTTGAGAGGCCCCCACGAAGAAGAGAGGATCAACTTATTTCCCAAAGCACCAGAAGGCAAGACAAGATACAATGGATGGATACTTCTCAATGACAGAAATGACCTGGAATTAAGAAGAAACTTCCTAACAGTGAGAATAATTAACCAGTGGAATAATTAACCAGTGGAATAGCTTGCTTTCAGAGGTTGTGGGTGTTTCAGACAGCCACTTGTCTGAAATGATATTGGGTCTCCTGCTTGAGATTAGACTAGAAGACCTCTGAGGCCCCTTCCAGCTCTATTCTGAATTGTACCAATTAACAGAATAGCAGAATAACAGAGTTGGAAGGGATCTTGAAGGTCTTCTAGTCCAACCCCCTGCTTAGGCAGAAAACCCTACACCACTTCAGACAAATGGATATCCAACATATTCCTAAAAACGTCCAGTGTTGGAGCATTCACAACTTCCGGAGACAGGTTGTTCCATTGATTAATTGTTCTAACTGTCAGGAAATTTCTCCTTTGCTCTAAGTTGCTTCTCTTGATTAGTTTCCACCCATTGTTTCTTGTCCTGTCCTCCGGTGCTTTGGAGAAGAGCATAGAGCTTTTCCATTCTCCATAGAATATTGGATTCTGTTGTTACATTACGCCTTACTGCGACTGCATTACAAAATCCCAAAGGTGATTCCATGGAAGAAGGAGAATATTGGATTCCACTGTGACATCATGACTTTATTGCGAAATCGCAAGGGTTTCCATCAAGTGTTACATGAAGAAAGAGCTCATAAGATGAACGATAGCAGATTCTGGGAACTCAGAACACGTAAATGATAGCTTGGCTAAAACTGAAAGAAGCTAGGGTTCATAAAAAGAAAAGAAAAGAAAGAAAGAAGAAACAAGAAACAAGCTGATCTGTGGAAAATGGTCCTACCTGTGGAAACTTATAGATGTTCAACATGTGGGCCATCTGGATGGAATTGAGGGAGGTGAGGTCACCAATGATAGGCAAGAAGTTCATCTCCTTCCTTCTACCACAGTTGAAGTTCACAGGACTCCTTTGATTCAGAAATAGAAAATTCAAAACATGCTGACTGGCCATCCAGGCATTGAAACTAGTTTCATAAATCTCCACTGCTGGTGTGACATTGGGGAACATCTTGATGTTCTTGTTGATCTCATCAAGGGCAAAATACATGGAAAGAGGATGCTGGGCATATTTCGGTATCATGCTGAAATAACAGTGCCAAACTACAGGTAAGTATATCGCAAAAAAGAACTACTATATCAAATTGTACGCAATGTAGGCAATTTCGGCAATTTTTATGGAGGAAATTAAATCTGAATTTCAACGAAGGATACTTTTTGCTTTGAACATTATTCTGACCTCCTCAAGAGCTGGTGATTGTTGAGCAACAGAATAGGAGCTATGCACCCGAGACCTTTGCAATATAGCATTGATTCCTTCTATCTGAATCAGGAGTGATTTAAACATTTGCCATTACTATTGAAAGATTGTACTTGAACTCTACCAGTTATAAAACTTCACTTCTTGCATTGTTGACACATATGAAAAGCAGAATACTTTTCATTCATTCATTCATCCATCCATCCATCCATCCATCCATTCATATATCCAGTCATCCATCTATTTATTAATCCATTCATATACCCAATCATTTATCCAGTCATCTATCCATCCATCCATTCATATATCCAGTCATATATCCATCTATACATTCACCTATCCAGTCATCCATCCATCCATCCATCCATCCATCCATCCATCCATTCATCCATCCATTCATATATCCAGTCATCCATCTATTTATTCATCCATTTATATACCCAATCATTTATCAAGTCATCTATCCATCCATCCATTCATATATCCAGTCATCCATCCATCCATCCATCCATCCATCCATTCATCCATCCATTCATATATCCAGTCATCCATCTATTTATTCATTCATTCATATACCCAATCATTTATCCAGTCATCTATCCATCCATCCATTCATATATCCAGTCATCTATCCATCCATACATTCACCTATCCAGTCATCCATCCATCCATCCATCCATTCATATATCCAGTCATCCATCCATCCATTCATATATCCAGTCATCCATCTATTTATTCATCCATTCATATACCCAATCATTTATCAAGTCATCTATCCATCCATCCATTCATATATCCAGTCATCTATCCATCTATACATTCACCTATCCAGTCAGCCATCCATCTATTTATTCATTCATTCATCTATCCAGTCATCCATCCATCCATCTATTTATTCATCCATCCATCCATCCATCCATCCATTTGTATTCTTTCTTACAAGACATAGTGAAACTATCTCTTAACATTTTGATTACTGTTAATTCTATTAATAATGTAGCAACTATTTAGGAGGAGACTTTCCACGAGGCTTAGACGTGTCGGCAAGCATTTTGAAGAGGCTGGTTGAAATTCCTTTTCCTAATGGATGCAGTAATGAGTGCAGATGATTAGACTGTATATTAATCTTGACCAGCAAATTATATGATCAGATCTATAAAAGAAACTTTTAGTTCATACTTTGCTGATATGATGGAGCTTTCTTCTTTCATAGGAAAGGTACCTTGAAGATTGTAGAAAACCTGTTCGCTATCTAGTTCTCCCTAGAACTGTTATTAAAGTTTGCATGCAAACATATGTGTGGTTGAATATATGTTAACACTTAAGGTGGAAATAAATGTTCACCCTGTTTGTCTGAATCTTGGAAAGTTTTTTCAGTGTTTCCCTTCATCTAAAGTTATACAGAATTTGGGGGTGATGGTTTGAATGGAGGTTTCTCAGAATGGAATTGCATTCCAGTAAGATTGTGCTTTTAATAGTTTGCTATAAAGAATTGTCCTTTCCTGAATTTCAGCTTGTGAATTCTGATCTCATTGAGATAAATGATATGAAAGCCACCAGGATTTGCTGAATGGAAAAATATTAAGAGGAAATGGCCCTATTTTCCATAAACTCTGCAGTATTTCCATTTTTGAAATAGAGGGACAAATAATCATCTTCTTCTTCTTCTTCCTCTTCTTCTTCTTCTTCTTCTTCTTCTTCTTCTTCTTCTTCTTCTTCTTCTTCTTCTTCTTCTTCTTCTTCTTCTCCTCCTCCTCCTCCTCCTCCTCCTCCTCCTCCTCCTCCTCCTCCTCCTCCTCCTCCTCCTCCTCCTCCTTCTTCTTCTTCTTCCATATCCATCATCAGATTTTGGTGATCATGTTGGTGGTCACATTTTTATCAACAGCTGCACAAAAAACTGCTGCTGAGATTTGTCCAAACCAGTCCCTTAGGTTTCAAGATTTTTAAATTTTTATTCATAAACATTTTGAATACAGTGTATTGTCAGGGCATATCATTTACAAAAGAAAAACAAAGAGATAAAAAACAAAATATTAACACACATACTGATAACAATAGTAGTAATATAACAGAATAGTTTGGGCTCAATTTCTCTTTATGTTAGCTTACTCATAATTCTATTAATTATATTGGCATATTTATAATTATAAACCATCTTCATAAATTCATACATAGCAATAATCTTCCTTCATTTAATTTCTAATTCTTATCTCTAACCACTCATAAAATTTATTCCATGTCAAGTACTGGTAATATTCTGTGTCTTCTTTGCCTTTTATTTTTAAAGTCAATCTATCCATCTCTGCACATTCTGATATTTTCCGAATTACATCCTCATCTGATGGAGTGTTCTCATTTTTCCAATATTTTGCAAATACAATCCTTGCTACTGTCAGTATATGCAAACCTAAATATATAGTCCCTTTATCAAAACCCTCCAGCATTACACCCCCCCCAAAAAAATATTTCTGGTTTCAGATCTATATGTTGCTTAATAATCATTTCCAACCAAGTATGTATTTTCTTCCAATATTTTCTTGCTTTCATACAAATCTACCACATAAGATAATAAGTGCCTGGGGTCTGATTACATTTCCAATATTTGGCAGAGATATTATTAAACATTTTTGCCAATCTTGCCAGTGGCAAATGCCACCTATAAAATATTTTGTAAAGATTTTCCTTATATAAAGTAGCCATTGTCAGTTTATAGTTCCTGTCCCATTTTTTTTTCATTTATCTAATTCTATCGTATAACCAATATTTTTTTGCCCATACAATCATTGTTTCTTTGACTTGTTCCTCTTCCATTTTATGCCCAAGGAGCTGCTGATACAGTTCTACAGAGGAATTATTGAGTCTGTCATCTGCACTTCTATAACTATCTGGTTTAGTTCTGCAACCCAACACGACAGACACAGACTTCAGAGGATAATTAGAATTGCAGAAAAAACAATTACTACCAACCTGCCTTGCATTGAGAACCTGTGCTCCCCACGAGTCAAAAGAGGGCTGTGAAAATATCTACAGACCCCTCGCATCCTGGACATCAATTGTTTCAACTCCTACCCTCAAAACGATGCTATAGAGCACTGCACAACAAGACAACTAGACACAAGAACAGTTTTTTCCCTGAACGCCATCACTCTGCTAAACAAATAATTCCGTCACCACTGTCAAACTATTTACTAAGTTTGCATTACTGTTACTATTCATCTTCTCATCATTCCTATCACCCATCTCCTCCCATTTATGACTGCAGGACTGTAACTTTGTTGCTTGTATCCTTACGATTTATATTAATGTTGATTGTTTCCTGATTGCTTATTTGTATCCTATGGCTATCATTAAGGGCTGTACCTTATGATTCTTGACAAATGTATGTTGTCTTTTTATGTACACCGAGAGCATCTGCACCAAAAACAAATTCCTCGTGTGTCCAATCGCACTTGATCAATAAAGAATATTCTATTCTATTCTATTCTATTCTATTCTATTCCATTCCATTCCATTCCATTCCATTCCATTCCATTCCATTCCATTCCATTCCATTCCATTCCATTCTATCTTAATAAATATATGTACACACAGACACAGACACAGACACACACACACATGTGTGTGTGTGTGTGTGTGTAAAATCAGTTTTTCATCTGTCCCTAGAAAGATCTTATCAAATATTGTTGGTTCTTTATAAAAACCCTTTTGTAAATGATATACCCTGACAATACACCATATTCAAAATGTTTATGAGTAATAATAAAAAAAAAGATTTTGAAGATCTTGAAAAAAAGTTTGGAGAGGTTTTTTCCCCCCAAAAGTCCATGTTTATCTCAAAACGCATCTTTATATTTCTAGATCTAAAAGAAGTTTCATTATAAGATGAGAAAACCGCACATCTCTTTTCTCAGTAGAAGTCATGCTCAAAATATCTAACATCTCAAAATGGGATAGCCAAGTTAATCAGTGTCATCTTTGAAGCAGAATAAATATATCTCTTCTCTACATTCGATCACATTTTTATTGGAGTTGTATTACATTATTATTATTATTATTATTATTATTATTATTATTATTATTATTATTACTACTACTACTACTACTACTACTACTACTACTACTACTACTATTACTACTACTTTTTATTACTTTTTATTATTACTTATGTGTCAGAATAGCACATTTGACAACTCCAAATCTCAAATAATAAATGCTCCGTCCTACACATCGGCAATAAAAATCAGAGCACCAAATACAAGTTGGGTGGAAACGACCTCGTAGATAACCCTCACTCTGTCAATGACTTAGGAGTACTCATCTCAAACAATCTAAGCCCCAGAGCTCATTGTAACAGCATTGCCAAAAAAGCATTAAGAATTGTTAACCTAATTTTGCAAAGCTTCTTCTCCGGTAACATTGTATTTTCTAACTAGGGCATACAAAACCTTTGCCAGACCAATTCTCAAATACAGCTCATCTGGCTGGAATGCACACTGTATATCAGACATTAAAACGATCAAGTGGGTCAAGAGGTATTTCACGAGAAGAGTCCTCCACTCCTCTGATCACAATAAAATCCCTTATGCCACCAGGCTTGAAAATTTGCGCTTGGACAATCTGGAACTGCGCCGTCTGCGCTCTGATCTAAGCATAGTACACAAAATTGTCTGCTACAATATCTTACCTGTCAATAACTTCTTCAGCTTCAATGTCAATAATACATGGGAAAACGATCGATACAAACTCAAGGTAAACAGCTCCAAAGTCGATTGCAGAAAATACGACTTCAGCAACAGGAGTGGTCAACGCCTGGAATGCTCTATCCAAATCCATTGTTACATCCTCAAACCCTCACAGCTTCAACCTTAAACTGTCTACCGAGGACCTCACCCCATTCCTAAGAGGTCTGTAAAGGGGGCATGCATAAGCACACCAGTCTGCCTACCATCCCTGTCCTACCGTCCCTACTTATTTGTATTCATTTGCTTCATTCATGTCCAGCTTCAAATTTATATCTGCTATCTTGTACATGTTTGACAAACTAATAAATAAATAAATACATTTTACTCAAAGAGGAATGAGGCACTTACATGCCATATTCAGAAATACGTGGAACTTTTTTGAAACTTTGTGTACGTTCATCAGCTTTTATGAAGGAAAAAAATCCCCCAAGTATCATTTTAGCTCTGGAGGTGGGACATTTCTTCGCAACATTAGAGGGCTGCAGGCAGATTGATGTCAAACTCTCATTGACACTGCCAGGAAAAAAGAAGAGTGGAATAAATTTAAGTACTAGCAGACTTGAGCCATCATTCCATCCTTTCAAATACATGGTCAAAAAAAAATACAGGTGTGAAACAAAAAAATGCCTTGTTTAGATCTAAAGAGTCACGGTGACATAATGGTTGGGATGCACTATTGCAGACTAATTCTGCCAACTGCCAGGAGTTCGATTCCGAGTGCCTCAAGGTTGACTCAGCCTTCCATCCTTCCAAGGTCAGTAAAATGAGGACCCATATTGATGGGGGCAATAGGCTGACTCCGTAAACCATTTAGAGAGAGCTGTAAAGCACTGTGAAATGGCATATCAGTCTAAGTGAATGAGAAACATCCCTTGACAAGGAGGAAGATATTGTTGTATGTGCAAATTAAAAAGGAAAGCTAAAACAAAACACTCTCCTTGACTCAGATTCCAGTGGCATAAGAGAAATATAAAGAGATCTTTCAAAGTGCAGCAGATCTCTTTTTTTAAATCTCTCACCTATACTTATTCAGGTGTGATGCTGCCAAAGAAACAGAAGTGGAACGCAGTCATTTTGCAAATTAGAGGACAAATCATAGCTTGGCATCAAATCCTCTATTCCCTTGTGATTTGGGCAAACTAAAATCTGTACATGGCTATTGTAAGAGTTACAATTAGTGTCTCATAGCAAGCATTTTCTTTCTCTTGCCTTCAATGAGCCACCGTGGTGCAGTGGTTAGAATGCAGTACTGCAGGCTACTTCTGCTGATCACCAGCTGCCAGCACTTTGGCAGATCGAATCTCACCAGGCTCAAGGTTGACTCAGCCTTCCATCCTTCCAAGGTTGTTAAAACGAAGACCCAGATTGTTTGGGAGCAATATGCTGACTCTGTAAACCGCTTAGAGAGGGCTGTAAAACACTATGAAGCAGTATATAAGGCTAAGTGCTATTGCTATCTTCCTTGATCTTATATACAGAAAAGTTTCAAAAACGTTTGCTTTTGAGAATTACTTACATCCATCTACATTAACTGTCACATGGATGCCAACTTGTTAGATCACAGAAAGCTTAATTGCAAGGGGCTGAAAGAAAGATACGATCTCGAGAATTCATTACTTTAATAGAGAGAGAAAAGCTATAACAGTCCATTAGTGTTTCCTAAAATGAAAATGCCCAAATAAATTAATGTAATTTGTTTTCCTCTCTCTTCAAATAATCCATCCGAGCATCTGTCAATCAACTATTCCTACACTAGAACTCTCACAAATGCCACCAGAATTAATATTTCAGTGCTTAAACCAAGAAAATGTACAGGTAATTCTCAACTTGAAACCATACATTGACCCTAAAATTTATGTTGCTAAGTGAGATAATTGTTAATTGAATTTTGCCACATTTTACAAATTTTTCTCGCCACAATTGGCATATGTGGGTCTGATTTGAGTAGATTGCAGGGGTGACACAGAAATATAACTTTATGGCATCCTTCGAGCCTCTGGGAGAGCGAAAATGATCTCCTTCCGGCTCCGGAGGCCCTCCGAAGGCCGGAAATGAGCCCATTTCCAGAGTTCCAGAACTTCTGGAGGCCTGTGTTTTGCCTTCCCATGCCTTCCGTGTGGGTCGTGCACTTACCTGGCATCTAAAATGGGTCACATGGAGACTCCTGGGAGGGGTGGAGCAGGGTGGGCGGGGCCAGTCAGTCCTTGGAACTACTGGTTTAGCCAACCAGATATAAAATTAACATCTGGTTCGCCCAAACCTGTCCGAACTGGCTGAATCCCACCCCCGAGTCAGGGCTGTTGTAACTTTGAATGGTCACCAAACAAACTTTTGTATATCAAGGACTACCTTTATGCATTTTTCTATAGGTACCTCAACTCGAGAAGAACAAAATCACCCCATTTCCACAGCAGTAAAGCTAGGTGTCAGCGTTCTAAATACCATGTATGAAATCAATCAGAGATCAAGGCAGACTCATCCTTAAAGTTCCAATTTAATCATACAGGCAAGTTACCACGTCTATGGAATTCCAACTCTAATGTTCTTCCTGGAATTCCACCCAGTTGAAAGTTCATGATCTATCCCCACACCCATTAATCCATCACATGTTCCAATCATCATCTTCCACGCTGGCATCTACACCCCTCTGCTTCCGGTCAGGTGTCGAGGTGCAGAGACAAAAGATGACCTTAAGCTTCTATAAAAGAATGACAACAATACATTCCACAAATCTACTCCTTTCTATTCCCCCCTCCGAACTACTACACTAATGAAACAGCATAAGAAATTAATAGAAAGTGTGGCAGGCCAAAGATCCTAAAAAGAACATAACTACAGGCCTGACACTAGGTATGTCTTCTCAAATTAATAAAAAAACAAAGTTAGAACCTGAGGCCAATAACTACAATTTTCAGTGAAGCTCATTGAACAACTTATTTTCTAGTAAAGTGGTTCTCTCATCTGTATAAGAACCCTGCTGTCAATGTTCCGAGTAACGCATCTGAAGAAATCAGAAGAAAGGCAGGAAAACTCAGAGAATATATTTATTAGATACATCCAATAAACCAACGCTAAATTCCCCCATTTACAGTATAATTAAAAGAGTAAAAGTTTCCCTCTCCAAATGTCACCAGTCACATTCTCCAATCAAAACAATTGGCGGACTCCTTGGTCATATCTGCTCCTCCTCCAATTGCCACCTGTTGGGATGACCTTGGTTCCCACATAAGAGCCCTTTATTATGTCCATGAGATGGTCTAGCTCAGGGGAGTCAAACTCAATGTCAGTCTACTTTAGCTGGTGGGGGTACTTGGAACCCTGACACTCAAGGCACATAGGAGTCTCAGATCTGGTCTGTTGGGCTGTCCTGGAATCAGTGAATGAATGGCCCATTATGCCTCTACCAGCAAAAAACAGATCCTGGGAGGGTGACAGAGTGCTCAGGCCACCACAGGTTCCTCCGACATCAGTGACCTAAAGCTGGCCATGCTTACTCCAGCCCCCCGAGGTCAAACACAACCTTGATGTAGCCCTCAATGACACTGAGATTGAAATTGACACTCCTGGTCTAGCTGTTTCCCCCTCATCCTCACCCCATAGTACGTGGCCACTATGAAGCAGCAAAAGATGGCTTCGGCCAGGTTTGATTCAGAGTTGATCCCTACATTATCCAGACTACCTTAAGCATGCTACATCTCCCCAAAGTATTAAAAATTCCAATGCAATCATCATACTTTTCTTATTTTATCCCCTCCAAATATTTTTTTATTTTTATTTTATTGTTTTAATTAACAAAAAACACACACGAAAACATTCTTCATTACATCTTCCAGAAAGCATGTCGATTGGTTACAAATAAATTTCGTGCGTTACTACAATCATTCTTTATATTTCATTCATATTGAATTGTACATTTTAAATCAAAAACATTTATACCATCAATATACCATCATTCTCATTTAACTATATTTATTTAAGCGTGCTTTTGTCTAGAATCATTTATATTTATATTATAATAAATCTAGACAAAAAATTATTACTAGAATTTATAAGTACCCAGGAGAGATTACTTCTTTATAACAAAATCTAAACAAAAAAATATTAATAAAATTAGTAACTCTTTTCCCCAGGTCCCATATTATAGTTTATATCCAAATTGTTTTTACCAGTTAGAGTTATTATTTCATTACTATTGTCATGATGGGTTATCTGCTCCCCTCCAAATATTTATATAGCCAACCGTCTTCTAACCAACCTTGTGTGATGGTTAAGTTAAAACAACATAGAAACCAATGTTTAAACTACAGCATTAAATTAAAATATTAAAAACAAGAAATTCTGTCACCTAGTCACACTTCTGATGTATAGTCATCCAATCGTATCCCATCTTGGCAGAAAAACCCAGGTCTACAGAGCTTTTCTAAAGGCTAGGAAGCAGTTGTGGGATTCCAAATCTTTTCCTACTGGTTGTATGAGAGAGTGCTTCGTTTGTGTGCTCGCGCTTTTTGCACATATGCATGCAGCCCTCAAAGACCACCCTCGGTGTCATCACTGGTGAGCTGAGCTGTTTTTTACCTCAGCTGAGGCACGGCAATACTCTCTGCCAAATGCATCAGCTGAGCTAAAAAACCAGGGAATATAGGACAGGGAATGATGGGCGCGGGAGGGAGGGCCAAACCATAAGTGGTAATTCCTGGTTCTCTGAACTACTCACAATTTCCACTACCAGTTCACCCAAACTGGTTCGAACCAGCTGAATTCCACCTCTACTAGAAAAGTAAAATCCTGCCAAAATTCAAGAGGCAAAGCTTTCCTTAGGGCAGGCCTGCCAAGCAAAAGACATGCCTCTTTGCTCTCATGTTATTAAACTATTATTGTACATTTTTATTTATACATTTTTATCCTTTTTTATATATTTCCTTATACATTTTTCGTGTTGTAAAGAAATCATCACAGGGATCCTTTTGGAACAAACATGAAGAGTAAATACCAAAATTGCATACCAGTCAAACTACAGGAGAAGTTAATGGAATAATAGAAGATTTATTTCAAAGCAGCAATGGAGTATAGTCCTTTCAATGAAGTTCAATGTAAGGGATACCAAACAGAGAAGATAAAGAGTTTTGACTGAGAAAACAATGTCCTGCCACTTTCTTACATGCAACATAGATGCAAGGCATATATGAAAGGAGAAAGTTTCTATTATTTGTTTCTGGCTGTCTTCTCCAGTGTTTTGGGGTCTCCCCCATGGTTCCTGATGATCACCAGGGAAATGTCAAAAAATACAAAGGAGGATTTCACTATTATTCTTCAGCTCAGATAAAGCCTTAAGGATTTATCATATATAGGGCGTAAATAAAGAACAGAAAAAGGATGGAATTGAATAGCATGGTTGCAATTGCCTTCCTGAATATTTGGACTTTCCACATGGATACTTTTCATCTCCACATAAAGGCTGAATAATATAAGGTCAAATTGAGCTATTAATCTATTCTCCTAGTCAGGTGTTGGTTTGTGTTCAGATGTGGGTTCAGGAGAATGATGTAGCACTTGGGCAGGAAGATGCAGCCCAGGAGGCCTGCAGTAGAGCCCAAGATGGAGAAGACCTCCACAGCCACCATGTATTTCCCCTTGGTGCTCAGATAGGCAGGGATGAAGGACACCCAAATGCTACAAAACACCAGCATGCTGAAGGTGATCAGCTTGGCTTCGTTAAAAGTATCAGGCAGTTTTCTGGCCAAGAAAGCCACAGTGAAACTGATGATGGCTAGGAGCCACAAGTAGCCCAGGACAATGTAAAACATGACATTTGAGCCTTCATTACATTGAACAATGATCTCTTGAACCTGTGAATGCATGTCCCACTCAGGGAAGGGAGGAGACATAATCAACCATGCCATACAGATAATTGCTTGAATACAGGAGCAGAAGACAATGATGGATCCCGCCAGTCTGTTTCCTAGCCATTTCCTCATCTGGTTTCCTGGCTTAGTGGCCAGGAAGGCCATAACAACCGTGATGGTCTTGGCCAAGACACAAGATACCGAGAGAGAGAAAATGGTGCCAAACATAGTTTGCCTGAGAAAGCAAGTCACCTTCCCAGGCCGACCTATGAAGAGCAGAGAGCACAGAAAACACAGCAGGAGGGAGGAAAGGAGGATGCATGTGATGTTCCTGTTGTTGGCTTTGACAATGGGGGTGTCCCAGTGCAGAATGAAAGTCACGGCCACCAAAATGAATGTTGATGAAAAGAAAAGGATCAAGGAAGTCAGAATGATTCCCAAGGGTTCCCTATAGGATAAATAGCTGAAACGTTTGGGAAGGCACTGGACCTTTTCTGCATTCGAATACTGATCTCCTGGGCATCTCTCACATTGGTCTGCATCTGAAATACATGATGAGGGCTAGTCATTTAAAACGATATAGGACCATATATAGAGCTAACTGAGAGAAATCCTTCCTGATGATATGATTAACAGTCCGGCTTGACATGTACACCATAATGTTTTCTTACCAACTGGATAAGTACTGGTTCTGGGGTATTATTTATCCAAAGTATTTCTTTGAATTTCAATATTAGTAGGAGAGTACTTTGAAAAGAACTACAACTCTCAACCGGTAATTATTTATCAGGGGGAAAATATCCAGACCAAATGTAATTTCTAATATTGGATTTTTCCCCCTCACCAGAGGGAGCCCTCTTGTGGAGTACTGTGAAGCTGTTACTATGGAAACTCCACTGCAATGTACAGTAGAAACCATTTTACGGCAGTAAGTAGAATCCCTTTTAAGGCACAAAAGGCTATATCTTAACAGAACACACCCCGATGGGTTTTTTTTTTTTTTTTTTTGGTGTCTTACCCCCACAATATTTTTTCCAGAGAGTAAGTCATCTGTGTACCAAGCTTGGATGAAATTGCTGGAGACATTCCAGAGTTATGTTGGAATGCGTGCACACACACACGCACACACACACAGACACAGACACACACACACACAGACACACACACAGAGACACAGACACACACACACACACACACAGACATACACATACAGAGAGAGAGAGAGAGAGAGAGAGAGAGAGAGAGAGAGAGAGATTTAAATTGCAACCATCTTTAAAAAAAACTACTACACTTTACCCCAATCATATTCTGCCAAATATCACACGAAAGGTGGAAAGAGTGAAGAAAAGTTAAGTTTGCACACTCTCAATTCTCATCTGTCCCTTTACTTACCCATTTCAACTGAAATTCTTCCTTCGGGACATTGTCTACAATGGTAGCAACAAGTATGTTTCCCCTCCTGAACAACCCTGCTGTACCCCTGACGGCAGCTCTCTACACATCTGGAATGAGGAGGCACCTGGAAAAAAAAACATCCAGAAGGTTTAGGAACAGGAATTATTGAAATGTTGTGCAAGTTCTCCATTTTATTGGGATAAATTAGTACCATTCGGGGGATTGATAATCCTCTGATGACAAGCTATGCCAAGATGCTTTTGGAGTGTGTCCACGTTTACAGAAAATCTTCCTATTTGTAGGATGAATTCTGAGTTTTCTGCAAATACGTCCATTCTTATTTGTTTTTTGTACAATAACAAAAATAGTTAGTAAAGAACATAAGCGTCTACGGCAGGAGATATCTAAAATGTTTCAATTTTACTGGAACTCAGAGCAATGTGGAGAATCTTGCAATCTGTGGTCTGGGCCAAAATGAAGGATTTCATTATGCACGAAATGACAGTTGGATAGACAAATAACCACCTCCTCTTCTTTATTTTGTAAATAAATGGTATTTATGACAATGATGCATTACAAGTTTAAACCAATATCCTGCTATCATTAAAAATCATTGTTCATTTAAAAAAAAAATGAGATATATTGTATTTTTTTTACAAAAAGGTAGCATGTCGCTCAAACTAGATAATACACAAGAATACAAGGACACATATTGTACATAAATATTGTTATGTCATACTAGCTGGTAGCCCACCATTGCCCAGGTATTTATTTTTCCTAATCCTGTATTAGAGAGGAAAAGGAATGAATTATATCTATAGTGTGAAGTCAAAGTAATGCACTACAGATATACCATCTTTCCTGGTATTGAGGTCAGGCTGTTAGATCTATAGTTTCCCGGGTCTGTTTTTTCCTCTTTTTTGAAGATGGGAACCACATCAGCTTTTTTCCAGTCCTCTGGTAGTTCCCCGGTGCTCCAGGATCTCTGAAAGATATAATTCAGTGGTTCTGAAATCTCATCTGCCAGTTCCTTCAGAACCCTGGGGTGTAATCCATCCGGTCCTGGTGATTTGAACTCGTCTAGGGTAGACAGGTGCTCACTTACCATTGTATTCCCTATTTCAACTTGTGTTCCTAATCTGATTTTTGTGGTGCTGTTTTTGATAGGTTGGACAGTTTTATCCCTTTGTGTAAAGACAGATGCAAAACATGAGTTAAATAGTTCTTCTTTCTCCCTGTTGCTTGTCACCTTCTTGCCACTTTCTCCCAGCAATGGACCAATTGTTTCCTTAACTCTTTTCTTGTTTTTAACATAGATGGCTAGATAGATGATAGATAGATAGATAGATAGATAGATAGATAGATAGATAGATAGATATCCATCCATCCATCCATGTATCTATGTATCTATGTATGTATCTATCTATCCATCCATCCATCCATCCATCCATCCATCCATCCATCTATCTGCTACTTGGCTCCATGTAGATGGTGTTCATCAAAACCATCCCAAATATTTAGCAAAACCACAAGGCCTCTAGGATACCAACACTTTTCTTGACTTCTGGGCTTTCAGATCATTGGAGAAGAATCTCTTCCCCTCTAAATAATATTCTACTGAGTTAGAGTATGCCAAAATTTCCCACCTGCTGAAACTTGTGATTCCACACAATGGCACTTTCGTCAATAGTGAACTGCTTCCCATCAGGACCTTTGGAGACCATCTTTCCAATCAGGGATCTCTGGAAGGATTGATTGTGGAAGGCGATGAAGTTGAAGATGTCGTATCCCGGGTCAAACTCCCCCTTCTCATCAAAAAATATTTCTTCTCCCACACTGTTATTAAAACGGGTGTTTCTCAGGAAGTAGTGAAGCTGGATTTGAGAGAGATGAGAAGTCAGAGCAGTTATTCTAATCTTCCCCAAAGTTTGGCTTTGTTCAGAATCCCAACTGATTTTCTTTAGTGAATCGTATCAGAATTGTAACGGAATTGCATTATGGTTTGATTGCACAGAGCTTTTCTGATTTGAGCAATATGAGATCCTACAATATTCTTAAAATGGATTTTTTAAGTAGAATATGTTAACAGATCCTTGGCATAAGATTCTCACACAGCCTATTTTCCAATTCTTGCATAAATAAAGAATTGATGGGAACTGACCACCCCATATAAATAAAGTAGGATATCCATTACATGTGATGGGAAGAAAAAGGAAGCGTATCTTTACATAAATTTCTTTCATCTGAATCAATAATTTCCTTAAATTAATATTACTTAGAAATTTAACTTAGTTTTTCTGATCCTACCTATCCCGTATGTTTGGATTGTTATATGCATGTAGCAACAGCAGACTTATATACTGCTTCACAGTGCTTTACTGCCCTTTCTAAGGGTCAGCATATTATCCCCTCCAATCTGGGTCCTAACTTTACTGACCTTGGAAGGCTGAGTCAACCTTGAACCAGTGAGATTCGAACTGCCGAACTGCTGGCAATCATCAAAATTAGACTGCAATATTGCATTTCACCACTGCACCACCATGGCTCTTGATATAATACATCCAAAGCAGTGACGTGCAGTCAGGTGAGGCAAGTGAGGCACAGCCTCACCACTCTCATCATGAAAAAAAAAAGTAAAAGGAAAAAGCTGAGCTAGTTGCTGCCTCACCGTGGATGACTCTGCTTAACCTCACTGGTGCTCTCCCTCCCCAAGTGTAGTGACTTCCTCCCCAGGCCCCCATTCATTTCTCTCTCTCACACACACAGCTGGATAAAACTATATAAAAATCTAGCCCAGCTTCACTGATTACAAGTTTGAAAAGGCAACGTGGCTCCACCTGCAATCAAACTACACTTGGGGAGGGAGAGCAAAAGCGAGCACTGAGGAGACCACAGGAGGAGGCAGGAAGCCAGGCAAAGAGCCATGCTGTAGTACACACACTTCCCCCCAGCCTCTTTCTTTTGGAAGGCTCGGCTCGGCCCCCCTCTGGCTTCTCTGCCTCTCCTCTCACGCCAGCCTGCCAGCAGGAGGTGGTGGGTGGGCTTTATTGTGTTCCAGGCATTTTCCACCCAGACAGCAGGCTGCATTTGCAATGGTGGAGGTGTTTGGGAAAGGCAGCAGGGGAATGGGGGGGGGGGGTGTCAGAGGAGCTGCTTTCAAGCCACTGGAAAAGATATCCAATCCAACTTTTGTGTATGTGGGGGTTTGTTTGAGAGTGAGTGAGAGAGGGAAGGGGTAGGAGAGATAGTCCAATCCAACTTCTGTGTGTGTGTGTGTGTGTGTGTGTGTGTGTGTGTGTGTGTTTGAGAGAGGGGGAGGAAGGGAGAGAGGGAGGAAGGAGGGGAAGGAGAAGAAAAAGAAAAAGAAAGAAGGAGCAAAGGAGAAAAACAAATGCTGTCGCTTTAAATTGGAACTGAGCATGCCTGGCTGTTAAATTCTGGGAGTTGAAGTCCACAAGTCTAAAAATATTTGAAACCCAGCACTGTGTCAGTGCCTCACCAGTCATAAACCTCACCGCATGTCACTGATCCAAAGGATTACAGTACAAATGGATCCACCAATTGGAAGTGGGAATTTTATCAATTGAGGTAAGAGACACAGTGCAGTTAATATTATCTTCTTGTAATTTCACAACCCCATATGTTTCTTTCTGCATGCACGAATAGGAAGCTTCGGGTCTTTTGTTTCAATAGCTCAATCAGCAGGTTTCATTGGTTCCTCCTTATCTAGTTTTTGGATTTGTGTGTAAAACCAATTGTGTTTCAGCTCATGTTGTCAAAGAAATATTAAAACTTCATAAGGATTCACAAACTTTTACGGATTACCATATGTGCAAAGGACTCTCTCAATAGATAGATGATAGATGATAGATGGATGGATGGATGGATGGATGGATGGATGGGTGGGTGGGTGGGTGACAGTGGTGGGTTGCAGGTGGTATGCCCCGATACGGGCGTACCAGTGCCTGCTGGGAGCACTGGGCATCGTTCTGGTATGGTGCTCTGGAGGGCCTGAGCTCCCTACCTGTATCTGAGTTCTTTGGTGCTTCCGCGCATGTGCAAAGACCGTATGGTGCTATTCACTAAGGCTTCACTACTATTACAATTAGTCTTCTCATCGTTCCTATCACCCATCTCCTCCCACTTATGACTGTATGACTGTAACTTTGTGGCTTGTATCCTTGTGATATATATTGATATTGGTTGTTTCCTGATTGCTTAATTACACCCGATGACTATCATTAAGTGTTGTACCTTATGATTCATGACGAATGTATCTTGTCTTTTTAGGTACAATGAGAGCATGTGCACCAAAGACAAATTCCTTGTGTGTCCAATCACACTTGACCAATAAAGAATATTCTATTCTATTCTATTCTATTCTATTCTATTCTATTCTATTCTATTCCATTCCATTCCATTCCATTCCATTCCATTCCATTCAATGGCATACCTCCCATGGCTGAAAAAGACTTGCAACATGATTTGGTCCATCCCGATTCCTCAGAGGAGCTGGGCTCACTCTTCTTGATTCTATGGCTTGCACCACATGTGCTGCAAGGTAAACTGCATTGTAGATATTGTAGCTCTCTCCAGACATGGCCATTTCAAACACGGCGGCCGGGACTTTCCCAAGCTCTTCCTTCCCAGTGCAGGGTTTAGCTTCGGAGCGATATGGAGGTATTTTGCAATTAAATGCAGCCGCCCAGAACTAATTGAAATAAGGAAAGGGATTTAAAGAAGGTTTATTATTCTCAAGAAAGTCCCGGAATCCTGGCACAATCCTTGTGTGGAGCGAGAAGTAAAGGGAGCCGTTGAAAGTCTCGACGATGATGTCATTTCTTGATACCATAACGGTGAAATCCCATTGGTAGGTCATGATCCACACTTTGTGATCAATTGGTTTTTTATAGTAAAATTCATAGGCATGTAGCCCCCATTGTAGAGTCTCCATAGACCGGGCAGTCCCGTAGGCAAGGAATACACTGTTATTCTTCATGACTATGGTGTTTATGATCTTGATTACACCAAAAAGAAGGACTTCTTCATTTACAACTGCATCCTTTAAAACAGGGATCCACTCCATCCAAGCAATGCAAATATCGTTCTCGAAAAGCTTCGGTTGGAGGTTCTGGAGAAATATCTCCCCACTTTCATCCGCTGATACTAAGAGGCCAATCCAGTTCCACTGAAAGTGCTTTAGCAAACGAACAATCCCCTCGTATTGCAAGTTTTCATTGGGAACCATGTTGAAGAAGGAAGGGAACTTACTTTTATCACTCAGGACTGGATCAAAGGAGCCATAACCAATCTATTTGGAACAACAACAACAACAACAACAACAACAACAACAACAACAACAACAATAATAATAATAATAATAATAATAATAATAATAATAATAATAATAATAATAATAATAAAATTTTATTTGTTAGCCGCACCCTCTCCCGAAGGACTCGGGGCGGCGTACAATAAAAACACATAAAATACAAAAATGGACAATACATACACAAAAATATAGACGTATACGTGTACATGGAGGAGGTAGACAAATGCACATACAATTCAATTGAGAATCCAACTGCGCTCATCAAATCATAGCAATGTTCCAATGCTTTCTACAAGATGTAATGAAGGATGTTTTTTTGTGTGTGTGTGTTTGTTTAATTAAAACAATAAAAAATGTTCCCCAAAAAAAGAGATGTTGAGACTCTAAAAAGAGTGCAGAGAAGAGCAAGAAAGAAAGATGATTAGGGGACCGGAGGCTAAAACATCTGAAGAACGATTGCAGGAACTGGATATATAAACTTTAATGAAAAGAAAAACTAGGGGTGACATGATAGCAGTATTCCAATATCTCAGGGGTTGCCACAAAGAAGAGGGAATCAAACTATTCTCCAAAGCACCTGAGGGTAGAACAAGAAGCAATGGATTGAAACTAATCAAGGAGAGAAGCAACTTAGAGCTAAGATGAAATATCCTGACAGAATAATTCATCCGTGGACAATCATTTGTCTGAAATGGTATAGCATTTCCTGCCTGAGCAGGAGGTTGGACTAGAAGACCTCCAAAGTCCCTTCCAACTCTGTTGGCTAATTTCAACACCTCAAAAATTTCCACCAAGATTTCCATGCAAGAAGGTGATCATAAGCTTCAAAAGAGAAAACTTTGAGAAGCCAAAATTGGGAAACGTGATAGATTTAGAACTTTAGAACTTTAGAATGACAGAGTTGGAAGGGACCTTGAAGGTCTTCTAGTCCAACCCCCTGCTTAGGCAGGAGACCCTACACCACTTCAGACATATGGATATCCAACATCTTCTTAAAAACATCCAGTGTTGGAGCATCCACAACTTCTGCAGGCAAGTCGTTCCACTGATGAATTATTCTTTCAGGAAATTTCTCCTTAGTTCTTAGTTACTTCACTTCTTGATTAGTTTCCACCCATTGCTTCTTGCCCTGCCCTGCTTTGGAGAATAGTTTGACTCCCTCTTCTTTGGGGCAGCCCCTGAGATATTGGAATACTGCTATCATCTCACCCCTAGTTTTTCTTTTCATTAAAGTTTATATATCCAGTTCCTGCAATCGTTCTTCAGATGTTTTAGCCTCCGGTCCCCTAATCATCTTTCTTTCTTGCTCTCTGCACTCTTTTTAGAGTCTCAACATCTCTTTTTTTGGGGAACATTTTTTATTGTTTTAATTAAACAAAAACACACACACAAAAAAAAAACATCCTTCATTACATCTTGTAGAAAGCATGTTGATTGGTTACAAATAAATTTCGTGCATTACTATACATCCTTCATATTTTTAATTTACATTTTAAAATCGAAAATCTTTATGTATTTTGCCATCAATGTTCCATCATTCTCATTTATCTATAATTATTTAAACATGCTTTTATCTAGAATCATTTGCATTTAAAGATACAACCACCTACTGGCATTCGTTAGCTATTCCTATAAACCTCCAATAATTACCCTTTTATAGCATATTCCTTTTTTTTCCCAACTTACTATTTAAGGCTTATATCTGATTGCTTTTACCAATGCCAAGACATGTAAAAATCATTAAACATTATCCATTAACATTTCTTTATTATTATTGTAGTTATCTAAAGAAAAAAGAAAAAAATATTTGCCATTTATATCACATCTCCTCCCCTCCGACCGAAGAAAAATTACATCTTTATAATAAAATCTAAACAAAAGTTTGTTAGTAAAGTTTATAAATGCTCAAGAGAAATTACATACAATACAATACAATAGTAGAGTTGGAAGGGACCTTGGAGGTCTTCTAGTCCAACCCCCTGCCTAGGCAGGAAACCCTATACCGTTTCAGACAGATGGCTATCCAACATCTTCATAAAGACTTCCAGTGTTGGGGCATTCACAACTTCTGGAGGCAAGCTGTTCCACTGATTAATTGTTCTAACTGTCAGGAAGTTTCTCCTCAGTTCTAAGTTGCTTCTCTCTTTGATCAGTTTCCACCCATTGCTTCTTGTTCTACCCTCAGGTGCCTTGGAGAATAGTTTGACTCCCTCTTCTTTGTGGCAACCCCTGAGATATTGGAAGACTGCTATCATGTCTCCCCTAGTCCTTCTTTCTCTTAAGCTAAACATACCCAGTTCCTGCAACCGTTCTTCATATGTTTTAGTCTCCAGTCCCCTAATAATCTTTGTTGCTCTTCTCTGCACTCTTTCTAGAGTCTCCACATCTTTTTTACATCGTGGCGACCAGAACTGAATGCACATCTTTATAACAAAATCTAAACAAAAATGTTCAACATCTTTTTTACATCATGGCAATCAAACCTGGATATAAGAAAGATGTTGAGACTCTAGAAAGAGTGCAACATTTCATTGTTCATTTTTCTCATCACCTGATAGCCTGGCTAAAACTGATAAAAGCTAGGATTTTTTAAAAAACAACAATGACAACAAAGTTGTTGTTTTTTTGTCTGCTTTTGCCAGACAGGCTCAGGATCAGTGAAAAATGGTCCTACCTGTGGAAACTTATAGATGTTCAAAATGTGGGCCATCTGGATGGAATTGAGGGAGGTGAGGTCACCAATGATAGGTAAGAAGTCCACCTCCCTCCTTCTGCCACAGTTGAAGTTCACAGGACTCCTTTGATTTAGGAAAAGAAAATCAAAAACATTCTCATTGGTATTCCAGGCATTGAAACTGGTTTCATAAGTCTCCAGTCCTATTGTGATGTTGGGAAACAGCTTGATGTTCTTGCTGATCTCATCAAGGGCAAAGTACATAGAAAGTGGATGCTGGACATATTTTGGTATTAAGCTGAAATAAAAGTGCAGAAGCAATGAAAATTATATCACCCCCCCCCAAAAAAAAAACCTAAATCTCGTTGCAAACTACCATATGTAGATCGTTTCGGCAACTTCTGAGAGATTCATTTTGGATTTCAATCAGAGATACTTTTTGCTTTGAACATTACTAAATACCTCAACAACCACTGATGGTTGAGCAAACAGAATAGAACCCAGATATTTGAATCCTTTGTAATATAACACCTAGAGTCCTTCTGTCCAAATGAGAACTGATTTCAACATTTGCCATTATCATTTCAAGACTGCAGTTGAACTTTACCGAGTTATACAACTCCACCTCTTCCCATTCTTGAGGCATAAAATGAAAAGCAGATTCATTTTCTACCATCTGTTGTGTAAATATATCTCAGTCATTTAATTAGTATTAATGCTATCAATATACTTAGCATACTTGTCAGTATATCTTTCATTCTTTCTTTTTAAAATATTTTTGATTTGATCTTTATTGAAAATTTAAAAAGCTACAATACAAATGCCTTTAAGAATAGTTTTGTATAAATCACGATCCTATTTGAAAGTACTAACATATGCATTTGTCATTCGAATAATTTTTATACATTCCTGATTATTCCTATATCATTTTTTCATTCATTTATCCACCATCCATCCATTCATTCATCCATCCATTCATTTGTATTCTTTGTTGTAAGTCATAGTGAAACTATCTCTTAACATTTTGATTACTACTAATCCTATTAACAATGTAGCAACTATTCAAATCATTTAGGAGGAGACTTTCAGGCTCAGACATCTAGGCAAGCATTTTGGAGAGGCTGGTTGAAAGTCCTTTTTTCTAATGGATGTAGTGATGCTCAGCCAGTTTTGGAAAATCATCCCCGGACAGAGTCTGCATTTGTCTTTGAAAGTCTAGGAACACCAGCCTATCAACTTCATCAATCAACATTGGATGGTTAGACTATATATTAATTTAGGCAGAAAATTATATGATCGGGTCTATAAAACAAACTTTTAGTTCATACTTTGCTGATATGGTGGTGCTTCCTTCTTTCATAGGAAAAGTACATTGAAGATCGTATAAAATGTGTACACTATCTAATTCTTCTTAGAACTGCTATTAAAGTTTACATGCAACTACAGACTTCAATGAATATATGTTAAGATGCCTAAATTTAGCGTAGTGAAGAATAGGTCCAGGGGAGACATGATAGCAGTGTTCCAATATTTGAGGGGCTGCCCCAGAGAGGAGGGGGCTCAAGCTATTTTCCAAGGCACCTGAAGGCCAAACAAGGAATAAGGGATGGAAATGGATCAAGGAGAGATTCAATCTGGAAATAAGGAGAACCTTTCTGACAGTGAAAACAATCAACCAAATGAAACAGAAGTTGCCTTCAGAAGTTGTGGGAGCTTCATCACTGGAGGTTTCTGAGAAGAGACTGGACTGCCATCTGTCAGAAATAGTGTCAGATTAGGGACTATGATTGCCTGACCAAAAACTTTGGATATGCAATAGCAATAGATAAGTTCAGAAACCATGGGACAGAAATTTTAAACTGACTATGTCACCTGCATATAAAGAAAATCTGTATAAATTTTTTTATAGATGGCACCTTGCACCGGCCAGATTGGCTAAAATGTATAAAAACAGATTTGCTAAATGTTGGGAATGTAATCAGTCACCAGGCTCATACTATCATATGTGGTGGACTTGTCCAAAAGCCAAAATAAATTGGATAAACATGCAAACTTGGTGGGAAAAGATGATAAAGCAGCATATTGACTTCAAACCTGAAATATTTTTGTTGGGCATTCTACCAGAAAAATATGACAAACAGACTATGTATCTGGTATTACATATATTAACTGCATCTAGAATTGTACTTGCACAAGAATGGGAAAAAAAAGATGAAGTACCGTCAGATGAGAGTGTAATTTTTTTAAAAAAATTAGAATGGGCAGAAATGGACAGAGGAATGCTCATTGTTAAAGATATAGAAGAAACTGAATATGTTTTGACGTGGGAGGTATTTTACCAATGGTTAGACAATAGAAACAGAAGTTAGAAAGGAGGAGGTATGTATGTATGTGTGTGTGTGTGTGTGTGTGTGTTGTATTTGTGCTGATAAATAAATAAAGGGAGACTAGTATAGATCTATTTCAAGCTATTTAGCTCTCATCAGCTAGCCATACCCTTACTGGGATTTGAACCTGGGCTGTATTACATATTAGGCAGATGTATTAGCCACTAAGCCACAGGCTCTCCTCCTTATCATATATATAGGAAATGTTAATGTGGAGAGAATTTGATGATGAAGATGCAATTGTAATTGTACTGATATATTATTAATGGCATTGTGATGAATATTATAATAAGTATGTGGATTTTGATTGTTTAAAACCCAGATCTCAAACTGTTAGGTGGAAATGGAATATAAATAAAACAAATAAAAGTTGTAAAAAATGGTGTAGGGTATGCTTGTTTGGGGGGGGGGGTTGGATTACAAGTTCCCTTCCAACTCTGTAAATCTGTATTTGTATCTATCTCTAAATGTGACAGCAAAGGGAGCAGAATAATGTACCCTGCATTCTATCACCTTTCTCTCAAGTTGCATTGTACTTTCTTCAAAGAGGAAAGAGGCACTTACTTTCTAATTTTAACATCTGGCACGTTTTTGAAATCCTGTACGCTGTTAACACTGAGTAAAAATGAAGTAAATCCGCCAAGTATCATTTTAGCTCTTGAGGTGGAATTGGTCCTTGAAACTTTAAAGGGCTGGAGGCAGATTGATTTCAAATTCTCACTGCTAGGAAGAAAGAAGAAGAAGAAGAAGAGAATACATTTCAATGCCAGGAGACCTGAGCCATCGCCCCATCTTTTCAAGTACATGGTGAGGAAATATAGCTATCAGGTCTCCCCAAAAAGTGACTTTGATTACACCTAATGGGAAATGTTGGCTGAGAAGGAGGTTTTGCAAGAGTAAATGATAAAAAAGGAATTGTTTCCTTGACTTGGCTCAATGAGATTGTGGTGAATTATGAGTAATCTTTCAAAGTACAGGTTTTTTTTTACTCTTTTTCCCCGCAGACGTCCTTATTCAAGTGTGAGACTGCCAAAGAAACAGAAGTGGGATATAGTCATTTTGCAAATCATAACCTTTTCCTCTATTCCCTTGTGATTTTAGGCAATTTTGTTTGTCTAAGGTCTGTACATGGTTATTGTGAGAGTTGCAGTTAATGTCCCATAGCAAGTGCCATTTGCTTTCTCTTGCTTTGCAATCTTCTTTAGTCTTACCTTGACCTTACATATAGAAAGAAAGAAAAAACATCAGAAACTTAAGCTTTTGAGAATTCCATTACCTACGTCCACCAACATTACTTCTCACATTATTGCCCACTTGTGAGGTCACAGAGACCTTAATTACAAGGGACTGAAGATGCGATTTTGAGAATGTGATTACTCCAATATACAGAGAAAATCTATCACAGTACTTTGGCGTTCCTTCAAATGGAAAAGCCAAAACAAATCAATGTAATTCTTTCTAACTCTTCAAACAATCTATCTCTCAATCAACTATTCCTACACTAAAAATCTCACATTTTTCACCAGTGTTTAAGCCAAGAAAAAATGGAATACAATAAGCATCTTTCCCTTCAAATTGGAGTTGTAAAATCTCAGATAAAAATGTTATCTTGACCAATGCTATAGGCTGTTCTTGAGGATTGGCGTTTCTTAGATCACCTAAATTAGGTTGGCAATAAAGAATTGGGAAAGGGCTCGCTTTGCTCTTTGCCTTTTTAAAAAAAATAACTTTATTGGGATTTTAAATAAGAAAGATAAAAAATGAAGACAAAGTAATATTTAGAAGAAAGTACAAAATAAGTACAAAATGAAAAAGAAACAATGCCAAACATTCTACCTGCGTTTTTGTGCCAACTCATTCTCACTGACGACCGTCTTTCCCGGAAAATAAGACAGGATCTTATTTTCTTTTGACCCCCAAAATATTGCTTGGGCCTTATTATTGGGGGGTGTTATTATTTGGGGGTGCCAGGTGGCTGCTCTCTTGCGAGCGGGTGCCCCAAGAGCCGGGCACAGTCTCAGGGGCAAATGGCTGTGTTGCACTGTGGGCAGCAGCACATCACATCAGCCATGAAATGATCATGCTGTGAGCAGCCCCCTTTTCCAGCTGGGCAGAGAGCCACTCACTGACCCAGTGATATCCCAAAGTGGGACAGAGAATCTTCCAGCAGCCGGCCCACAACCATAGAGCGTACCCCCATAGCGGCCGCTGCTGGAAGACTCAGCAGCGGATCTCCAGAGTTTGGAAGCCGGAGAATAGCTTATGTTCGGAGCGCCATGGCGGCGCCTTGGTCCTGCAGGGAAAGCTGGGCCAAGGCAGGTTGCTGCTGTGAGGCACGCAAGCTAAGTGTGGAACAGGAGCTTGGGCAACCTCCCTTTCCTGCCAGGCAGAGCACCATACACTGACCTAAGAGTATCCTGAATGCGCCAAGCCATGGGAGATGGGCGGGGCAGGAAGAACGCCATGCCGCTTAGTGCCTTTGGGATATCACTGGGTTGGTGAGTGGTGCTCTGCCTGGCTGGAAAGGGGGGTTGCCAGGCAGATGCTCGTGAGCATGGTCACCTCATGGCTGCTATGTTGTGCTTCTGGAACAGTGCAACACAGCCATTTGCCCCTGAGACTGTACCCGGCTCTTCAGGTACCCGCTCGCAAGAGAGCAGCCGCCCGGCAATCTGCCGCTCCAGCTGGGCACTGCGCCACTCACCAACCTAGGAGTATCCTGAAGGCAGCAAGCAACATGAGCGCCTTTGTCCCCCCCTCCCCTCCCCGGCTCCTGCGGCTGGGCGCCTTCAGGATATCGCTAGGTTACTGAGTGGTGCTCTGCCTGGCTGGAGGGGGGGTATTCAGGGGTCTTATTTTCAGTGGAGGGCTTATACTTTTGCCCATCCAAAAATATGGCATGGCCTTATTATCAGAACAAGTCATATTTTCAGGGAAACATGTTATATTTGAATAAATTACCAGTTGTGTTTTTTTTCTTTTCTTGCCAAAGTATTGAAGTTCTAGTTCCAAAAATTTACTAAAGCTTTTATTTGCATAAATGTTGTTTTGATGCCATTTGTCACACAATTGCTTCAGGTAGATTTTAAAATGGAATGGCAAAAGTAGAGAGTCCTGTGCAGTGGTGGGTTTCAAAATGTTTTAGAAACTCTTCTGTAGGTGTGGCCTGCTTTGTGGGAGTGGCTTGCCAGCCATGTAACCGGGTGGGCATGGCCACCTTTTAAAATGTGGTGAAACTCACTTAACAACGCTCTTGCTCAGCAACCAAAATGTTGGCTCAGAAACTCTGGCATTTGAAGCATGCAGGTCTTAAAGCTGTCAAGTTACAAGACCCTTGCACCCTAACCACTTAGAAAAAAACCCCAGGGGTGTTCAAAGTTGACAGCTTTAAGACTTGTGGACTTCAACTCCCAGAATTCCTCCTCTAGTCATGTTGGCTCAGGAACTCTGGCATTGAAGTGTGCAAGTCTTAAAGCTGTCAAGTTACAAGACCCTTGCACCCCTAACCCTTTAGAAAAAACCCCAGGGGTGTTCAAAGTTAACAGCTTTAAGACTTGTAGACTTCAACTCCCAGAATTCCTCCTCTCGCTCTTCATCTTGATGATGTGCGGATGGGCAGAGTGAGGGAGCTGGAACCATTTCTAAAGGGCACTGTAGACTTGTGGAACCTCTTCTATAGAAGAGGTTAGAACTGGTAGGAACCCACCCCTGGTCCTGTGGCAACCCAGGCAACTGGATCAAAGTTTATTAATCTTTTAACTAATTTAATGGCTATGATTTAACCTTTTTAGATACTTATGGCGTGGCTGATTGAGTCTTCATTGACATATTGCAATACGTTTTGGAAAGGAATCCCTACAGTTGGTGCGACACCAGTTGGAACATTCCAATGACCCTGTGACTCTCTGTATCAATTTATGTTTTCATTTTGACTGATGAACAAAAATGGCATTCAGCTGGTTCAGACCGGTTCATCTGAACTGGTAGCGGAAATCGCGGGTGACATCTTCGACCCACCCGCACACCCACACACCCTATGCTATTTTATTTAGGCATGTTTTTGAGGGTGGGGCACATTCACGGAAGGCACATGTGCATTCGCTTCATGCACCACATGTGTGTGAAGCGGGCATGCATGGGGGGGGGGAAACAAGTAACAAAATGTGCAACCCACGCTACTGATGAAGCTAATTGTGCTGCATGTATGGGGAGGTGCTCACATTGAATTTAAAGGGTTCGCATGCATGCATGCCATCCATGCCCTGTTTTGGGCCTGGAAGGCCTCTTGCACCAACCATGAAGCCAAAAATGAGGGAGGGGTGCCTGTGCGGGGTGTTTATGTGCTTGCTTTGCATTTTGGGGGTTGTGCACATGCTTTGGGCACTCAACACCAAAAAGGTTAGCCCTCACTGGTATATACTCATACTGACCACATGGCCAAGGAAAATGTCTTCGACCTACGAGAGCCATGCATTGCCATATTAGCCTTGTTCTCTCTATCTCCCCAAAGTATTAAACATTCCAATGCAATTGTGGTACTCCATTATAAGTTTATTTTATTTTATTTAAATATTTATACAGCCCATCGTTTTCCAACGAACTCTGCTTGGAAACCTAATCAAAAGCTAAAACAACATATAAAACAATATTCAAACTACAAAATTAAATATATCAATATTTTAAAAAAAGGGCACAAAATTACACTTCCAAAGTATCTAATATGACCCAATCATTTATTATGACTCAGCACTTGGCAGAAAACTCAGATCTTTAAAGCTTTATGGAAGACTTGGAAGGTTGAGGCCTTCAAACTGCATGGGGAAGAGTATTCCATATGGAAAGCCTGCTCTGGAAACACATACCAATAGCACTTAGACTTATATACTACTTTACAGTACTTTACAGTTCTCTCTAGGTGGTTTACAGAGTCAGCATATTGCCCCCAACAATTTGGGTCCTCATTTTACACACCTCGGAAGGGTGGAAGGCTGAATTAACCTTGAGCCTGGTGAGATTTTAACTGACAAATTGAAGTCATCCTTGCAGTCAACAGAAGTAGCCTGCAGTACTCTAACCACTGCACCACCATGGCTATTCCATGCTCTCAGAATCTTAAACTGTGATAGTATCAATGTTTATAAAATTTAGATGTTTCAAATGAAATCATCACTGGCGTCTTTTTTGAGTCAACATTAAGTGTTAATACCAATGTTGCACACCAGTTATGATTATCTACTTTAAGATTAACCAAATCACAGATTGACTGTAGTCCTTTCAATAAGAAATAGGGTGGGGCACGAGAAATAGTGAAGATATCAGTTCTGATTCAGCAAAGAAACTCATTTTTTTTTTTAGATGCATAACCAATGAAAAAGGGGGAAAGCTTTAATTATAGGTTTAATGGCTTTGCTGGACTCCAGCTTGGACCACAAGGAAGAATCAACGCTGGGAAATTCAGAGGGGTTGTGGAGGAGCATCAGGAAGATGCCAAGATCTCCGAGTTGGGAGTAAATGAGCCAAAGAAAGAAGAGAGACCGAGAACCTTAGTGGGAGAATCAGGGGAGCTACCAAATTAACACCCAGCTGGAAAGGAACGGAGAGAGATGCAGGTGTAGCTGGAGAGCTCAGATACCCTGTCAGAAGTATGGGGTGGAGAAGGATTACAGATGTAGCCAGTCAGGGTGGATGGGGATGAACTTCCTTCTCTACCAGAGCCCAGAATGTGCACTGCTGTATTGAAAGATACCTGTGGTTTGTTTGACCACGTAATTGTACTTCACACTGCTTTTTGTATATTGGCCGGGAAACTTGCCTTGACTACTGTGTGTGGACTTTGGGATGTGTCTGAACTTCGGACTTCATCTGTGTGAACTTGCAGACTTCTTTCTTTGCCATTGGACTTTGTGGTTCTACACCTAGACTGAACAGAATCGGACTCAATGAAACTTATGGTTAGTGTGAGTGGGAAGTGGGTAATGCCACACGGGCTTGCCTCAATAAAGCTCTTAAACTCCCAATGCATGGATGTATTGGGGCTGGAACAGGGCAACATGTTTCTGGCTGTCTTCTTCATTACCTTATGCCTCTCCTATGGTTCCTCATGAGCAAATGGGAAGTGTCAAAAAAATGTAGGATTTCACTGTTTATCCTCTAGTTTAGATAAATTTATGATATATGATATATATATATGTTGTGCAGACAAAGTACAGAAAAAAAGATAGCATTGAATTGCATGGTTAAGGTGCCGCCTTGAATATTTGGACTTTCTCTAGTGATACTTTTGGTCACAGTTAAAGGCTGAATTATAGAATGTTAGACTTAACCATTAATCTGTCTTCCTAGTCAGATGCTGTTTTGTGTTCAGGTGTGGGTTTAGGAGAATGATGTAGCACTTGGGGAGGAAGATGCAGCCCAGGAGGCCTGCAGTAGAGCCCAAGATGGAGAAGACCTCCACAGCCACCATGTATTTCCCCTTGGTGCTCAGATAAGCAGGGATGAAGGACACCCAAATGCTACAAAACACCAGCATGCTGAAGGTGATCAGCTTGGCTTCGTTAAAAGTATCGGGCAGTTTTCTGGCCAAAAAAGCCACAGTGAAACTGATGATGGCTAGGAGCCACAAGTAGCCCAGGACAATGTAAAACATGGCATCTGAGCCCTCGTTACATTGAACAATGATCTCTTGAACCTGTGAATGCATGTCCCACTCAGGGAAGGGAGGAGACATAATCAGCCATGCCATACAGATGACAGCTTGAATACAGGAGCAGAAGATAATGATGGATCCCGCCAGTCTGTTTCCTAACCATTTCCTAAACTTGTTTCCTGGCTTAGTGGCCAGGAAAGCCATAACAACCATGATGGTCTTGGCCAAGACACAAGATACCGAGAGAGAGAAAATGGTGCCAAACATAGTTTGCCTGAGAAAGCAAGTCACCTTCCCAGGCTGACCTATGAAGAGCAGAGGGCACAGAAAACACAGCAGGAGGGAGGAAAGGAGGATGCCTGTGATGTTCCTGTTGTTGGCTTTGACAATGGGGGTGTCCCAGTGCAGAATGAAAGTCACGGCCACCAGAATGAGGGTTGATGAAAAGAAAAGGATCAAGGCAGTCAGAGTGATTCCCAAGGGTTCCCCATAAGATAAATAGCTGAAACGTTTGGGAAGGCACTGGACTTTTTCTGCATTTGAATATTGATCTTCTGGGCATCTCTCACATTGGTCTGCATCTGAAATACATGAAGAAGGTCTTGTGACTCCAACTATAGAGGACAATATATATACAGCTAACTGAAAGAGATCATGGCTGGGGATGCCATTCACAGTCCCCATGACACATACACAATAATTCTTTCTCAACAAGTGTATGGATTCTGGCTTGTTATTTATGCATATGTATTTCTTTGAACTGCAGTGTTAGTAGTTGAGTGCTATGGAGAGAATGGCAACCTTCAACCAAAATAGAATGGATTCATACAAGTACTTAAATTAGACCCATTTTTGAAAAACAAAATCTACAAGTACTTAAATTAGACCCATTTTTGAAAAACAAAATCTACGCCAGTTCACTCCAATCCCATCCCACTAAATAGCATACCAGAGATGAAAAGAATGAAGGAAAGTTGAATTTGGAAGCTCTCAACTCTCAGCTGTCTCTTCCTTTACTTACCCTTTTCAATTGAAATTCTTCCTTCAGGACATTGTCTACAATTGTAGCAACAAATATGTTTCCCCTCCTGAACAACCCTGCTGTACCCCTGATGGCAGCTCTCTACACACCTGGCACGAGGACGTACCTGAAAAAACAACAAACAAGAAACTTAGGAATGGGATTCATCAAGATGTTGTACAAGTTCTCCATTTTATTAGAACTTGGTACTTTCAGGAAGATGCATATTCTTCTGATGTATACATGTCCCAAGATGCTTTTGGAGAAGGTCCATATTTACATCAAATAAACCTATTTCTAGGATGAGTTCCGAGTTTTCTGCAAACACATCAGAGATGGCATTCAGCTGGTTCTAACCAGTTCTGGTGAACCAGTAGCAGACATTTTGAGCAATTGGGAGACCTGGCAAATACCACTTTTGGCTGGTCCTGACCCTCATCTATTCGCTCCATTAGAGTGCAGCCTTGTATAATAAATATTTTCTCCATCCGGAAAGTATCCTCTTTTTACTCCATTCATAACAGCAATAACCAAGACTGAGTATCCCATTGAGAAAATTCAAAATGTATTCTGTCCATTACGAAAAATGCCTATATATTGTTTTTTAGGAAATTAGTAGCCTGTCGAGCAAAGGGCACATACATAAATATTCTCACATCATTTTAATTTCAAAAGACAACTTTTTAAATTAATCTCCAGCATAGTGGAGACGGAAGTTAATGTGGAGGTCTTCTACTCCAACCTCCTGCTCAAGCAGGAAAATCTATCCCATTTTAGAGAATTTTTGGTGCAATCTCTTCTTAAAACATCCAGTGTTGGAGCACACACAACTTCTGGAGGCAAGTTGATTCAATGATTAATTGTTGTAATTGTCAGGAAATTTCTTCTTAGTCCAGGCTGCCTCTCTCCTTGCTTAGTTTCCATCTGTTGCTTCCTGTTCTGCCTTCAGTTTCTTTGGAGAACAGGTTGACCCTCTCTTCTTTGTCATAGCTCCTTAGATGTTGGAACACTGCTACCACATCATCCTTCTTTTTACTAAGACATATCCAGTTCCTGCACCATTCTTCATATGTTTTAGCCTTCAGCCCATAATCATTTTGTTGCTCTTCTTGGTATGTAGAGGTCTTCATAAAGACCACCCCAAATATCTAGCAAAACCACAAGATTCCTGAGTACTATCACTGTCCTTCATTTATGGACTTTCAGATCATTGGAGAAGAATATCTTCACCTCCAAATAATAGTCCACCAAGTTAGAGTTTACCAAATTTCTCACCTGCTCAAACTTGTGATTCCATAAAATGGCACTTTCATTAATAGTGAATTTCTTCCCATCAAGAGATTTGGAGACCATCTTTCCAATCCGGACTCTCTGGAAGGATTGATTGTGGAAGGAGACAAAGTTGAAGATGTCGTATCCCGGGTCAAATTCCCCTTTCTCATCAAAAAAGATTTCTTCTCCCACACTGTTATTAAAACGGGTGTTTCTCAGAAAGTAGTGAAGCTGGATTTGAGAGGGATGAGAAGTCAGATCAGTTATTCTAATCTTCCCCAAATTTTGGCTTTGCTCAGAATCCCAACTGATTTTCTTTAGTGAATCGTATCAGAATTGTAACTGAATTGTTTTCTGGTTTGATTCAGAGATCTCTTCAACCCATAGACCACAACCCATTTTAAATTTCACTAATATCAGATCCAACAATTTCCTAATATGTATTGATTCAGTAACAGATAAAATTAAGAGTAATGGCATCAGATTCTCCCGCAGCTTATTTTTCAGTTCTTGCATAAATGAACAATTGGAGGAAAGAGACAATCCCACGTAAATAAGTTTAAATATCCATTGCATGTGATGGGAAGAAAAGGGAAGGACAGGGAATGCATTACTCTCCACCTCTTATTCTTGACTCACAGCTTTGTAGAAGTTTCTTTTACATGAATCAATACCTTCCTTAAATTACTTAGATTCTTCTAGAAATGTATTTTAGTCTTTCCAATCTTGTCTGCCCCATATGTCTGGACTGTCATGTGTGTATAATACATCCAAAGGGTTACGGTGCAAATTTATCCACTAATTGAAATGGGAAATTTTATTAATTAAGATAAAAACACAGTCCAGTTATTATTGTCTTCTAGTGATTTTAGGTCCACAGACATGCACAAATATGAAGTGTGGATTTTACTCAACAAATCAATCAGCAGGTTTATTTCAGCCCTCCTTATCTAGTTTTAGGATATGTGGGGAAAACCAGTTATATTTTAGGTCATTTTTATGTAGCAATATTAAAACTACCTAAGGATTCACAAAGTTTCTCGGTTACCATATACGTAAATGCTCTTTCACAATATTTACACAGTACATCACAGTGCATCAACAGCACAATAGTTAGTATAGCAAGAACAGAAATACTGTTTACTACAGAGAGGTTAGGAGAGATACTATGATGAAGAGTATGGAGACAAACTAAAACTTTTTTTAATTTTGTGCATTAAAATTTTGGGTGATGTTGGGGGTGAGAGTTTGCACAGAAGCTGCTAAAAATTAATAGATTTTTCACTTCCTGAAACACCATTAAGTTGCAGATCCCCAAATGAAGCTCCCAATGAAGCGAGTTTGGCTTTGGAGATGATTCTTAGGTATGATTGAGCTGCAACAGTTACTGCAGACAAATATTTGTAACAGATAATTGGTTACCGCAGAGACACAAATCTAGAGTGTCTATACTGTTGTCCCCAATTCAGGTCAGAGCCTGGTGCCAAAACCAACAATAGACACCGGACACGAGGCACAGGTTTTCTGATTGCTTTTTATTGGATTACCCTAAGGAAAAGGGCTCCTGGCTCAAAGCCAAGAACCAAAAACTACGGATTAAGAAAGATTTATACATTTTCACTAAAGGAGAAGGTGGGACAAGGTGACATAATAAGAAATATCATCTAATAAACTTTGTAGTAATAATTCTACCATTTGTTCTATTGGTCTCTAGCTGTCCCTATTCCTAAGAATTGGCTAATGAATGCCCCAGGAGCCCTGCCACGGAGCCGGATTCACCAAAAGCAGTACCAGCAGCAACAGGACATGCTTGGGGAAGGGAGAACCAGAATTGACTGCCCGGGATTGTGCATGAGAAAGCAGCCCCACCACCATGAGTGAAGGAGAGCTCCTTCGCCCTCGGCTATCAGACGCCTCCTTTCTTTCTCTGTCTGCCTGAACAATCAAAGATGGTGGGCTACTAAACTGGCTGCTCCCCCACAAACAAATCAGCCTGCCTCCTCTCATTCGCCATGGGGGAGAAGGGAAAATCCCTCCCAAGTCATCGCTTGTCCTGGCGGCATCCTGGCGATAGCAGCTGAGAAAGAGAAGTAGGAATTCTGAGAGTTGAAGTCCGCAACTGGACTTCCTGCCCAAAGCCTGGAATTTACTGCCCGGGACAGTGCTTCAGCCGCCACCACCGCTTCTGCTGCTGCAGCAGCCCCCAGAGATTCCTTCCTCACTGCCATTTTGTTTCGGGACAAAAAGTGAGGCCTCTGAAAGGCTGTCCCTGGACGGCACCTGAGAGCTCCTCGCCTTCTTCTGCTCCATGGAAAAAAAGAGAAGCTCCACTCTCACACTCTTCCCTCTGATGCTTCCAACAGGGAGGAAGGAACAGGAGTGGAGGACTCAGCTGATGGAAGAAGCCCTGCACTTCGTTCTCTTTGACATCTGCCTCATTTGCAATGGGGTGGGGAGAAATCAGGGGAGTGACTGTACCAGTACGGGGCCTCCTGCTCCACAAGTGCAGAAATGGATACTCAATTTCACACTACTGGTCGGGGCGTACTGGTGTGGACTGGTAGGAACCCACCACTGCTGTATATTGCTCTCTTCCCATCCCATCCCCTTCAGGGTTTCTGTAAATGTATCTGAGAAGACCAATGGCATACCTCCCATGGCTGAAAATGCTGAAGATTTGATTTGTCCTGATTCCTCAGAGGAGCTGGTCTTGCTCTTTTTGAATGCATTGCTTGCAACACATGTGCTGAAAGATAAACCCCATTGTAGACATTGTAGCTCTCTCCCGACATGGTCATTTCAAACAGAGAACCAGAGACGGTCTTGAGGTTTTCCCTCCCAGTGCAGCGTTTAACTCCTTTCTGATATGGAGGCAGTGAACAACCAAACACATCTTCCCAGAACCAATGAATGTGAAGAAAGGGATGTTTATCAGGTTTTATTCTCTCAAGAAACTCCTGAAATCCTGGCACAGTCCTTGTATGGAGGGAGAAGTATAAGGAACCATTATAGGTCTGAACTGGGAATCTCCCTTTTGTTTGTAAACTCACAGTGAAATCCCACTGGTAGGTCATGATCCATACTCTGTGATCTATTGGGTTGTTTTCATACACTTCACGAGAATAAAGCCCCCATTGTAAAGTCTCCATAGATTGGACAGTCCCAGAAGCAAGGAATACAGCAACATTCCTCTGTATGATGGTGTCTATTATGTTCCTTATACGATCAAAAAGGACATACTTATTTTTGATTGCATCGTTTATCATTGGGATCAACTTCACCCAAGCAATGCAAATATCACTTTGTAAGAGCTTTGGTTGGAGATTTTGAGTAAAGATTTCCCCACTCTCGTCCTCAGAGACCAAGAGGCCAATCCAATTCCATCCAAAGTGATTTACTAAATGAATTATTCCCTCATATTGCAAATTTTCATTGGGAACGGTGCTGAAGAAGGAAGGGAATTGCCTTTTATCACTCAGCACCGGATCAAAGGAACCATAATTGAGCTGTTGGAAAGAAAGACACATAGAAAATTAAATTGAGAGTCCTTTTGTGGTCATGAAGAACATTGAGCTTTTCCATTCTCCATGGAATGTTGGATTCTGGGGTGACATTATGACTGTATTCTGAAATCGCAAAGGTTTCTGTCAAGTTTCACATGAAGAAAGAGCTCATAAGAGCAACAATAGCAGATTCTGGAAACTCAGGTAAATGATAGCAAGGCTAAAATTGAAAGATGCTAGGGTTCATAAAAATAAAATAAAAGAAACAAAGAAGAATCAAGAAAGCTGTTTAGTGGGAAATGGTCATACCTGTGGAAACTTGTAGATGTTCAACATGTGGGCTACCTGGATGGAATTGAGCGAGGGGAGGTCACCAATGATAGTCAAGAAGTTCACATTCCTTCTTCCAACACAGTTGAAGTTGATAGGACTCCCTTGAGTCAGAAACAGAAAATCTAAAACATACTTACTGGCCTTCATGGCATTGAAACTAGTTTGAGCAATTTGAAGTCTTAGCGTGATGTTGGGGAAAAGCGTGGCTTTCTTGTCGATCTCATCAATGGCAAAATACATAGAAAGAGGATGCTGGACATATTTTGGTATTATGCTGAAATAAAAGTGCAGAAGTGGAGAAAATCAAATCACAAAAAAGAACTAAATCTAGTTCTCAACTACCGCACATGAATAATTTCAGCAATTTATTCAGTAGAGATTAATTTTTAATTTCATTGAAAGAGACTTTTGGCTTTGCACATTATTCTGACTGTCTCCACAGTCACTGATTAGCAAGACCTGTCCTATACCTCTAGGCAGTGGTGGGATTCAAGTAATTTAACAACCGGTTCTCTGCCCTAATGATTTATTCCAAGCACCAGTTTGCCAAACTGCTCATAAAGTTAACCCCCGGTTCTCCCAAACTGGTGCGAGCTGGCTGAATCCCATCATTGCCTCTAGGCAAGGATTTGGGAGAGGTTGACTGGAAGACATTTCCCTAACAGAGAAAGGGATGGTTCTCTTTAGAAGAGAACATAGAATAGTGACAATGTTTCCAAACTGTTCACAGAATTGTTGGAAATGTAGTCAGGCCCATGGAACATTATATCATATGTCGTGGATGTGTATAGTAGCAAGAAAATATTGGACAAGAATAAACAACTGGCTGGAAGAGATAACTTCATTATCAATAGAGCTAAAACCAGAATTATTTTTCTTAGGTATAATTACAGCAAGAATCATATACACACAATATTGGAAGAACAAAACTATACCAACAGAGGAAATGTGATTTTTTTAAAAAGGATTAGAGTGTTCTGAAATGGACAAAATTACAAAAGAAATAAACGATAAAGGAGCATCTCATGATTACTTAATATGGAATTTATGGTACAAATGGCTAGAGGAAAGATGCAATGAATAAGAAAGCTGTCAGCATTCCAAATATCATGCAGAATTAAATCAGAATCAAAGGCAAAACTTTCCTTAAAGTTCCAATTTAATAAGACAGACATGTTGGCATTGTGCTATGGAATCCCAAATCTGATTTGCTTCCTGGGATTCCACCCAGTTGAAAGTTCATGATCTTATCCCCACGCCCGTAATCCATCACATGGTCCAATCTTCATCTTCCACGCTGACATTTACACCCCTCCGCTTCCGGTTAGGTGTCGAGGTGCGGAGACAAAAGATGACCTTGGCTTCTAGAAAAGAATCACAACAACACATTCCACAATTCTACTCCTTTCTATTTCCCCCCTCCCAACTACTAAACTAATGAAACAGCATAGGAAAATAATAGAAAGAGTAGCAGGCCAAAGATCCTAAAAAGAACATAACTACAGGCCTGACAGGCGGCCTCTCCTCAGAAGAAAAATGTTTTCTGAAAAGTGAATAACATAAAAGTTAACATAATAAAATTTAACCACCTCTTCCTCCCCCAGGCCTATTGGGAAACTTCTCATGGAATCGTTTTACTAACTCCTTCACTTTTAGGTTCCACCTTTTCGCCCAAGTAGCTTCAGACAAAGGGTAACCCTTCCAATGCACTAAGTACTGTAAGCGACCCCTATTCAGCCTGGAGTCTACAATTTTTTCCACCTCAGATTGTGTTTCCCCTTCTATCACTACAGGAGGAGAGTGAGCTTGGGTCGATGCTCTTCTGTTAGACCCAATTACTGGCTTCAACAAGCTACAATGAAATTCTGGGTCAAATTTCCCTAGACTTCTGGGTAGACTGAGTTGAACTGTACCTGGGTTAATTATCTTCATTATTGGGAATGGACCTAGAAATTTTGAACCCAATTCCTTACTAGGCATTCCTAATCTCATGTATTTGGTAGATACAAAAACTTTGTCCCCCACATGGAAGTGGGTTTGGAGCGAGCGATGTTGATCATCTTGCTTCTGGTAGGCTTCTGCCGCAACTGCTAGAGCCTTCTTCATATTCTCCCATCCTTTCTTTAGCGTGTCCATCCATTCATTCAAAGACATGGAGGAAGGAGGTTCTCTAGGCAACTCAGACATGACAAATATTTCCATGCCACTGATAATCTGGAACCCCGTTAATCCTGTGCTGCTGTGGACCGCCTCGTTGTACGCCACTTCGACGAAGGGTAGCAAGTCCGACCAGTTGTCTTGCTGATAGTCCACAAAACACCGGATGTATTGTTCCACCACCGCATTGGCTCTCTCTGCTGCGCAGTTCATGCTGGGATGAATCTCTGAGCTCAGTTCTTGTGTGGACCCAATGGATCTCAGGACCTCTCTCCAGAACTTGGCTGTGAACAGGACTCCGCGGTCTGAAATGATCCTCTTGGGCAATTCGTGCAGCCCATAAATGTGTTTCACGAACATTTTCGCTAATTCCTTTGCGGATGGCAATCCTGAGCAAGCAATGAAGTGTGCCTGCTTAGAAACCAAATCAATAACTGTCCAGATTACTTTATTCCCATTGCTGTCTGGGAGTTCCACAATGAAGTCCATTGTGACCTCTTCCCATGGTCGGTTAGGGCTCTCTGCTGCAGGTGCTGTAGGTTCTAGGCTCTTGGATTCAATCATCCACGGCTGGCCCTTTTCCTCCTCCGAGACCTCCCCCTTGATAGGACTTTTCGTCACCTTAAGTTGGGAATCCTCTTCTAGAGGTCATTTGGGCTTTTTCCCCTCCGAGGCCTCCCCCTTGGTAGGACTCTTTGTCACCTTAAGTTGGGGATCCTCCTCCGGAGACTGTTTGCCCTTTTCCTCCTCCGAGGCCTCCCCCTTGATAGGACACTTCATTACCTTAAGTTGGGTATCCTCTTCCAGAGGTTGGTGGCCCAGATGACTCTTTTCTGGTGGCATCTGGGACATTCTTCTTACCGCTGTGGTGGTTGGTGTGCACGTTTGTGGCATTGGGGCTGGAGCCAAGCACTCTGATACTCTGTGGCCAAGTTGACAGCAACGGTGGCATTTTATTGCCCCCCCCACCCGAGGAAAGGAACCTAGTTACATCTCTAAACTTCTGAACCTCCTCATCACATTGGACTGTCATCCATCTTGCAGCTTCCCCCTTGGTAAACCCTTCTTCCATTGTGGAGATTGCTTCTCTGTAGGAAGGTGGGGTAAGAACCTGTTGGGGCATTGCAGGGGAGACTGGAACCGGTGGGGAGGTCAATCCCTCGGTTGGCCACTGCCCAGTTTTCTGCCATGGTGCCATCTGCTGAGGGAGGGTAGGTGCCCACTGGCATCCCTCCCATCCATGACCTATGGTTAAGACCCATCCCGGGGTTGCCTGATTCACAGGTTGCAGTTTAACTAACGATGGCTTGCTAGGGGGGGTTTATGTGCCAAGGACCCTCCTGCTGGCTTGGAAGAGTTATGGCCCAAGTAGGTGCCCTCTGCTGGCTTGGAGCATTTTCCCATGTTGGTGGCACAGGAGGTGCCCAGTGGCATCTCATCCATCCATACTCTGGGAAGAAACCCCAATCTGGTGGTGCTTCATTCACAAGATGCAGCCCAATTCGTGGTGGCTGGCAGGTGAATGATGCTGGCCAAATCCCTTCTTGCTGGCTGGGTTGAAATTCCCATTTTGATAGGGAATCTGTCTCCAACTCAGTTGCTGGGTAATAAGTCCTTTCATTTATTGCTGTCTGGAAGGAGTCAAAATCTCCACTCCAGGTTTTTTTCCAAGCCTTGCTACCACGCTGGGGGGAAAGAGGGGGAGCATGCACTCACGGTTAGTTGTCCGAAATGTTCCGGGAAGCCCATCAGAGATGACTGTGTGGGGATGGCTGGGATCTCCATTCCTTTCATCTTCTGGCCATTTTCTAGTCGGGTGTAGAAAAAGTCTTTCCAGCCCCCTCCATTCCATCCACCTCAGGCTGCCTTGTCTTGCCAGATGCAATTAATCTTGAAGCAGAAATTCCTTTGTCTTTGAAGATTTGCAGAGAAGCGTCTCATCTCAGCTTCTTATCTCCAAAAGCTTACTCATAATTGTTCGCTGATATTTTATGCTGTTCTGGTCAGCGTTGGGAATTCAGCACTCCCTCACCAGCCCCCCCCCATGCGAGGGGGGGTGCTAGTTATTTATTTTAAAGGGAGATTTGGGATAATGTCAGCATTCCAAATATCATGCAGAATTAAATCAGAATCAAAGGCAAAACTTTCCTTAAAGTTCCAGTTTAATAAGACAGACATGTTGGCATTGTGCTATGGAATCCCAAATCTGATTTGCTTCCTGGGATTCCACCCAGTTGAAAGTTCATGATCTTATCCCCACACCCATAATCCATCACATGGTCCAATCTTCATCTTCCACGCTGGCATCTAGACCCCTCTACTTCCGGTCAGGTGTCGAGGTGCGGAGACAAAAGATGACCTTGGCTTCTAGAAAAGAATCACAACAACACATTCCACAATTCTACTCCTTTCTATTCCCCCCTCCCAACTACTACACTAATGAAACAACATAGGAAAATAATAGAAAGTGTGGCAGGCCAAAGATCCTAAAAAGAACATAACTACAGGCCTGACAAAAGCATTTAGGGAAGAAAGATTAAGAAATCAGAGAAAAATCATGAAACCACATAAATAAATAAGAGGGAAAAAAGTAAGATTTACTGGATGTAAAATAGTACAGAATAGAAAAGGAGGAGCCAACATCGCGACGAGACAATGTGCAGTCTCGATTGTCCGAGAACAGGGAGACAAATCCTTGCTGGTCTCAGGGACAGCTTACATCCCCGATTGACCAAAGGGAAGCTCTCCAAGCTGGCGGTAAACAGACATCCCCCAGGCTGACAAAGTCGGAGATGGCTCTGGAAAGAAGGCAGTGAAAGTGAGTCCATCTGGTGAGATTTTTTCTTTAAGAATGATAGCCGAAACAAAACCTTTTTAAAAAGATAAATTAGTCCTTTAAGCAAAAGAATAAAGTGGTGAAATTTATCTCTATTGGACTGTCTTAGAAAGTTTTTTTTTCCTTTGTCAACAATGTTTTCTGGATTGAAGTTATTGTAATGCTTCCCATTTCTCGTATTAAGTGAATGAATTGATTTTTTCTTCTTTTCCCTGCTACCTTATTTTTTGGCTGTAATAAAACCTTTTTTTATTTTAATAATTCTCCCTTCTACTGTTTATTAAATTTTATTAAAGACATTTAGAGACTTTTGCTTTCCTTAAGCCTGAAACAAATAAGAGAAAGTTGAATCTGCCTTTCGGAAGCCAGAACTTGGTTCCCCCCCCTTTTTTTGAAACAATGTATCCTTTGTTCTATTTCCTTTGATTCTACTGACACTGTAACTGGAGGGTTTGCAGTTTACTTCTGGAGACTGATAAGGACTCAAGGGCACAGATTGTTCTTTTGCAGGTGCCTTTGTGAAATATTTTGGGCAAGGGAAGGAAAGGAAAAGAAAAAGATAGAACCCTTCCTTTTTGAAAAAATTAAAAGAATCTTGTGCTTAAGTAAATTCAAAATAAAAGTACTTTTATACATAAAAGAGACATTGAAGGCGAGAGTGGCAGTGGATTTTAGACTTTTTTTCTCTTCTTTCTCATCTCTCTTCTTTTCTTCTTCTTCTTGGAAATATTTATCAATATGCAGATGAGAAAACCCTAAGTTTTCAAGATTTTTTGGATGGAATTCAAAATATATTTGAAGGATTTGAGAGATTTGAGAAGAAGTTGGATGGACTATTGTCTGGCATAGCAAAAGATGAAGGGGTTGGAGCCCCAAAAATTAAAGAAGAGAATGAAGATATAGAAGATAAAGATAAGATAACAAATGAACTTACTAATGGAGCATTCATGAGTGAAAGTGGAAAGAAGGGAATATGGAAAAGTGAATTTGATTATCTGGAGCTCTATCCCTCTTGTCAAGATATGGACTTGATGATGGAATTAAGAAGAGAAACAGCTTCAGAAATACATCTGATAATCAAAGACATGTTAATTTCAACACCAGCTCAAGGGCAACAAGACTATATGAGAGATCTTTTAAGCAAAAATGTGTGGAGAGAAGTTTTTAAAAACCTTACAAAGAAGTTAATAAAAGAATTGACGCAACAACTGGCAAAAGAGATAAGATTGTTGTGTTACTGGAAAGATACAAGCTGATAATGAATGTTGATAATTAAAAGCTTAGTTAATTTTTGGTGATTAATAAGTAGGATTTTGTAGATGCTTTTAGAATTTTTCTTTATATGTTTATTCATTAACAAACAATTCATTATGATAATAAGGAAATAATAATTTCAACTAGTAAAAGCAATTTGGATATAAACTACAAATCGGGACCTGGGAAAAAGATTTATCAATTTTATTAATAAATTTTTGTTTAGATTTTGCTATAAAAATGTAATCTTTCTCGGGTACTTATAAACTCTACTAACAAACTTTTGTTTAGATTTTATTATAAAGATGTAATTTTTCTTCGGTCGGAGGGGAGGAGATGTGATATAAATGGCAAACATTTTTTTTCTTTTTTCTTTAGATAACTACAATAATAATAAAGAAATGTTAATGGATAACGTTTAATGATTTCTACATGTGTTGGCATTGGTAAAAGCAATCAGATATAAGCCTTAAATGTTGAGTTGTTGTTGGGGGGGGGGGATATGTTATAAAAGGATAATTATTGGAGGTTTATTGAAATAGCTAATGAATGCCAGTAGGTGGCTGTGTCTTTAAATAAAAATGATTCCAGATAACAGCATGTTTAAATAATTCTAGTCAAATGAGAATGATGGTATGCATTCAGTTCTGGTCGCCACGGTGTAGAAAAGATGTGGAGACTCTAGAAAGAGTGCAGAGAAGAGCAACAAAGATGATTAGGGGACTGGAGACTAAAACATATGAAGAACAGTTGCAGGAACTGGATATGTCTAGCTTAAGAGAAAGAAGGACTAGGGAAAACATGATAGCATTGTTCCAATATCTCAGGGGTTGCCACAAAGAAGAGGGAGTCAAGCTATTCTCCAAGGCACCTGAGGGTAGAACAAGAAGCAATGAGTGGAAACTAATCAAGGAGAGAAGCAACTTAGAACTGAGGAGACATTTCCTGACAGTTAGAACAATTAATCAGTGGAACAGCTTGCCTCCAGAAGTTGTGAATGCCCCAACACTGGAAGTCTTTAAGAAGATATTGGATAGCCATTTGTCTGAAACGGTATAGGGTTTCCTGCCTAGGCAGGGGGTTGGACTAAAAGACCTCCAAGGTACCTTCCAACTCTACTATTGTATTGTATTGTATTGTATATTGATAGTAAAATACATAAATATTTTTGATTTAAAATGTACAATTCAATATGAAGGAAGTATAAATAATTATTGTGGTAGTAATGCACAAAATCTATTTGTAACCAATCGACACATTTTCTACAAGATGTAATGAAGGATGATTCTTTTTTGTGTGTGTTTTTGTTTAATTAAAACAATAAAAAAATACATTCAAAAAAATAGTACAGAATAATAGTTAAAAGAGGAATATATGTACAAAGATAGACATAAGATGCATTGTATAGAAATTAGGACATTGAAAGAATAATAAGCATAGAAGAAATATCAGTATGAATTAACATATTAGTAGATGGAAACATATTTGTGTGTGTGTGTGTGTGTGTGTGTATCTATACAAACATGTACAGAGAAAAATATTATAGTGGAGCATAACGATGTGGAAATGTTGGAAAAAAACTTTAATAAAATATTTTTAAAAATAGTAAAAAGTTTACTTTAAATAAAAAGAGAAAAAAAAGAACAAAACATAGGATAAATTCTAGTAGAGCTGCCTCTCTTGCTGCCTCCTTTACCTTTTGAGTGACAACTCAACCTGTCCGATCCCCCCCTTTATTTCTGAGTTTATCCCCCAGTTAATGTCTGGGTAAATAAAATCCCCCGTTAAACCTTTGATGTATTTTGACATACATTGGTTAAGTTTATAGCAAAACATCATGTATTTCTTATGCTTGGTTGGGTGGCCTAGAGTATATTCTTTTTTAAAAAAGCAATTTTTATTTATTTTTGAACAAAGACAAACAAACATAAAGGTAAAAAAAACCATCTTCCATTACAAATTGTAGAAAGTGCGTCGCTTGGTTACAGTATTTCCATGCATCTCTTCCATAGTCATCACCTGCTTTTCATATTAAATCACATATTTTAAATTCACATATATTTACGTATATCACGATTATTATATCTCAATCTTAATTTGACTGTCATTGTTTTTACATCCTTTTATATATTTATTTATTTATTTAATTAAACTTATTAGTCGCCCCCTCTCCCCACAGGGACTCGGGGCGACGTACATAAGCAACAGTCAACACAGTGTCATACAGAGGAGGTAAAAAATAAATAAATAATTACAATACTGAAAAAGGTTAAAACCTCAATAACATTAATAGTTTAAAAACTAAAATTAACAAATATATATATATATATATATATATATATATATATATATATATATATATATATATATATATATATATAATATTCAAAATCTAGAATAGGATTAGATGATAACATTCTATTAAATCATCCTAAAATCATCCAATCACAATACATCTTTATAACATATTCTAGAAAAAGCTTTTGAATCTCCTCTCATAATCTCCATGTGCGGTTCATATAAAATTTAATATTATCAAACTAATATATCTATATGTATTGTTATCATTATTAATCTCTCTTGTTTTGCAATGTCATCTTCTGACAGAGAATGTATTTTCTTTGAAAGCCTGGGAACACCAGCAAATCAACCTTATCATTGGGGGGATAGATGCTAATCTTAGTAAGAAAACAAAGAATATGGCATCCAGCCCTCCCAATTCCTGCAAATAGATGGGGAAGAAATGAAGGTGGAGAGAGATTTTATTTTCCTGGGCTCCAACATCATTGCAGATGGGGACTGCAGCAAGAAATTAAAAGATGCTTGCTCCTGGGGAAGAAAGCAATGGCAATTCTAGACAGCATACTAAAAAGCAGAGACACATGCATTTTTTCTAAGAGTCATCTCTGAGTGGAACAACATGGCTAACACCTCGAAATATGACAGCCAAACTAGCAGTGCCATAACTGAACCAGTATAATCTACCTTTTTTCTACATTCTATCACCTTTGTCTGAAGTTATATTGCATTTTACTCAAAGAAGAACGAGGCACTTACAATCCATATTCAGAAATTATAGGCACTTTTTTGAAACTCTGGGTACGTTCATCAGGAAGGACAAAGGAAAAAAGTCCCCCGAGTATCGTTTCATCTGCAGAGGTGGACAATTTCCTGATAACATTATTGGGCTGCAGGCAGATTGATTTCAAACTCTCATTGACACTTCCAGGTAGAAAGAAGAGCAGAATAAGGTTAAATGCCAGAAGACCTGAGCTATCCTTCCACCCTTTCAAATACATGGTCAACAAAATATAGCAGTCAAGTTTGCAAAAAAAAAAAAAATGCCTTGGTTAGACCTAATGGGAAACATCCACTGAAAGAGCGGAAGATATATAAATAAAAAAGGTATAAAAGAGTGGTTTCCTGGATTTCAGTGGCAGAAGATCAATTTTGAGGGATCTTTCAAAGAGCAGCAGCAATTTCTGGATTGCTTTGTCTTTGCCATCCTTGTTCAGGTGTGATGCTGTCAAGAAACAGAACTGAAATACAGACATTTGCAAATTATCACCTTCTACTGTATTCCCTGGGGATTTGGGCAAATTGTGTTTGTGTAAAATCTGTCCGTGGTTATTGTAAGAGTTACAGTTAGTTTCCATAAGCAAGTGCCATTTTCTTTCTCTTGCCTTGCAATCTTCTTTGTTCTTACCTTGACCTTATATTCAGAAAAGTTTCAGAAACTTTTGGCTTTTGAGAATTGCATCATCTACGTCGATCTACATCAACCTTCATATGGATGTCAACTTGTTAGATCACAATAAGCTTAATTCCTGTACAAGGGACTGAAAGAAAGATGAGATCTTGAAAATGTGATTAATTTAATATAGAGAGAAAAGCTTTAATAGTCCATTGTCTTCCCTAAAATGAAAAAAACAAAATAAATCAATCCTCGATTTATGACCTTATTTGAGCCCAAAATTTCTGAGACATTTTCTCAATGAGGTTTGCCCCATTTTGCAACCTTTATTGCCTCAGTTGTTAAGTGAATCACTGCAGTTGATATGTTAATAACCCAGTTGTTAACTAAAACTGACCCTGTTCGTGGACTTGTTGTCAGTGTTCAGGCTGGAAGCCATTTTTTGCATTGGGCCTTCAGGCCTGCCACATTTAATGCTGTGGGAAATTCGGAGGGGGGATTATATGGAGTATGGGAGATATATAGTCAAAATAACATTCCTTTCTCAGAGAATCAAGGACATTTTGGCCTGCACCTGGAGGGTTGTGACCGGGAGGCATCTCCAGTTGGGATGGTGCTTGATTGGGCCATGTGATGGACATGTGGGTGCTGGGAAGGGACTTGAACTTTCTTTTGGGTGGAGGAAACCTGGAAACTTTCAGATTTGGATTTTCCCAGATGTGCCAATATGACATCTCTAATAAAATGGAACTTTCAGGGAACTCAAGACTCGGAGTCTTCTTTCGTTGGGGGTCTTACTTGTAACCCCGATTGTAAGTTGTGAGAATGTCACAAAAGGTGATTCCATGACCTTAGGCCAATGCAACCACCATAAATATGAACCAATTGCCAAGCCTCTGAATTTTGATCACATGATCATGGGAATGTTGCAAAGGCCCTAACTTTTAAAAACGGTCATAAATTAGTTTTTTTTTCAGTGCCGTTTTATCTTTAAATAGTGACGAAACAAACTGTTGTAAGTCAAGGACTATCTATAATTTTTTTCTCTCTCTTCAAATAATCCATCCAAGTATCTATCAATCTGCTATTCCTATAAAAGAAATCTCCCACTTTTCACCAAAATCATATTTCACTACCAATAAAGGAGAATATGTGAAGCTCGGGGGTTGAATCTTTTAAAATATTCTCCTTTTTGGCTCCTCATATTTCTGTGAAACCAAGAAGAAAGAGAAACCCACACGATAAGCAGCTTTAGCTTCAAATTTATAATCTGGGTAGAATGATTTTAAAAAATCTGAGATATAAAGGCCAGACAAGGAAGAATGGATGGAAGCAGATCAAAGAGAGATTCAAACTGGAAATAAGGATAAATTTTCTGACATTGAGAAGAATTCACCCATGGAACACAAGTTGCTTTCGAGGGTTGTGGGACCTTCATCATTGGAAGCTTTCAAGACGAGATTGGACTGCCATTTGTCAAAAATGGTGTAGGACCCCCTGCTTGGGTGAGAGGTTGGATTAGATGACCTACAAGGTCCCTTCCAACTCTGTTCATCCGTATCTGTAAGTGTTATCTTGAACGTTGCTGTAGGCTGTTCTTCATGATTGGAGTTGGGAATGCTTAGAAATCCTAAATTAGATTTGCAATAAAAAAATTGTAAGATGTTCATTTTGCCCTTATGTAAGTATATTGCCTTTAAAAAAACATTTATTGGGATTTTAAACATTAAAGTTAAAAACTAACACCAAATGATATTAAAAAAATAATTGCAAAAAAGAAAAAAAGAAGAAAGAAACAAGGTCAAACATTTGACCAGCATTTTCAAGAAGATTCATATTAATTTTATCTGACAACATGAAGGATATTTTTTCTTTCATATGTATGGAAATTATAATTCCAAAGATGTACTAAAGCTTTTGTCTCCAAAAATGTCATTTTAAAAGCATACCTATATTGGAGATGAACTTTGACAATACCAGAAAATTACTATTAAAGGTATTTTATGGTCCCTTTAGCATTTGAACTTTCAAGATTTTGTTCCTTCCTTGAATTTGTGCTCTGGGCTAATGCTAATCATTTTGTGGAGCTCTCGCGCAACAATCAGGAAGTTGTGAGTTTGATCCTAGGTAGAGGCAGATGTAGGGTCTCCTGCTTGGGCAGGGGGTTGCAAGGTACCTTCCAACTCTGTTAATCTCTCTCTCTCTCTGTGTGATGTAATGCACAAAAAAATCAGTGTAGAGTGTGGTTGATCACATCTGTCCTATTTCTCAGATTTCCATGTTTCTCAGTCTTCACCCAACTCATCTCACAGACATTTTTTTCTGTAAAACACATGAATGCTAAATTACATGAAGGTGTATTATATGAAGGAGCATTAAGTATGTTTGAAGTTTTATATAAAAGTAATGAGATCATAAAATAGCCAGGGCAAAGACTTCTTTCCAGCCAATCTCTGATGGGAAAAAAAAGTCAGCTTGGAGTATATTTGGATATCAGGAGAGGAGAAGATGCATCAAGGTAAATTGCTTAAAAATTTCCACATTTTTTTCCTCTTCAGATTATGGTTCCCTTGCTGTAGGAGTGTCTGCGCCTATGAGTGCTTTGTTGGTTTTATCATGTTGTTTACTAAGATTTGTCCGCTAGTAAAAGCAGTCTCAGGAACAGAAAGTGGCCCTTATGTAATGTTCTGGGAGGACCTGAACGATGCAGAGAAAAACAGCATTTGGGATTGTAATGGTACAAAATAGATAAATTTATTTTGAAAGTTACTGTGGAGCCACTGAATGTAAATCTTCTGCTCATGGAAAAACTCTCATGTTTGCAAGTTAATTCATTGCATTTTCAATACTATTCTTAAGTAAATCTCAGCAGCTTTCATCTCATATATAACATATAAGGTAACAAGCTAATTAATATATATTAACATAGGAAACTAATATATATTTTTCAATAGGTATCCCACCTCCAGATGAACAAAAACCACCCTGTTTCCACAACAGAAGAGCCAGGTGGGACTTCTCAAATTGATAAAATCAGGGGTGGAAAATGGGGCAAATAAATAAAATTTTCAATAAAGCTACTTGACATCTTGGAAACTAAAGAGGTTCTCACATGTTAACAAAAGCCATGCATTTCCCAAAATACCCTTATTCTCTCCATAGTATTAAAAATATTGAATGCAATTTTGGTACTATTTATTTATTTTTATTTGTTTGTTTGTTTTGAAACTTTTATACAGCTAACCATCTTCTAACTATTTAGCTGTTTGACATCTCAGATAAAGCCATAGGGATTGGTTATTTATGTTACAGACATGAATAAAATAAAATAAATAGCATTGAATTGCATGATTAAGGCTGAGAGTTTGAATATTTGGACTGTTCGCGTGGATGATTTTGGTCACCAGATAAAGGCAGAATTATAGAACTATTAATTACTCATTATTAATCTGTCCTCTTGGTTAGATGCTGTTTTGTGTTCAGATGTGGGTTTAGGAGAATGATGTAGCACTTGGGCAGGAAGATGCAGCCCAGGAGGCCTGCAGTAGAGCCCAAGATGGAGAAGACCTCCACAGCCACCATGTATTTCCCCTTGGTGCTCAGATAAGCAGGGATGAAGGACACCCAAATGCTACAAAACACCAGCATGCTGAAGGTGATCAGCTTGGCTTCGTTAAAAGTATCGGGCAGTTTTCTGGCCAAGAAAGCCACAGTGAAACTGATGATGGCTAGGAGCCACAAGTAGCCCAGGACAATGTAAAACATGGCATCTGAGCCTTCATTACATTGAACAATGATCTCTTGAACCTGTGAATGCATGTCCCACTCAGGGAAGGGAGGAGACATAATCAACCATGCCATACAGATGACAGCTTGAATACAGGAGCAGAAGATAATGATGGATCCCGCCAGTCTGTTTCCTAGCCATTTCCTAAACTTGTTTCCTGGCTTAGTGGCCAGGAAAGCCATGACAACCGTGATGGTCTTGGCCAAGACACAAGATACCGAGAGAGAGAAAATGGTGCCAAACATAGTTTGCCTGAGAAAGCAAGTCACCTTCCCAGGCCGACCTATGAAGAGCAGAGAGCACAGAAAACACAGCAGGAGGGAGGAAAGGAGGATGCATGTGATGTTCCTGTTGTTGGCTTTGACAATGGGGGTGTCCCAGTGCAGGATGAAAGTCACGGCTACCAAGATAAGAATTGAGGAGAAGAAAAGGACCAAGGCAGTAAGAGTGATTCCCAAGGGTTCCCCATAGGATAAATAGCTGAAACGTTTGGGAAGGCACTGGACTTTTTCTGCATTCGAATACTGATCTTTTGGGCATCTCTCACATTGGTCTGCATCTGAAATACATGAAGAAGGTATTTGTGACTCCAAGTATAAAGGACAATATATTTGCAGCTAACTGAAAGAGATCATGGCTGGGGATTCCATTCAGTCCCCATGACACATACACAACAATCCTAAATAGCATACCAGAGATGAAAAGAATGAAGGAAAGTTGAATTGGAAGCTCTCAACTATCAGCTATCTCTTTACTTACCCATTTCAATTGAAATTCTTCCTTCAGGACATTGTCTACAATTGTAGCAACAAATATGTTTCCCCTCCTGAACAACCCTGCTGTACCCCTGAGGGCAGCTCTCTACACACCTGGCACGGGGACGTACCTGAAAAAAAAAACCAAGAATCTTTAGGAATGGGATTTGTTAAACTGTTGTACAAGTTGTCCGTTTTATTAGAAGAACTTGGTACTTTCAAGGAGATGCATAATCATAAGTTTTTGAAGAGTGTCCATATTTACATCAAATCATTCTCTTCCTAGGATTAGTTCTGAGTTTTCTGCAAAGACATCAGAGATGGCATTCAGCTGCTTCTAACCAGTTCTGGTGATCCAGTAGCAGACATTTTGAGCAGTTAGGAGAACCGGCAAATACCACCTCTGGCTTGGCATGCCCATGATCTATTCACTGCCTCCTGAATCTCAGCTGATCAGCTGGGTCTTCTTTTGTTGCCCTGCAGAGGAAAAGGGATCTGGAAAGCAGGTTATTAGGGTGGGGTGGGGAGGGAATGGGGAGTTTGCAATATCCATCCCTTGCCACCGAGTCTTGCCCACAGAACCGCTAGTATTTTTTTCAAAATCCTGTTACTGAAACACGTCCATTCTCATTTGTTCTTCTAAAACAACAAAATGAGATTGTTGAGAGCATGGAAGTTTCTTGTGGAGGATATCTAAAATGTTTCAATCCTACTAGAAAACAGATCAGATCATGGCCGTTTGCAACCTGAAGTCTAGGATGCAATGAACGATTTCATTATATAGGAAATGTCCTCCATTTTCAGTTTTTAGGATTAGAATATTTTTGATGTTTCTTTTTGTCTGCCAGGAATGAAAATCAAGAAAGACATAGGGCCATGATGGTGAACTTCTGGCACGCATACCTGAAGTAGCAAACAGTGCCAGGCTGCCTGGCAGGCATGGCATTGCCCGACAATCAGATGGCCTTCATGTATACATCAGTTGCGGAAACTGGGAGAGCTGGTTTTCTGTTTTGTAGCGCGAGCATGCGTGCTGGCCAGCTGATCATTGCACCAGTAACGAGAAGAGTAGGTTGCTGTCGTGCATGAACATGCTGGAAAGCAGAAGTTAATTTTCCGGCATGAGCATGCCCCCTGGGAAGTTCCTTTTATGGGTTGTGGCACCTACAAGCGCACATGCATGCACGCTCCCTTTTCAGCACTCGGTGCCAAAAGGATTCGCCATCGCTGACATTGTTGCAATTGTCAGGAAATTTCTTCTTCTTCTAGGCTGCCTCTCTCCTTGCTTAGTTTCCATCTGTTGCTTCTTCTTCTTCTGTATTCAGTTTCCTTGGATAACAGGTTGACCCTCTCTTCTTTGTCATGGCTCCTTAGATATTGGAACCCTGCTACCATATCACCCTTCATCCTTCTTTTTACTAAGGCATATCCAGTTCCTGCAACTATTCTTCATATGTTTTAGCCTTCAGCCCATTAATAATGTTTGTTGCTCTTCTAGGAATGTAGAGATCTTCATAAAGACCACCCCAAATATCTAGCAGAACCACGAGATTCCAGAGTCCCCTCACTGTCCTTCGCTTAGTTACTTTCAGGTCATTGGAGAAGAATATCTTTATCTCCAAAGAATAGTCTATCAAATTAGAGTTTACCAAATATCCTACCTGCTGAAACTTGTGATTCCATACAATGGCACTTTCATTAATAGTGAATTTCTTCCCATCAAGAGATTTGGAGACCATCTTTCCAATCCGGACTCTCTGGAAGGATTGATTGTGGAAGGAGACAAAGTTGAAGATGTCATATCCCGGGTCAAACTCCCCTTTCTCATCAAAAAAGATTTCTTCTCCCACAGTGTTATTAAAACGGGTGTTTCTCAGAAAGTAGTGAAGCTGGATTTGAGAGAGAGGAGAAGTCAGATCAGTTATTCTAATCTTCCCCAAATTTTGGCTTTGCTCAGAATCCCAACTGATTTTCTTTAGTGAATCGTATCAGAATTGTCACTGAATTGTTTTCTGGTTTGATTCAGAGATCCCTTCAACCCATAGACCACAACCCATTTTAAATTTCACTAATATCAGATCCAACAATTTCCTAATATGTATTGATTCAGTAACAGATAAAATTAATAGTAATGGCATCAGATTCTCCCACAGCTTATTTTTCAGTTCTTGCATAAATGAACAATTGGAAGAAAGAGACAATCCCACATAAATAAGTTAAGATATCCATTGCATGTGATGGGAAGAAAAGGGAAGGACGGGGAATGCATTACCCTCAACTTCTTATTCTTGACTCACAGCTTTGAGGAAGCTTCTTTCACATGAATCAATACCTTCCTTAAATTAATCTTACTTACATTCTTCTAGAAATTCAATTTAGTCTTTCCAATCCTGCCTCTCCCGTATGTCTGGACTGTCATAGGTATATCCAAAGGGTTATGGTGCAAATTGATCCACTAATTGGAATGGGAAATTTTATTAATTAAGATAAAAACTCAGTCCAGTTATTATTGTCTTCTAGTGATTTTAGGTCCACAGACATGCACAAATATGAAGTGTTGGATCATTTTATTCAACAAATCAATCAGCAGGTTTATTTCAGTCCTCCTTACCTAGTTTTAGGATTTGTGGAGAAAACCAGTTATATTTTAGGTCATTTTTATGTAGATATATTAAAACTTCATAAGGATTCACAAACTTTCCCGGTTACCGTATATGTGAAAGTTTTTTCACAGTATTTACACAGTACATCAACAGTTCCATAGCACAATAGTTAGTATAGCAAGAACAGAAATATTGGTTACTACAGAGAAATCAGGAGAGATACTAATATGAAGAGCATGGAGACAATGTAAAACTTTTAAATTTTGTTCATTCAAAGTTTGGGAGATGTTGGGTGTGAGAGTTTGCACAGAAGCTCTTAAAATTAATAGATTTTCACTTCCTGAAACAGCATTAAGTTGCAGCTCCCCAAACGTAGCTCCTAATGAAGCTGGTTTGACTTGGGAGATGATTCTTAGGTATGATTGAGCTGCAATAGTTACTGCAGACAAATATTTGTAACACATAATTGGTTACTGCAGGGAAACAAATGCAGAGGGTCTATATCAGTGATGGCAAAACCTTTTTTTGGCTCAGGTGTCAAAAGCAGGGGGAGCACAGGGGGGGCGTGGGGATGCCACACCCATAATGCTTTGCGCACAATCCCAATGCGCATGTATGAATGACCAGCCCTCCCCCCATTTTGGCATTTTTTTTCACTTTCCCAGGCACAAGTCTTAAAGCTGTCAAGTTACAAGATCCTTGCATCCCTAACCCTTTACAACCCCCTCCCCTACAAAAGCCTAAAACTTTATTTTTTAAAGCATTTTGCCCCTGGGGAAAGTCGGAATGCCACACCAGCCTCACATCACCTCCACTGACTGTGAAGTCTTTCTCTTGTGCTGCCAAAACCCCTTGCTGCTCTTCATCTGCAGTCGCCCCTTCAACATCCCACCTGTGGAGGATGCACGGTGGTCCTCCTGGAGTGGCAGCCGAGGGGCACTCTCCCCCACCCCTCGAGTAGCGGGTAGGCTGAGAAAAGTGAGAGAGGAGAAGGGAGCTGCTCTTTTTTTTTCACTTCTCGGTGGCAAGGAAGGAATCTCTGGGGGCTGCAGAAGCAGCAGAAGCGATGGCTGAAAGAAAGTCCCGGATAGTCAGTTCCAGCTCTCCCTTCCCCAGAGCATGGCCCATTGCTGCTGCTGCCACTTTTGGCAAATCCGGCTTGGCATTGATGACAATAAGCTGCAGCCAGCAATGCACTCAGTGATCGCAAGAGCCCACCGCCAAGCAGGATTCACCAAAAGTGGCGCCAGCAGCAACAGGACATGCTTGAGGAAGGGAGAGCTGGAACTGACTGTCCGGGACAGTGGTTTAGCTGCCACCACTTTGGCTGCTGCTGTAGCCACCAGAAACTCCTTCCTCTCTGCTGCTTTGTTTCGGGCTGAGAAGTGAGGCCTCTGAAGGGCTGTCCCCGAACGGCACCTGAGGCCACCTCACCTCCTTCTGATCCGTGGAAAAAAAGAGCAGCTCCACTCTCGTACTCTTCCCGCTCATGCTTCCAACAGCCAAAGAAGAACAGGAGCAGAGGACACAGCTGTCAAAGAGAACAAAGTGCAGGGCTTCCATCAGCCGAGTCCTGCACTCCTGTTCTTTCCTCAGCTGTTGGAAGAAATCCCCCACTTTCTTCTCTTGGACAGCTGCCTAGTTTGGAATGGGATGGGGAGAAATCCGGAGAGTGACCCTACCAGTACGGGGCCTCCAGCTCCACCGGTACAGAAACGGGTGCTTGTCTGGGCGTACCGGTGCAGAGTGGTAGGAACCCACCATTGCTGTATATTGCTGTCTTCCCATCTCATCCCCTTCACGGCTTCTATAAATGCATCTGAGGAGAGCAATGACATACCTCCCACGGCTGAAAATGCTGAAGATTTGATCCATCCTGATTCCTCAGAGGAGCTGGCTTTGCTCTTTTTGCTCTTTTTGAATGCATTGCTTGCAATGCATGTGCTGAAAGATAAACCCCATTGTAGACATTGTAGCTCTCTCCAGACATGGTCATTTCAAACACAGAGCCAGAGACGGTCTTGAGTTTTTCCCTCCCGGTGCAGCGTTTAACTCCTTTCCGATATGGAGGCAGTGAACAATCAAACACAAATTGCCACAATGAATCAATGTCACGAAAGGGATGCATCAAAGGTTTTATTTTCTCAAGAGACTCCTGAAATCCTGGCACAGTTCTTGTGTGGAGGGAGATGTATAAGGAACCATTGTAGGTCTGAACTGGGAATCTCCCTTTTGATGCTAAACAGACAGTGAAATCCCACTGGTAGGTCATGATCCATACTCTGTGATCTATTGGGTTCTTTTTGTACACTTCACGAGAATAAAGTGCCCATTGTAAAATCTCCATAGATTGGACAGTCCCAGAAGCAAGGAATACAGTGACATTTTTCTGTAGGATAGTGTCTGTTATTTTGTCTACACTTTCCTGAAAGAAAACTTTATTTAAGATTATATCTGCTAAAATTGGGATCAACACTATCCAAGCAATGCAAATATCACTCTGGAAGAGCTTTGGTTGCAGATTCTGAAGAAAGACTTCCCCGCTTTCATCCTCTGAGACCAAGAGGCCAATCCAGTTCCATCCAAAATGTTGTAGCAAATGAATAATCCCCTCATATTGCAAATTTTCATTGGGAACCGTGCTGAAGAAGGAAGGGAATTGCCTTTTGTCACTCAGGACTGGATCAAAGGATCCATAATTGAGCTGTTAGAAAGAAGGATGCATAGAAAATTAAATTGAGAGTCACTTTGTGATCATGAAGAGCATAGAACTTTTCCATTCTCCATGGAATGTTGGATTCTGCTCTGACATTATGACTTTATTGTGAAATCGCAAAGGTTTCTATCACGTGTTACATGAAGAAAAAGCTCATAAGAGCAATGATAGCAGATTCTGGGAACTCAGAACACATAAATGATACCTTGGCTAAAATTTAAAGAAGCTGGGGTTCATAAAAAGAAAAGAAAAGAAACAAAGAAGAAACAAGAAACAAGCTGATCTGTGGAAAATGGTCATACCTGTGGAAACTTGTAGATGTTCAACATGTGGGCCATCTGAATGGAATTGAGTGAGGGGAGGTCACCAATGATAGTCAAGAAGTTCACATTCCTTCTTTCAACACAGTTGAAGTTGATAGGACTCCCTTGACTCAGAAACAGAAAATCTAAAATATACTTACTGGCCACCATGGCATTGAAACTAGTTTGAGCAGTTCGCAGTGTTAGTGTAATGTTGGGGAAAAGCGTGGCCTTCTTTTTGATCTCATCAAAGGCAAAATGCATAGAAACAGGATGCTGGACATATTTTGGTATTATGCTGAAATAAAAGTGCAGAAGTGGAGAAAATGAAATCACAAAAAAGAACTAAATCTAGTTCTCAACTACATAGGTAATTTCAGCAATTTATTCAGTAGAGATTAATTTTGAATTTCACTGAAAGAGACATTTGGCTTTGCACATTATTCTGACTGTCTCCACAATCAGTGATTAGCAAGATCTGTCCTATACCTCTAGGCAGTGGTGGGATTCAAGTATTTTAAAACTGATTCTGTGCCCTAATGATTTCTTCTCTCCACCAGTTTGCCAAACTGCTCAGAAAGTTAACCCCCAGTTCTCCCGAAATGGTGCGAATTGGCTGAATCCCACCATTGCCTCTATGCAAAGATTTGGGAGAGGTTGACTGGAAGACATTTCCCTAAAAGAGAAAGTGATGGTTCTCTATAGAAAAGAGCATAGAATAATGACAATGTTTCCAAACTGTTCACAGAATTGTTGGAAATGTAGTCAGGCTCACGGAACATTATATCATATGTGGTGGATGTGTATAGTAGCAAGAAAATATTGGAGAAGAATAAAAAACTGGCTGGAAGAGATAACTACATTATCAATAGAGCTAAAACCAGAATTATTTTTTTAGGGATAATTACAGGGAACTATGAGGAAAGAAATCAATACTTAATATGATATGTAATAACTGCAGCAAGAATCATATACACACAAAATCGAAAGGAAAAAAACTACACCAACAGAGGAAATGTGATTTTTAAAAAAGGATTAGCGTGTGCTGAAATGGACAGATTTACAAAGGAAATAATAGATAAAGGAGAATCTGATGATTACTTAGTATGGAATTTATGGTACAAATGGCAAGAGGAAAGATACAAAGAATAAGAAAGCATTTAGGGGAGAAAGATTAAGAAATCAGAGAAAAATCACGAAACCACATCAATAAATAAGAGGGGGAAAAGTAAGATTTACTGTATATAAAATAGTACAGAATAATAGTTATAAGAGGAATATATGTTCACAGATAATCATGAGATTCATTGCATAGAAATTAGCACATTGTAAGAATAATAAGCATAGAAGAAATATAAGTATAAATTAACATATTAGTAGATGGAAAAGTATTGTGTGTGTGTGTGTGTGTGTGTGTGTTTATATCTATACATGAACAGAGAAAAATATTATAATGGAGCATAACAATGTGGAAATGTTGGGGAAGAACTGTTTAATAGAAATATTTTTTAAAATAGTGAAAAGTTTACTTTAAATAAAAAGAGAAAAAAAGAAGAAAACATAGGATAAATTCTAGTACAGCTGCCCCTCTTGCTGTCTCCTTTACCTTTTGAGTGACAAACTTGTCAGCTGGGTCAACCTGTCTGATCCCCCCCTTTATTTCTGAGTTTGTCCCCCAGTTAATGTCTGGATAAATAAAATCCCCCGTTACTCCTGTGATGTATTTTGACATACATTGGTTAAGTTTTTAGCAAAACGTTCATCTATTTGTGATGCTTGGTTGGGTGGCCTAGAGTATACTATTTTTTTTAAACAATTTTTATTTATTTTTGAACAAAGACAAACAAACATAAAAGTAAAAAAAAAAAAACCATCTTCCATTGCAAATTGTAGAAAGTGTGTCAGTTGGTTACAGTATTTCCATGCATCTCTTCCATAGTCAGCACTTGCTTTTCATATCAAATCACATATTTTAAATTCACATATATTTACGTATATCATGATTATTAAATCTCAACCTTAATTTGACTATAATTGTTTTTACATCCTTTGTATTGTATTGTTATCATTATTAATCTCTCTTGTTTTGCAATGTCATTTTATGACAGAGAATGTATTTTCTTTGAAAGTCTGTGAACACCAGCAAATCAACCTTATCATTGGCAGGATAGATGCTAATCTTAGTAAGAAAACTAAGAATATGGCATCCAGCCCTCCCAATTCCTGCAAATCGAAGGGGAAGGAATGGAGGTAGAGACAGATTTTATTGTTCTGGGCTCCAAGATCATTGCAGATGGGGACTGCAGCCAAGAAATTAAAAGATGCTTGCTCCTGGGGAAGAAAGCTGTGGCAAATCTAGACAGCATACTAAAAAGCAGAGACACATGCATTTTGTTTTCTAAGGATCATTTCTCAATGCAAGCCCTGATTAACATGGCTAACATCTCAAAATATGACAGCCAAACTAGCAGTGCCATAATTGAACCAGTATAATCTACCGTTTTTCTACATTCTATCACCTTTGTCTGAAGTTATATTGCGTTTGACTCAAAGAAGAACGAGGCACTTACACTCCATATTCAGAAATTACAGGCACTTTTTTGAAACTCTGGGTACGTTCATCAGGATTGACACAGGAAAAAAGTCCCCCAAGTATCGTTTCATCTGCAGAGGTGAAAAACTTCTTGCGAACATTATCGGGCTGCAGGCAGATTGATTTCAAACTCTCATTGACATTTCCAGGTGGAAAGAAGAGCAGAATAAGGTTAAATGCCAGAGGACCTGAGCTATCCTTCCATCCTTTCAAATACATGGTCAACACAATAGAGCAGTCAAGTTTGCAAAAAAAAAATGCCTTGGTTAGACCTAATGGGAAACGTCCACTGAAAGAGCGGAAGATATATAAATAAAAAGTAAAGATATAAAAGACTGATTTCTTGGATTTCAGTGGCACAAGATCAATTTTGAGGGATCTTTCAAGGTGCAGCAGCAATTTCTGGGTTTTATTTTCCTTGCCATCCTTGTTCAGGAGTGATGCTGTCAAGAAACAGAACTGAAATACAGACATTTGCAAATTATCACCTTCTACTGTATTCCCTGGGGATTTTGGCAAATTGTGTTTGTGTAAAATCTGTCCATGGTTATTATAAGAGTTATAGTTAGTTTCCATAAGCAAGTGCCATTTTCTTTCTCTTGCCTTGCAATCTTCTTTGTTCTTACCTTGACCTTGACCTCATATTCAGAAAAGTTTCAGAGACTTTGGCCTTTGAGAATTGCATTATCTACGTCGATCTACATCAACCTTCACATGGATGCCAACTTGTTAGATCACACTAAGCTTAATTACTGCACAAGGGGCTGGAAGAAAGATGTGATCTTGAAAATGGGATTAATTTAATATACAGAGAAAAGCTGTCATAGTCCATTGTCTTCCCTAAAATGAAAAAGCCAAAATAGATCAATCCTCGATTTATGACCTTATTTGAGCCCAAAATTTCTGAGACATTTTCTCAATGAGGTTTGCCCCATTTTGCAATCTTTATTGCCTCAGTTGTTAAGTGAATCACTGCATTTCATAAGTTAATAGCCCAGTTGTTAAGTAAAACTGGCCTTGTTCGTGGACTTGTTGTCACTGTTAGGAATGGAAGGCATCTTTTGCATTGGGCCTTAAGGCCTTCCACATTTAATGCTGTGGGAAATTCGGAGGGGGGATTATGTGGAGTATGGGAGAGATATAGTCAAAATAACATTCCTTTCTCAGAGAGTCAAGGACATCTTGGCCTGCACCTGGAGCGGTGTGACCAGGAGGCATCTCCAGTTGGGACGGTGCTTTTTTGGGCCATGTGATGGACATGTGGGTGCTGGGAAGGGACTTGAAATTTCAATTGGGTGGGAGAAACCTGGAAACTTTCAGATTCGGATTTTCCCAGATGTGCCAATATGACATCTCTAATAAAATGCAATTTTCGGAGAACTCAAGACTCGGAGTCTTCTTTCGTTGGGGGTCTTACTTGGAACCCTGATTGTCAGTTGACAGAATGTGGCAAAAAGTGATCCCATGACCTTAGGACCCTGCAACCACCATAAATATGAACCATTTGCCAAGCCTCTGAATTTTGATCACATGATCATGGGAATGTTGCAAAAGCCGTAACTTTTAAAAACAGTCATAAATCCGTTTTTTTCAGTTCTGTTGTATCTTTGAATAGTCACTAAACAAACAGTTGTAAGTCAAGGACTACCTATATTTTTTATCTCTCTCTTCAAATAATCCATCCAAGTATCTGTCAATCTTCTATTCCTATACAAGAAATCTCCCAAATTTCACCAAAATCATATTTCACTACCAATAAAGGAGAATATGTGAAGTTCAGGGTTGATTCATTTCAAATATTCTCCTTTTGGCTCCTCATATTTCAGTGAACCCAAGAAGAAAGAGAAACCCACACGATAAGCAGCTTTAGTTTCAAATTTATAATCTGGGTAGAGTCATTTTAAAAAATCTCAGACATAAAGGCCAGACAACGAAGAATGGATGGAAGCAGATCAAAGAGAGATTCAACCTGGAAATAAGGATAAATTTTCTGACAGTGAGAACAATTCACCCATGGAACACAAGTTGCTTTCGGGGGTTGTGGGACTTTCATCACTGGAAGTTTTCAAGACAAGATTGGACTGCCATTTGTCAGAAATGGTGTAGGACCTCCTGCTTGGGTGAGGGGTTGGATTAGATGACCTACAAGGTCCCTTCCAACTCTGCTGATCTGTATCTGTAAATGTTATCTTGAAAGTTGCTGTAGGCCGTTCTTCGTGATTGGAGTTGGGAATGCTTAGAAATCCTAAAATAGCTTTGCAATAAAAATATTGTAAGATGTTCATTTTGCCCTTTTGTAAGTGTATTGCCTTTAAAAAAAAACATTTATTGGGATTTTAAACATTAAAGTTAAAAACTAACACCAAATGTTATTAAAAAAAATAATTGCAAAAAAGAAAAAAAGAAAGAAACAAGGTCAAACATTTGAACAGCATTTTCAAGAAGACTCATACTAATTTTATCTGACAACATTAAGGGTATTTTTCTTTCAGATGTATGGAACTTCTAATTCCAAAGTTGTACTAAAGCTTTTGTCTGCATAAATGTCATTCTAAAAGGATAGCCATATTGGAGGTAAGCTTTTGCAATTCCAGAAAATTACTATTAAAGGTATTTTATTGTCCCTTTAGTATTTGAACTTTAAAGATTTTGTTCCTTCCTTGAATTTGTTTTCTGGGCTAATGCTAATCATTTTGTGGAGCTCTCGCGTCACAATCAGGAAGTTGTGAGTTTGATCCTCGGTAGAGGCAGATGTAGAGTCTCCTGCTTGGGCAGGGGGTTGCAAGGTACCTTCCAACTCTGTTAATCTCTCTCTCTCTCTGTGATGTAATGCACAAAAAAATCAGTGTAGAGTGTGGTTGATCACATCTGTCCTATTTCTCAGATTTCCATGTTTCTCAGTCTTCACCCAACTCATCTCACAGACATTTTTTTTCCTGTAAAACACATGAATGCTACATTACATGAAGGAATATTATATGAAGGAGTATTAAGTATGTTTGGACTTTTATATAAAAGTAATACAGATGGGATCATAAAATAGCCAGGGGAAAACACAGACTTCTTTCCAGCCAATCTCTGATGGGAAAAAAAAACTCAGCTTGGAGTGTATTTGGATATCAAGAGAGGAGAAGATGCATCAAGGTAAATTGCTTAAAAATTTCCACATTTTTTTCCTCTTCAGATTATGGTTCCCTTGTTGTAGGAGTGTTTGCTTCTATGAGTGCTTTGTTGGTTTTCTCACGCTGTTTACTAAGATTTGTCCGTTAGTAAAAGCAGTCTCAGGAAGAGAAAGTGGCCCTTATGTAAAGATCTGGGAGGACCTGAACGATGCAGAGAGAAAAACAGCATTTGGGATTGTTATGGTACGAAATAGATGAATGGATTTGGAAAGTTACTGTGGAGCCACTGAAGGTAAATCCTCTGCTCATGGAAAAACTCTCATGTTTGCGAGTTAATTCATTGCATTTTCAATACTATTCTTAAGCAAATCTCAGCAGCTTTCATCTCATATATAACATATAAGGTAACAAGCTAATTAATATATATTAACATAGGAACATAATATATATTTTTCAATAGGTATCCCACCTCCAGATGAACAAAAATCACCCTGTTTCCACAAGAGAAGAGCCAGGTGGGACTTCTCAAATTGATAAAATCAGGGGTGGAAAAATGGGGCCAATAAATAAAATTTTCAATAAAGCTACTTGACATCTTGGAAACCAAAGAGGTTCTCACATGTTAACAAAAACCATGCATTTCCCAAAATACCATTATTCTCTCCATAATATTAAAAAATGTGAATGCAATTTTGGTACTATTTATTTATTTTTATTTGTTTGTTTCTTTTGAAACTTTTATACAGCTAACCATCTTCTAACTATTTAGCTGTTTGACATCTCAGATAAAGCCATAGGGATTGGTTATTTATGTTACAGACATGAATAAAATAAAATAAATAGCATTGAATTGCATGATTAAGGCTGAGAGTTTGAATATTTGGACTGTTCGCGTGGATGATTTTGGTCACCAGATAAAGGCAGAATTATAGAACTATTAATTACTAATTATTAATCTGTCCTCTTGGTTAGATGCTGTTTTGTGTTCAGATGTGGGTTTAGGAGAATGATGTAGCACTTGGGAAGGAAGATGCAGCCCAGGAGCCCTGCAGTAGAGCCCAAGATGGAGAAGACCTCCACAGCCACCATGTATTTCCCCTTGGTGCTCAGATAAGCAGGGATGAAGGACACCCAAATGCTACAAAACACAAGCATGCTGAAGGTGATCAGCTTGGCTTCGTTAAAAGTATCAGGCAGTTTTCTGGCCAAAAAAGCCACAGTGAAACTGATGGTGGCTAGGAGCCACAAGTAGCCCAGGACAATGTAAAACATGGCATCTGAGCCTTCATTACATTGAACAATGATCTCTTGAACCTGTGAATGCATGTCCCACTCAGCGAAGGGAGGAGACATGATCAACCATGCCATACAGATAACTGCTTGAATACAGGAGCAGAAGACAATGATGGATCCCGCCAGTCTGTTTCCTAGCCATTTCCTAAACTTGTTTCCTGGCTTAGTGGCCAGGAAAGCCATGACAACCGTGATGGTCTTGGCCAAGACACAAGATACCGAGAGAGAGAAAATGGTGCCAAACATAGTTTGCCTGAGAAAGCAAGTCACCTTCCCAGGCCAACCTATGAAGAGCAGAGAGCACAGAAAACACAGCAGGAGGGAGGAAAGGAGGATGCATGTGATGTTCCTGTTGTTGGCTTTGACAATGGGGGTGTCCCAGTGCAGGATGAATGTCACGGCCACCAAGATGAGAATTGATGAAAAGAAAAGGATCAAGGCAGTCAGAGTGATTCCCAAGGGTTCCCCATAGGATAAATAGCTGAAACGTTTGGGAAGGCACTGGACTTTTTCTGCATTCGAATACTGATCGTCTGGGCATCTCTCACATTGGTCTGCATCTGAAATACATGAAGAAGGTCTTGTGACTCCAAGTATAAAGGACAATATATATACACAGCTAACTGAAAGGGATCATGGCTGGGGATTCCATTCAGTCCCCATGACACATACACAACAATCCTAAATAGCATACCAGAGATGAAAAGAACGAAGGAAAGTTGAATTTGGAAGCTCTCAACTCTCAGCTGTCTCTTCCTTTACTTACCCGTTTCAATTGAAATTCTTCCTTCAGGACATTTTCTACAATTGTAGCAACAAATATGTTCCCCCTCCTGAACAACCCTGCTGTACCCCTGATGGCAGCTCTCTACGCACCTGGCACGGGGACGTACCTGAAAAAAAACAAACCAAGAATCTTTAGGAATGGGATTCGTCAAACTGTTGTACAAGTTGTCCGTTTTATTAGAAGAACTTGGTACTTTCAAGGAGATACATAATCATAAGTTTTTGGAGAGTGTCCATATTTACATCAAATCATTCTCTTCCTAGGATGAGTTCTGAGTTTTCTGCAAAGACATCAGAGATGGCATTCAGCTGCTTCTAACCGGTTCTGGTGATCCAGTAGCAGACATTTTGAGCAGTTAGGAGAACCGGCAAATACCACCTCTGGCTTGGCATGCCCCTCATCTATTTGCTGCCTCCTCAGTCCCAGCTGATCAGCTGAGTCTTCTTTTCTTGCCCTGCACAGGAAACGGGATCTGGAAAGCAGGCTAGAGGGGTCGGGAGGGAATGGGGACTTTGCAGTATCCTTCCCTTGCCATGCCCACCAAGTCATGCCCACAGAACTGGTAGTATTTTTTTTAGATCCTGCTAATGAAACACGTCCATTCTCATTTGTTCTTGTAGAACAACAAAAGGAGATAGTTGAGAGCATGGGAGTTTCTAGTGGAGGATATCTAAAATGTTTCAATCCTAGTAGAAAACAGATCAGATGAGGGCTGTTTGCAACCTGAAGTCTAGGATGCAATGAAGGATTTCATTATATAGGAAATGTCCTCCATTTTCAGTTTGTTGCATTAGAATATTTTTTTTAAACAAAGTTTTATTGGTTTTTTTAACATTTTACAAGGGAAAAAGGTAAAGGAAAGGTTACAAATTTTGGCAGTTGCAGTGTGCGGTAGGTGCCCCCTCCCTCCATACTCATAGTATACATTTACACAAAGTTCATTACTAAGTAATGTCTATACACCAATGCACAGAGTATGAGGAATAAACAGGGCAAATTAGAAATTCAAGTAAAAGAGGGCAGATACGAAATTATTGCCATTACAGAAACTTGGTGGGATGAAACCGACAAATGGAACATACAGCTAGAAGGATTTAAATTATTTAAAAGAAATAGACCAAATAAAAGAGGAGGTGGAGTTGCACTATATATAAGAAATAACTACATCTCTACAGAAATAGAACACAACAATGATGAGAACTATCTTGAATGCATTTGGGTCAATATTAAAGGTTGTGGGGGAAATGACACTGCCATAGGTCTACACTACAGGCCACCCAACCAAGCAGAGGAAGTAGATGAACTTTTTGCTAGTCAGCTAACTAAGGTATGTAGGAAGCACACCACATTAGTAATGGGAGATTTTAACTAGCCTGACATCAACTGGGAAACAAACTCTGCACCAAGTGGAAGATCCAACAGGTTCCTAACAAACCGAGCAGACAACTTTGTTTTCCAAAAAGTAGAGAAAGGAACAAGGGGATCAGCCATATTGGACTTAATCCTCACTAACAGAGAGGAAATGATAGAAGGTGTTGAAGCCATTGGAACCCTGGGGGCAAGTGACCATGCAATATTGGAATTCAACATTATCCAAACACAAGTAGTAGAACAAAGCCAAACTAGAGTCTTGGACTTTAAGAAAGCTAATTTCAATAAACTTAGAGAGAGCTTGGGAAAAATTCCATGGATGAGAATCCTCAAGGGGAAAACAACTCAAGAAGCTTGGGAAATTTTGAAAAATGAGATTGCAAAAGCCCAGTCTAGCACAATACCAATGAAGAAGAAAAATATCAGGTCCCAAAAGAAACCAGCATCGCTGCATAAAGAACTATCTGACAAACTGAAAGACAAAAAAGGTAAGTATAAAAAGTGGAAGGAGGGGGACATAACTAAGGCAGAATATCAGCAAACATCCCGATCCTGTAAAGATGAAGTTAGGAAAGCTAAGGCTCACAATGAAGAAAGGCTTGCCACAAAAGTAAAAATTAACAAAAAAAGCTTCTTCCAACATGTTAAAAACAAGAAAAAAGTTAAGGAAACAATTGGTCCATTGCTAGGAGAAAGTGGCAAGAAGGTGACAAGCAACAGGGAGAAAGCAGAACTATTTAACTCATGTTTTGCATCTGTCTTTACACAAAGGGATAAAACAGTCCAACCTGTCAAAAGCAGCACCACAAAAATCAGATTAGGAACACAAATTGAAATAGGGAAGAAAATGGTAAGTGAGCACCTGTCTACCCTAGACAAGTTCAAATCACCAGGACCGGATGGATTATACCCCAGGCTTCTGAAGGAACTAGCAGACGAGATCTCAGAACCACTGAATTATATCTTTCAGAGATCCTGGAACACCGGGGAACTACCAGAGGACTGGAAAAGAGCTGATGTGGTTCCCATCTTCAAAAAAGGGAAAAAAACAGATCCAGGAAACTACAGACCTATCAGCCTGACCTCAATACCAGGAAAGATTCTGGAAAAAAATAATCAAGCAACGAATTTGCGAACACCTAGAAGCAAACAAAGTAATAGCCAAAAGTCAACATGGATTTGTCAAAAACAGATCATGCCAGACTAATCTTATTGCATTCTTTGATAATGTGACAAAATTAGTGGACCAGAGGAATGCCGTTGATATAGTTTACTTGGACTTCAGTAAGGCTTTTGATAAGGTAGACCATAACCTACTACTAGATAAAGTAGAAGAATGTGGGTTAGACAGCATCACCACCAGATGTATTCATAACTGGCTGACCAACCACACTCAACGTGTAGTCCTCAATGGAATTGCATCTACATGGAGGGAAGTATGCAGTGGAGTACCCCAAGGCTCTGTTTTAGGCCCAGTACTCTTCAACATCTTCATCAATGATTTGGATCAGGGAATAAATGGGGAACTCATCAAATTTGCAGATGACACCAAGCTGGCAGGAATAGCCAACACTCCAGAAGATGGGCTTAAGATACAGAAGGATCTTGACAAACTTGAACATTGGGCATTATCTAATAAAATGAAATTCAATGGTGAAAAGAGTAAGGTTCTACATTTAGGCAACAAAAACGGAATGCACAGGTACAGTATAGGTGGTACCGTGCTCAATAGTAGTAACTGTGAGAGGGATCTTGGAGTTCTAGTGGACAATCATTTAAATATGAGCCAGCAGTGTGCAGCAGCTGCCAAAAAAGCCAACACAGTTCTAGGCTGCATCAACAGAGGGATAGAATCAAGATCACGTGAAGTGTTAATACCACTTTATAATGCCTTGGTAAGGCCACACTTGGAATACTGCATTCAGTTCTGGTCGCCACGATGTAAAAGAGATGTGGAGACTCTAGAAAGAGTGCAGAGAAGAGCAACAAAGATGATTAGGGGACTGGAGACTAAAACATATGAAGAACGGTTGCAGGAACTAGGTATGTCTAGCTTAAGAGAAAGAAGGACTAGGGGAGACATGATAGCAGTGTTCCAATATCTCAGGGGTTGCCACAAAGAAGAGGGAGTCAAGCTATACTCCAAGGCACCTGAGGACAGAACAAGAAGCAATGGGTGGAAACTAATCAAGGAGAGAAGCAACTTAGAACTGAGGGGAAACTTCCTGACAGTTAGAACAATTAATCAGTGGAACAGCTTGCCTCCAGAAGTTGTGAATGCCCCAACACTGGAAGTCTTTAAGAAGATGTTGGATAGCCATTTGTCTGGAACGGTATAGAGTTTCCTGCTTAGGCAGGGGGTTGGACTAGAAGACCTCCAAGGTCCCTTCCAACTCTACTATTGTATTGTAAGTAGCAACATATAGTCAGCATATAAATTCAGTTAGTAATTTCAATCAGTTTATATCAGGTGGATTTTCTTGTTCATTTTTGTGATCTGAGCTTTCTCGGTATTGCCCCATCTCCCCCCGCCGCCAGAGCTCTGGCCCCTCCCGTGTCCTGTATGTCTGTTGAAGAATCATCTGGTTTTTCTAGGAGTACTTTGTTTTTTTCCATAAAGGCCTGCGCCTCTATGGGTGTATTAATTCTAACTCTTGTCTCCTCCCAGAATATTCGCATACCTTCAGGCATCAACCATCTGAACCACACCCCCTTCTGGTATAATTTATTCGCTAATTGCGAATAGCTTTTTCTTTTTTCCCTCACTTTCTTGGGGATCTGTTTCAGAATGGTTATCTCCCTATCTTGGTATGTCAAAGCTTGCCCCCTTTGTGCACTCAGAATTTCATCTCTTGTACTTTTTCTGAGAAATTTGATGTGTACCTCCCTGGGTACATTGTGTGTTCTAGCGTAGGCTGAGTTCACTCTATAAACCAGATCTATTTCCCACCCCATCTGTTGTTTCTCTTTCTGGATATATTCAGCCAAAATACTTGTCATGATGTCCCTTATATTTTCATCATCTGCCTCCATCACGTTTTGGAATCTAAGGTAAAAGGACATTCTCTCAAACTCTATTTTCATCTGTTGGGTGTCAAGTTCTTTCTTTCCCTTCTGCACCCCTTCCATCCCCTCCCTCATCTCAGCCGTCCCACCCTCCAAAAGATCCAGTCTCTGTGAGTTCTTATTAATTTGGGCCTGGTTCTCTTTAATTTCTTCTTTCATCTCCTTCAGTTGTTTCTTTATTTCCTCTTGTCCCTGTAGGAGTTGCTGGAACATTTGTTGAAACTCCGTCTCTGTAGTTTTAGGTTGCATCAAACCTGTTATCGTTGATTGTGTACTAGGACTGGAGGTTGCAGATGTCGGGGCAGAGGCAGCAGCATTAGAATATTTTTGATGTTTCTTTTTGTCTGTCAGGAATGAAAATCAAGAAAGACATAGGGCCATGACGGTGAACTTCTGACATGCATACCTGAAGTAGCAAACAATGCCAGGTTGCCTGGCAGGCGTGGCATTACCCGCTCAGATTCCGGGTTTCTGGCATAAATGTATGCAGGACAATCAGATGGCCTTCATGTGTACGTCAGTTTCGGAAACTGGAAGAGCTGGTTTTCTGTTTTGTAGCGCGAGCATGCGTGCTGGCCAGCTGATCATTGCACCAGTAACCAGAAGAGTAGGTTGCTGTCGCGCATGGACATGCTGAAAAGCAAAAGTTAATTTTCCGGCATGAGCATGCCCCCTGGGAACTTCCTTTTACGGGTTGTGGCCCCGAATGAGCGCACATACATGCACACTCCCTTTTCAGCACTTGGTGCCAAAAGGATTCGCTATCGCTGACATATTGTTGTAATTGTCAGGAAATTTCTTCTTAGTCTAGGCTGCCTCTCTCCTTGCTTAGTTTCCATCTGTTGCTTCGTCTTCTTCTGTATTCAGTTTCCTTGGATAACAGGTTGACCCTCTCTTCTTTGTCATGGCTCCTTAGATATTGGAACCCTGCTACCATATCACCTTCATCCTTCTTTTTACTAAGGCATATCCAGTTCCTGCAACTATTCTTCATATGTTTTAGCCTTCAGCCCACTAATCATGCTTGTTGCTCTTCTAGGAATGTAGAGATCTTCATAAAGACCACCCCAAATATTTTTCAAAACCACGAGATTCCAGAGTAACATCACTGTCTTTCACTTATCGGCTTTCAGGTCATTGGAGAAGAATCTCTCCCTCTCCAAATAATAGCCCACCAAGTTAGAGTTTATCAAATATCCTACCTGCTGAAACTTGTGATTCCATACAATGGCACTTTCATCAATAGTGAATTTCTTCCCATCAAGAGATTTGGAGACCATCTTTCCAATCCGGACTCTCTGGAAGGATTGATTGTGGAAGGAGACAAAGTTGAAGATGTCATATCCCGGGTCAAACTCCCATTTCTCATCGAAAAAGACTTCTTCTCCCACACTGTTATTAAAACGGGTGTTTCTCAGAAAGTAGTGAAGCTGGATTTGAGAGAGATGAGAAGTCAGATCAGTTATTCTAATCTTCCCCAAAGTTTGGCTTTGTTCAGAATCCCAACTGATTTTCTTTAGTGAATCGTATCAGAATTGCAACTGAATTGTTTTCTGGTTTGATTCAGAGACCTCTTTAACCCACAGACCACAACCCATTTTAAATTTCACTAATATCAGATCCAACAATTTCCTAATATGTATTGATTCAGTAACAGATAGAATTAAGATTCAGGGCATCAGATTCTCACACAGCTTATTTTTCAGTTCTTGCATAAATGAACAATTGGAGGATAGAGACAATCCCACATAAATAAGTTAAGATATCCATTGCATGTGATGGGAAGAAAAGGGAAGGACGGGGAATGCATTACCCTCAACTTCTTATTCTTGACTCACAGCTTTGAGGAAGTTTCTTTCACATGAATCAATACCTTCCTTAAATTAATCTTACTTACATTCTTCTAGAAATTTAATTTAGTCTTTCCAATCCTGATTCTCCCGTATGTCTGGACTGTTATATGTATATAATACATCCAAAGGGTTACGGTGCAAATTGATCCACTAATTGGAATGGGAAATTTTATTAATTAAGATAAAAACTCAGTCCAGTTATTATTGTCTTCTAGTGATTTTAGGTCCACAGACATGCACAAATATGAAGTGTTGGATCATTTTATTCAACAAATCAATCAGCAGGTTTATTTCAGTCCTCCTTACCTAGTTTTAGGATTTGTGGAGAAAACCAGTTATATTTTAGGTCATTTTTATGTAGATATATTAAAACTTCATAAGGATTCACAAACTTTCCCGGTTACCGTATATGTGAAAGTTTTTTCACAGTATTTACACAGTACATCAACAGTTCCATAGCACAATAGTTAGTATAGCAAGAACAGAAATATTGGTTACTACAGAGAAATCAGGAGAGATACTAATATGAAGAGCATGGAGACAATGTAAAACTTTTAAATTTTGTTCATTCAAATTTTGGGAGATGTTGGGTGTGAGCGTTTGCATAGAAGCTGTTAAAATTAATAGATTTTCACTTCCTGAAACAGCATTAAGTTGCAGCTCCCCAAACGTAGCTCCTAATGAAGCTGGTTTGACTTGGGAGATGATTCTTAGGTATGATTGAGCTGCAATAGTTACTGCAGACAAATATTTGTAACACATAATTGGTTACTGCAGGGAAACAAATGCAGAGGGTCTATATCAGTGATGGCAAAACCTTTTTTTGGCTCAGGTGTCAAAAGCAGGGGGAGCACAGGGGGGGGCGCGGGGATGCCACACCCATAATGCTTTGCGCACGATCCCAATGCGCATGTATGAATGACCAGCCCTCCCCCCATTTTGGCATTTTTTTTCACTTTCCCAGGCACAAGTCTTAAAGCTGTCAAGTTACAAGATCCTTGCATCCCTAACCCTTTACAACCCCCTCCCCTACAAAAGCCTAAAACTTTATTTTTTAAAGCATTTTGCCCCTGGGGAAAGTCGGAATGCCACACCAGCCTCACATCACCTCCACTGACTGTGAAGTCTTTCTCTTGTGCTGCCAAAACCCCTTGCTGCTCTTCATCTGCAGTCGCCCCTTCAACATCCCACCTGTGGAGGATGCACGGTGGTCCTCCTGGAGTGGCAGCCGAGGGGCACTCTCCCCCACCCCTCGAGTAGCGGGTAGGCTGAGAAAAGTGAGAGAGGAGAAGGGAGCTGCTCTTTTTTTTTCACTTCTCGGTGGCAAGGAAGGAATCTCTGGGGGCTGCAGAAGCAGCAGAAGCGATGGCTGAAAGAAAGTCCCGGATAGTCAGTTCCAGCTCTCCCTTCCCCAGAGCATGGCCCATTGCTGCTGCTGCCACTTTTGGCAAATCCGGCTTGGCATTGATGACAATAAGCTGCTGCCAGCGATGCACTCAGTGATTGCAAGAGCCCACCGCCAAGCTGTATTCACCAAAAGTGACGCCAGCAGCAACAGGACATGCTTGAGGAAGGGAGAGCTGGAACTGATTGTCCGGGACAATGGTTTAGCCGCCGCCACTTCGGCTGCTGCTGTAGCCACCAGAAACTCCTTCCTCTCTGCTGCTTTGTTTCGGGCCGAGAAGTGAGGCCTCTGAAGGGCTGTCCCCGAATGCCACCTGAGGCCACCTCACCTCCTTCTGCTCCGCAGAAAAAAAGAGCAGCTCCACTCTCGCACTCTTCCCGCTGATACTTCCAACAGCCGAAGAAGAACAGGAGTGGAGGACACAGCTGTTAAAGAGAACAAAGTGCAGGGCTTTGTTCTGTGCTCCTGTTCTTTCCTCAGCTGTTGGAAGAAATCCCCCACTTTGGTTTCTTTGACAGGTGCCTTGCTTGCAATGGGATGGGGAGAAATCAGGAGACCCCTACCGGTATGGGGCCTCCATCTCCACCGGTACAGAAACGGATGCCCGATTTCCGCTACCGGTCTGGGAGTACTGGTGTGGACTGGTAGGAACCCACCACTGCTGTATATTGCTGTCTTCCCATCCCATCCCCTTCAGGGCTTCTATAAATGCATCTGAGGAGAGCAATGACATACCTCCCACGGCTGAAAATGCTGAAGATTTGATCCGTCCTGATTCCTCAGAGGAGCTGGCCTTGCTCTTTTTGCTCTTTTTGAATGCATTGCTTGCAATGCATGTGCTGAAAGATAAACCCCATTGTAGACATTGTAGCTCTCTCCAGACATGGTCATTTCAAACAGAGAGTCAGAGACGGTCTTGAGTTTTTCCCTCCCAGTGCAGCGTTTAGCTCCTTTCTGATATGGAGGCAGTGAACAATCAAACACCAATTCCCACAATGAATCAATGGCAGTAAAAGGATTCATCAAAGGTTTTATTTTCCCAAGAAACTCCTGAAATCCGGGCACAGTTCTTGTGTGGAGGGAAAAGTATAAGGAACCATTGTAAGTCTGAACTGTGAATCTCCCTTTTGTTGCTAAACATACAGTGAAATCCCACTGGTAGGTCATGATCCATACTCTGTGATCTATTGGGTTCTTTTTGTACACTTCACGAGAATTAAGCGCCCATTGTAAAATCTCCATAGATTGGACAGTCCCAGAAGCAAGGAATACAGTGACATTTTTCTGTAAGATAGTGTCTATTATTTTGTGTACACGTTCCCGAAAGAAATCTTTATTCAAGATTGCATCGTTTATCATTGGGATCAACACTGTCCATGCAACGCAAATATCACTCTGGAAGAGCTTTGGTTGGAGATTTTGAATAAAGACTTCCCCACTCTCGTCCTCAGAGACCAAGAGGCCAATCCAGTTCCATCCAAAGTGTTTTAGCAAATGAACAATCCCCTCGTATTGCAAATTTTCATTGGGAACCGTGCTGAAGAAGGAAGGGAACTGCCTTTTGTCACTCAAGACTGGATCAAAGGAACCATAATTGAGCTGTTGGAAAGAAGGATGCATAAAAAATTAAATTGACAGTCCTTTTGTGATCATGAAGAACATTGAGCTTTTCCATTCTCCATAGAATGTTGGATTCTGCGGTGACATAATGACTTTATTGTGAAATAGCAAAGGTTTCTGTCAAGTTTTACATGAAGAAACAGCTCATAAGATTAATGATAGCAGATTCTGGGAACTCAGAACAGGTAAATGATACCTTGGCTAAAATTAAAAGAACCTAGGGTTCATAAAAAGAAAAGAAAAGAAACAAAGAAGAAACAAGAAACAAGCTGATCTGTGGAAAATGTTCATACCTGTGGAAACTTGTAGATGTTCAACATGTGGGCTACCTGGATGGAATTGAGCGAGGAGAGGTCACCAATGACAGTCAAGAAGTTCACATTCCTTCTTTGAACACAGTTGAAGTTGATAGGACTCCCTCGACTCAGAAACAGAAAATCTAAAACAAACTTACTGGCCTTCATGGCATTGAAACTAGTTTGAGCAATTTGCAGTGTTAGTGTAATGTTGGGGAAAAGCGTGGCCTTCTTGTCGATCTCATCAATGGCAAAATACATAGAAAGAGGATGCTGGACATATTTTGGTATTATGCTCAAATAAAAGTGTAGAAGTGGAGAAAATCAAATCACAAAAAAGAACTAAATCTAGTTTTCAACTACATAGCTAATTTCAGCAATTTATTAAGTAGTGATTAATTTTGAATTTCATTGAAAGAGACTTTTGGCTTTGCACATTATTCTGACTGTCCCCACAGTCACTGATTACCAGGACCTGTCCTATACCTCTAGGCAGTGGTGGGATTCAAGTAATTTAACAACCGGTTACTGCCCTAATGATTTCTTCTATCCACCAGATTGCTAAACTGCTCAGAAAGTTAACTCCCGTTTCTCCAGAACTGGTGCGAACAGGCTGAATCCCACCATTGCCTCTAGGCAAGGATTTGGGAGAGGTTGACTGGAAGACATTTCCCTAACAGAGAAAGTGATGGTTCTCTATAGAGAAGAGCACAGAATAGCCACAATGTTTCCAAACTGTTCCCAGAATTGTTGCAAACGGAACGTTGCATCATATGTGGTGGACGTGTATAATAGCAAGAAAATATTGGAGAAGAATAAACAACTGGCTGGAAGAGATAACTACATTATCAATAGAGCTAAAACCAGAATTATTTTTCTTAGGGATAATTACAGGGAACTATGAGGGAAAAAATAAATACTTAATATGATATGTAATAACTGCAGCAAGAATCATATGCACACAAAATTGGAAGAATAAAACTATTGCAACAGAGGAAATGTGATTTTAAAAAAGGATTAGAGTGTGTTGAAATGGACAGAATTACAAAAGAAATAAAAGATAAAGGAGATTACTTATGATTACTTAGTATGGAATTTATGGTACAAATGGCTAGAAGAAAGATGCAATGAATAAGAAACCTTTCAGGGAAGAAAGATGAAGAAATCAGAGAAAAATCATGAAACCACATAAATAAATAAGAGGGGCAAAGTAAGATTTACTGTATATGAAAGAGTACAGAATATAGTTATAAGAGGAATATATGTTCCCAGATAGACATAAGATGCATTGTATCGAAACTAGCACATTGAAAGAATGATAAGCATAGAAAAAATATAAGTATGAATTAACCTATTAGTAGATGGAAACGTATTGTGTGTGTGTGTGTATGTATACATGTACAGATAAATTATATTATAATGGAGCATAACATCGTTCTTATGCTTGGTTGGGTGGCCTAGAGTATATTCTTTTTTAAAAAAGAATTTTTATTTATTTTTAAACAGAGAGAAACAAACATAAAGGTAAAAAAACCATCTTCCATTGCAAATTGTAGAAAGTGTGTCAGTTGGTTACAGTATTTCCATGCATCTCTTCCATAGTCACCACCTGCTTTTCATATCAAATCACATATTTTAAATTCACATATCTTTATGTATATCACGATTATTATATCTCAATCTTAATTTGACTGTAATTGTTCTTACATAATTTCATATATAATATTCAAAATCTAGAAATGGATTATATGATAACATTCTATTAAATCATCCTAAAATCATCCAATCACAATACATCTTTATAACACATTCTAGAAAAAGCTTTTAAACCTCCTCTCTTAACCTCCATGTGCTGTTCATATAAAATTTCATATTATCAAACTAATATATCTATATGTATTGCTATCATTATTAATCGTTATTTAACTATAGATATTATCTCTTCATTTTATACATACTACTAGTAAACTAAATTTAGCTTAGTTTGTATTATACATTTTCATTGCTAGAGTATATTCTTATGGCAATGTCTTTCTTTTATGTTCACCCGTAAGCATTCTAGCAGGTTTTCATCCTTGATTTTGTGCCCCTCTTGGTTTTGTACATCTCTCTTGTTTTGAAATGTCATCTTCTGACAGAGAATGTATTTTCTTTGAAAATCTAGGAACACCAGCAAATCAACCTCATCATTGGCGGGATAGATGCTAATCTTAGTAAGAAAACTAAGAATATGGCATCCAGCCCTCCCAATTCCTGCAAATAGATGGGGAAGAAATGGAGGTAGTGACAGATTTTATTGTTTTGGTCTCCAAGATCATTGCAGATGGGGACTGCAGCCAAGAAATTAAAAGATGCTTGCCCCTGGGGAAGAAAGCGATGGCAAATCTAGACAGCATACTCAAAAGCAGAGAGGCATACATTTTTTTCTAAGGGTCATTTCTCAATGGAAGTCCTGATTAACATGGCTAACATCTCGAAATATGACTGCCAAACTATAAGTGCCATAATAGAACCAGTATAATCTACCTTTTCTCTACATTCTATCACCTTTGTCTGAAGTTATATTGCATTTTACTCAAAGAAGAACAAGGCACTTACACTCCATATTCAGAAATTACAGGCACTTTTTTGAAACTCTGGGTACGTTCATCAGGATTGTCACAGGAAAAAATTCCCAAGAGTATCGTTTCATCTGCAGAGATGAAAAATTCCTTATGAACATTATTGGGCTGCAGGCAGATTGATTTCAAACTCTCATTGACACTTCCAGGGAGAAAGAAGAGCAGAATAAGGTTAAGTGCCAGAAGACCTGAGCTATCCTTCCATCCTTTCAAATACATGGTCAACAATATATAGCCATCAAGTTTGCAAAAAAAAAAAAAAAAAAAAGCCTTGTTTAGACCTAATGGGAAACGTGCACTGAAAAAGTGGAAGATATATAAATAAAAAGTAAAGATATAAAAGAGTGGTTTCCTGGATTTCAGTGGCAGAAGATCAATTTTGAGGGATCTTTCAAAGTGCAGCAGCAATTTCTGGGTTTTATTCTCCTTGCCATCCTTGTTCAGGTGTGATGCTGTCAAGAAACAGAACTGAAATACAGACATTTGCAAATTATCACCTTCTACTGTATTCCCTGGGGATTTGGGCAAATTGTGTTTGTGTAAAATCTTTCCACGGTTATTATAAGAGTTATAGTTAGTTTCCATAAGCAAGTGCCATTTTCTTTCTCTTGCCTTGCAATCTTCTTGGTTCTTACCTTGACCTCATATCCAGAAAAGTTTCAGAAACTTTGGCTTTTGAGAATTGCATCATCTACGTCGATCTACATCAACCTTCACATGGATGCCAACTTGTTAGATCACACTAAGCTTAATCACTGTACAAGGGGCTGAAAGAAAGATGTGATCTTGAAAATGTGATTAATTTAATATACAGAGAAAAGCTGTAATTGTCCATTGTCTTCCCTTAAATAAAAGGCCAAAATAAATCAATCCTCGATTTATGACCTTATTTGAGCCCAAAATTTCTGAGACATTTTCTCAATGAGGTTTGCCCCATTTTGCAACCTTTATTGCCTCAGTCGTTAAGTGAATCACTGCAGTTGATAAGTTAATAGCCCAGTTGTTAAGTAAAACTGGCTTGTTCGTGGACTTGTTGTCAGTGTTAGGGATGGAAGGCATCTTTTGCATTGGGCCTTCAGGCCTTCCACATTTAATGCTGTGGGAAATTCGGAGGGGGGATTATATGGAGTATGGGAGATATATAGTCAAAAGGACATTCCTTTCTCAGAGAGTCAAGGACATCTTGGCCTGCACCTGGAGGGATGTGACCGGGAGGCATCTCCAGTTGGGACGGTGCTTTTTTGGGCCATGTGATGGACATGTGGGTGCTGGGCAAGGATTTGAACTTTCTTTTGGGTGGGGGAAACATCGAAACTTTCAGATTTGGATTTTCCCAGATGTGCCAATATGACATCTCTAATAAAATGGAACTTTGAGGGAACTCAAGACTCGGAGTCTTCTTTCGTTTGGGGGTCTTACTTGGAACCCTGATTGTCAGTTTTCAGAATGTCACAAAAGGTGATCCCATGACCTTAGGACAATGCAACCGCCGTAAATATGAACCAATTGCCAAGCCTCTGGATTTTGATCACATGATCATGGGAATGTTGCAAAGGCCGTAACTTTTAAAAACAGTCATAAATTAGTTTTTTTTTTCAGTTCTGTTGTATCTTTGAATAGTCATTAAACCAACAGTTGTAAATCAAGGACTACCTATATATTTTTTTCTCTCTCTTAAAATAATCCCTCCAAGTATCTATCAATCTGCTATTCCTATAAAAGAAATCTCCAAAATTTCATCAAAATCATATTTCACTATCAATAAAGAATATGCAAAGCTCGGGGGTTGAATCATTTTAAATATTCTCCTTTTTGGCTCCTCATATTTCAGTGAACCCAAGAAGAAAGAGAAACCCACACGATAAGCAGTTTTAGCTTCAAATTTATAATCTGGGTAGAGTGATTTTCAAAAATCTGAGATATAAAGGCCAGACAAGGAAGAATGGATGGAAGCAGATCAAAGAGCGATTCAACCTGGAAACAAGGAGAAATTTTCTGACAGTGAGAGCAATTCACCCATGGAACACATGTTGCTTTCAGGGATTGTGGGACCTTCACCACTGGAAGCTTTCAAGACAAGATTGGACTGTCATTTGTCAGAAATGGTGTAGGGCCTCCTGCTTGAGTGAGAGATTCGATTAGATGACCTACAAGGTCCCTTCCAACTCTCTTCATCTTTATCTGTAAGTGTTATCTTGAAAGTTGCTGTAGGTTGTTCTTCATGATTGGAGTTGGGAATGCTTTGAAATCCTAAATTAGGTTTGCAATAAAAAAATTGTAAGAGGTTCATTTTGCCCTTTTGTAAGTGTATTGCCTTTAAAAAAAACATTTATTGGGATTTTAAACATTAAAGTTAAAAACTAACACCAAATGATATTAAAAAAAATAATTGCAAAAAAGAAAAAAAGAAAGAAACAAGGTCAAACATTTGAACAGCATTTTCAAGAAGACTCATACTAATTTTATCTGACAACATGTAGGGTATTTTCTCTTTCAGATGTATGGAACTTCTAATTCCAAAGTTGTACTAAAGCTTTTGTCTGCAAAAATGTCATTTTAAAAGCACACCTATATTGGAGGTGAGCATTTACTATTCTAGAAAATTACTATTAAAGGTATTTTATGGTCCCTTTAGCATTTGAACTTTCAAGATTTTTTTCCTTCCTTGAATTTGTGCTCTGGGCTAATGCTAATCATTTTGTGGAGCTCTCGCGTCACAATCAGGAGGTTGTGAGTTTGATCCTAGGTAGAGGCAGATGTAGGGTCTCCTGCTTGGGTAGCGGGTTGCAAGCTCCCTTCCAACTCTGTTAATTTCTCTCTCAGTGTGTGATGTAATGCACAAAAAAATCAGTGTAGAGTGTGGTTGATCACATCTGTCCTATTTCTCAGATTTCCATGTTTCTCAGTCTTGACCCAACTCATCTCACAGACATTTTTTTTCCTGTAAAACATATGAATGCTACATTACATGAAGGAATATTATATGAAGGAGTATTAAGTATGTTTGAAGTTTTATATAAAAGTAATACAGATGGGATCATAAAATAGCCAGGGCAAAACACAGACTTCTTTCCAGCCAATCTCTGCTGGGGAAAAAAAAACAAAGCAGAAAAGTCAGCTTGGAGTGTATTTGGATATCAAGAGAGGAAAAGATGCATCAAGGTAAATTGCTAGAAAATTTCCACATTTTTTTCCTCTTCAGATTATGATTCCCTTGTTTTAGGAGTGTCTGGGCCTATGAGTGCTTTGTTGGTTTTCTCATGTTGTTTACTGAGATTTGTCCGCTAGTAAAAGCAGTCTCAAGAAGAGAAAGTGGCCCTTATGTAAAGCTCTGGGAGGATCTGAACAATGCAGAGAAAAAACAGCATTTGGGATTGTAATGGTACAAAATAGATAAATTTATTTGGAAAGATACTGTGGAGCCACTGAATGTAAATCTTCTGCTCATGGAAAAACTCTCATGTTTGGGAGTTAATTCATTGCATTTTCAATACTATTCTTAAGCAAATCTCAGCAGCTTTCATCTCATATATAACATAATGTATAAGGTAACAAGCTAATTAATATATATATTAACATAGGAACCTAATATATATTTTTCAATAGGTATCCCACCTCCAGACGAACAAAAATCACCCTCTTTCCACAACAGAAGAGCCAGGTGGGACTCCTCAAATTGATAAAATCAGGGATGGAAAATTGGGCCGATAAATAAAATTTTCAATAAAGCTACTTGACATATTGGAAACCAAAGAGGTTCTCACATGTTAAGAAAAGCCATGCATTTCCCAAAATACCCTTATTCTCTCCATGGTATTAAAAAATTTCAACACAATTTTGTTACTATTTCTTTATTTTTATTTGTTTGTTTGTTTGTTTTGAAACTTTTATACAGCTAACCATCTTCTAACCATTTAGCTGTTTGACAGGTCAGATAAAGCCTTAGGGATTGATTATTTATGTTACAGACATGAATAGAATAAAATAAAATATACAGCATTGAATTGCATGATTAAGGCTGAGAGTTTGAATATTTGGACTGTTCACGTGGATTATTTTGGTCAACAGATAAAGGCTGAATTATAGAATTATTGATTATTAATCTGTCCTCTTGGTTAGATGCTGTTTTGTGTTCAGATGAGGGTTTAGGAGAATGATGTAGCACTTGGGCAGGAAGATGCAGCCCAGGAGGCCTGCAGTAGAGCCCAAGATGGAGAAGACCTCCACAGCCACCATGTATTTCCCCTTGGTGCTCAGATAAGCAGGGATGAAGGACACCCAAATGCTACAAAACACAAGCATGCTGAAGGTGATCAGCTTGGCTTCGTTAAAAGTATCAGGCAGTTTTCTGGCCAAAAAAGCCACAGTGAAACTGATGATGGCTAGGAGCCACAAGTAGCCCAGGACAATGTAAAACATGGCATCTGAGCCTTCATTACATTGAACAATGATCTCTTGAACCTGTGAATGCATGTCCCACTCAGGGAAGGGAGGAGACATAATCAACCATGCCATACAGATGACAGCTTGAATACAGGAGCAGAAGACAATGATGGATCCCGCCAGTCTGTTTCCTAGCCATTTCCTCATCTTGTTTCCAGGCTTAGTGGCCAGGAAAGCCATAACAACTGTGATGGTCTTGGCCAAGACACAAGATACCGAGAGAGAGAAAATGGTGCCAAACATAGTTTGCCTGAGAAAGCAAGTCACCTTCCCAGGCCGACCTATGAAGAGCAGAGAGCACAGAAAACACAGCAGGAGGGAGGAAAGGAGGATGCATGTGATGTTCCTGTTGTTGGCTTTGACAATGGGGGTGTCCCAGTGCAGGATGAAAGTCACGGCTACCAAGATGAGAATTGAGGAGAAGAAAAGGACCAAGGCAGTAAGAGTGATTCCCAAGGGTTCCCCATAGGATAAGTAGCTGAAACGTTTGGGAAGGCACTGGACTTTTTCTGCATTTGAATATTGATCTTCTGGGCATCTCTCACATTGGTCTGCATCTGAAATACATGAAGAAGGTCTTGTGATTCCAACTATAGAGGACAATATATATATATATATATATATATATATATATATATATATATATATATATATATATATATATATATATATATATATATATATATATACAGCTAACTGAAAGAGATCATGGCTGGGGATGCCATTCACAGTCCCCATGACACATACACAATAATTCTTTCTCAACAAGTGTATGGATTCTGTCTTGTTATTTATGCATATGTATTTCTTTGAACAGCAGTGTTAGTGGTTGAGTGCTATGGAGAGAATGGCAACCCTCAACCAAAATAGAATGGATTCATACAAGTATTTACATTAGACCCACCTTTGAAAAACAAAATCTACTGCAGTTCACTCCAATACCATTCTACTAACTAGCATACCAGAGATGAAAAGAACGAAGGAAAGTTGTATTTGGAAGGTCTCAACTCTCAGCTGTCTCTTCCTTTACTTACCCATTTCAATTGAAATTCTTCCTTCAGGACATTGTCTACAATTGTAGCAACAAGTATGTTTCCCTTCCTGAACAACCCTGCTGTACCCCTGATGGCAGCTCTCTACACATCTGGCACGAGGACGTACCTGAAAAAACAACAATCAAGAAACTTAGGAATGGGATTCATCAAGATGTTGTACAAGTTCTCCATTTTATTAGAAGAACTTGGTACTTTCAGGAAGATGCATATTCTTCTGATGTATACATGTCCCAAGATGCTTTTGGAGAATGTCCATATTTACATCAAATCATCCTCTTCCTAGGATGAGTTCTGAGTTTTCTGCAAACACATCAGAGATGGCATTCAGCTGCTTCTAACTGGTTCTGGTGAACCTTGTAGCAGACATTTTGAGCAGTTAGGAGAACCAGCAAATACCACCTATGGCTGGTCCCACCACCCATCTATTTGCTGCCTCCTGAGTCCCAGCTGCTCGTCTGGGTCTTCTTTTGTTGCCTTGCAGAAGATGAGAGCTGGAAAGCAGGATAGTGGGGTAAAGAGGGAATGGGGATTTTGCAATATCATTCCCCTTGGAGTGGGGAGGGAATGGGGATTTTGTTGTGTTCTTCCCCCGGAGTGGGGAGGGAATGGGGATTTTGCAGTATCCTTGCCATGCCCCCCAAGCCATGGCCACAGAACCGGTAGTAAAAGTTTTTAAATCCCACCACTGAAACATTCTCATTTGTTCTTGTAAAAAAGCAAAAAGAGATACTTGAGAGAATGAGAGTCATTGGTGGAAGAGATCTAAAATGTTTCAATCCTACTAGAAAACAGATCATATCAAGAAACCTGCAGTCTAAGCAGAAATGAAGGATTTCATTATGTAGGAAATGTCATCCATTTTCATTTTGTAGGATTGGAATACCCTTGCTGTTTCTTTGTATCTGCCAGTACCCAAAATTAAGAAAGACATAGGAATTACTTCTGAGCAGTCCTCACCTGTAGACAGAAACCTGAGCAAAGTATAGCAACTGTTAGTATCACTATAGATATACTCAAACGTTCCATGTTCAACCGTGACTTTGTCTTCTGGAATGTACACCTCCTTTCTGGGAATCCTGATTAAATTCCATCAAGTATCATTTGTATGTAGAGATTTCTCTAAATGGGGCTCCATTGGAGTATAGCCATCTATAATAAAACTATTCTCCTTTCAGAAAGTATTCTCGTTTTACTCCATTCATAACAGCAATACCCAAGATTAACTACTACATTGGGAAAATGCAAAACGTATTATGTTCATTACAAAAAAAGAATGCATACATATTGTCTTATAGGAAATTAGTAGCCTGTCAAGCAAACTAACAAAGGGACATGGTGACTCAGTGGCTAAGATGTTGAGTTTGTCAATCAGAAAGATTGGCAAATCCATGATTCTAATCCCTAGTGCTGCATAACGGAGTGAGCTCCCATTACTTGCCCCAGCTTCTGCCAACCTAGCAGTTCGAAAGCATTTAAAATGCAAGTAGAAGAATAGGAACCACCTTTGGTGAGAAGGTAACAGCGTCCATGCGCCTTTGGCATTTAGTCATGTCTTCGGACAGCACTGGCTCTTCGGCTTTGAAATGGAGATGAGCACCACCCCCTAGAGGAGGGAATGACTAGGACATATATGCAAGGGGGCCCTTTACCTTAACTTTTCAAGCAAACTAAATCAAACACAAGGACACATACATAAATATTCTTACATCACATTTATTTCAAAATGCAACTCAGTTAAGAGTTGGAAGGGATCTTGGAAGTCTTCTACTTCAACCCCTACTCAAGCAGGAAAACCTATCCCATTTTAGAGAAATGATTGTGCAATCTCTTCTTAAAACACCCAGTGTTGGAGAACACACAACTTCTGGAGGCAAGTTGACACAATGATTAATTGTTCTAATTGTCTAGGCTGCCTCTCTCCTTGCTTTATTTCCATCCATTGCTTCTTCTTCTGCATTCAGTTGCTTTGGAGAAGAGGTTGACCCTCTCTTCTTTAGATATTGGCTCCTTAGATATTGGAACACTGCTACCCTATCACCCTTCATCCTTCTTTTTACTAAGACATATCCAGTTCCTGCAACTATTCTTCATACGTTTCAGCCTTCAGCCCCCTAATCATTTTTTGTTGCTTTTCTTAGAATGTAGAGATCTTCATAAAGACCACCCCAAATATTTTTCAAAACCACGAGATTCCAGAGTACCATCACTGTCTTTTGCTTATGAACTTTCAGGTCATTGGAGAAGAATATCTTCACCTCCAAATAATAGCCCACCAAGTTAGAGTTTACCAAATTTCTCACCTGTTGAAACTTGTGATTCCATATAATGGCACTTTCATTAATAGTGAATTTCTTCCCATCAAGAGATTTGGGGACCATCTTTCCAATCCGGACTCTCTGGAAGGATTGATTGTGGAAGGAGACAAAGTTGAAGATGTCGTATCCCGGGTCGAGCTCCCATTTCTCATTGAAAAAGACTTCTTCTCCCACACTGTTATTAAAACGGGCGTTTCTCAGAAAGTAGTGAAGCTGGATTTGAGAGAGAGGAGAAGTCAGATCAGTTATCCTAATCATCCCCAAAGTTTGGCTAGGTATTATTACCTTCTAGTGATTTCTGGTCCACATATATTTCTTTTTACATACACAAACATGAAATGTTGGGCCATTTCACTCAAAAGTCAATCAGCGGGTTTATTTCAGACATCCTTATCTAGTTTTAGGATTTGTGGAGAAAATCAGTGATATTTTAGGTCATATTTATGTAGAATTATTTAAACTTCATCAGGATTCATAAACATTTTTGAGATTACCATATATATGTAAAAGTTTGTGCACAATATTTACACAGTACATCAACAGTTCCATAGCATGGTAGGTAGGGCAGCAAGAACAGAAATATTGTTTACTTCTGAGAGATTGGGAGAGATACTATAAGGAAGAGTATGGGGATAACCTAAAACATTTTAATTTTGTGCTTTTAAATTTTGGGAGATGTTGGGTGTGAGAGTTTTATTTTATTTACTTGTTTTACCAAGCGTGTATAAGATAATAGATACAAGTACTTATAAGATTATGAATACATGAAATGTATAATAGTAGGCACGTTGGTGCGCTTATGCACGCCCCTTACAGATCTCTTAGGAATGGGGTGAGGTCAACTGTAGACAGTCTAAGGTTAAAGTTTTGGGGATTTGGGGAAGAAACCACCGAGTCAGGTTGTACATTCTAGGCATTGACCTCTATGTTGCTGAAGTCGTACATTCTGCAATCGAATTTAGAGCGGATTACCTTAAGTTTGTATCTATTGTGTGGTCATGTATTGTAGTGCTTGAAGCTGAAGTACTCACTGACAAGTAGGATATTGTAGTACATAATTTTATGTACTACGTTTAGGTGAGACTGAAAGTTCCATAAAAATAATGGGTTTTCACTCCCTGAAAAAGCATTAAAAGCAGATCTATAAATATAGCTCCTTATGGAGCTGATTTGACTTGGGAGATGATTCTTAGGTATGATTGAGCTGCATCAGTTACTGCAGACAAATATTTGCTAATGTATAATTGGTTGCTGCAGAGAAACAAATCCAGAGTTTCTATAAATTGCTGCTTTCCCATCCCATCCCCTTCAGGGCTTGTATAAATGTATCTGAGTAGAGCAATGACATACCTCCCACGGCTGAAAATGCTGAAGATCTGATCCAGCCTGATTCCTCAGAGTAGCTGGCCTTGCTCTTTTTGAATGCATTGCTTGCAATGCATGTGCTGCAAGATAAACTCCATTGTAGACATTGTAGCTCTCTCCAGACATGGTCATTTCAAACAGAGAACCAGAGACGGTCTTGAGGTTTTCCCTCCCAGTGCAGCGTTTAACTGCTTTTTGATATGGAGACAGTGAACAACCAAACACATATTCCCAGAACCAATTAATGTGAAGAAAGGGATGTTTATCAGGTTTTATTCTCTCAAAAAACTCCTGAAATCCTGGCACAGTCCTTGTATGGAGGGAGAAGTATAGGGAACCATTGAAAGTCTGAACTAGGAGGCTCCCTTTTAATGATAAACGCACAGTGAAATCCCACTGGTAGGTCATGATCCATACTCTGTGATCTATTGGGTTCTTGTCATGCACTTCACAAAAATAAAGCCCCCATTGTAAAACCTCCATAGATTGGGCAGTCCCAGAAACAAGGAATACTGTGACGTCCTTCTGTAAGATAGTGTCTAATACGTTGTTTACACGTTCCTCAAAGAAACCTTTATTTAATTTTGTATCTGCTAAAATTGGGATCAACGCTATCCAAGCAATGCAAATATCACTCTGGAAGAGCTTTGGTTGCAGATTCTGAAGAAAGGCTTCCCCGCTTTCGTCCTCTGAGACCAAGAGGCCAATCCAGTTCCATCCAAAATGTTTTAGCAAATGAACAATCCCCTCGTATTGCAAGTTTTCATTAGGAACCGTGCTGAAGAAGGAAGGGAATTGCCTTTTGTCACTCAGGACTGGATCAAAGGAACCATAATTGAGCTGTTGGAAAGAAGGATGCATAGAAAATTAAATTGAGAGTCCTTTGGTGATCAAGAAGAGCTAAGAGCTTTCCCATTCCCCATAGAACATTGGATTCCACTGTGACTTTATGACTTTATTGCAAAATTGCCGTCCAATGTTACATGAAGAAAGAGATCCTAAGATTCACGATAGTAGATTCTGGGAATTCAGAAGTGGTAAACAATAGCCTGGCTAAAATTGAAAGAAGCTAGGGTTCATAAAAAGAAAAGAAAAGAAAAGAAATGAGGACTGGAAAAGAACTGATGTAGTTCCTATATTCAAAAATGGGAAAAAATGTAGACCCAGGAAACACAGAAACACAGACCTATCAGCCTGACCTCAATACCAGGAAAAATTCTGGAAAAAACAATCAAGCAACGAATTAGGGAACACCTCGAAGTAGTTTGACTCCCTCTTCTTTGTGGCAACCCCTGAGATATTGGAACACTGCTATCATGTCTCCCCTAGTCCTTCTTTCTCTTAAGCTAAACATACCCAGTTCCTGCAACCGTTCTTCATATGTTTTAGTCTCCAGTCCCCTAATCATCTTTGTTGCTCTTCTCTGCACTCTTTCTGGAGTCTCCACATCTTTTTTACATCGTGGCAACCAGAACTGAATGCAATATTCCAAGTGTGGCCTTACCAAGGCATTATAAAGTGGTATTAACACTTCACGTGATCTTGATTCTATCCCTCTGTTGATGCAGCCTAGGACTGTGTTGGCTTTTTTGGCAGCTGCTGCACACTGCTGGCTCGTATTTAAATGGTTGTCCACTAGGACTCCAAGATCCCTTTCACAGTTACTACTACTGAGCAAGGTACCACCTATACTGTACCTGTGCATTCCATTTTTGTTGCCTAAATGTAGAACCTTACTCTTTTGCTCACCATGATGTAAAATAAAATGTTAGGATATTTAATTTCCTAATAGTTAGAACAATTAATCAATGGAACAGAAGTTGTGAATGTTCCAACACTGGATATTTTAAATAAAATGTTGGCTATCCATTTGCCTGAAGTGGTGTAGGGTCTCCTGCCTAAGCAGGGGGTTGGACTAGAAGACCTCCAAGGTCCCTCCCAACTCTGTTATTCTATTCTATTAAAAGCAAAAAAGCAAAACCACCAGAGGCTTGTTTGTCAAATTTGAAAGTGGTCATACCTGTGGAAACTTGTAGATATTCAACATGTGGGCCATCTGGATGGAATTGATTCTATTCTATTAAAAACAAAAAAGCAAAACCACCAGAGGCTTGTTTGTCAAATTTGAAAGTGGTCATACCTGTGGAAACTTGTAGATATTCAACATGTGGGCCATCTGGATGGAATTGAGCGAGGTTAGGTCACCAATGATAGGCAAGAAATTCCGATTCCTTCTTCCGACACAGTTGAAGTTGATAGGACTCCCTTGATTCATAAACAGAAGATCTAAAACATGCTTACTGGCCTTCATGGCATTGAAACTAGTTTCATAAATCTCCGGTGTTAGTGTGATGTTGGGGAAGAGCTTGGCCTTCTTGTTGATCTCATCAATGGCAAAATACATAGTAAGAGGATGCTGGACATATTTTGGTATTATGCTGAAATAAAAGTCCAGAAGTGGAGAAAATCAAATCACCAAAAAAAGAACTACTTCCAAACTACACGTTTATTTATTTTTATTCATTTAGTTTGTCAAACATGTGCGAGATAACACATATAAGTATTAACTTGGACATGAACACAGGAAATGGGTACAAAGAGATGGGAACAGTAGGACAGGGACGGTAGGCCCTCTGATGCTGTTATGCAAGCCCCCTTACAGACCTCTTAGGAATGGGGTGAGGTCCACGGTAGACAATTTAAGGTTAAAATTTTGGGGGTTTGAAGGTGTAACAAATGAGTCAGGTAGTGCATTCCAGGAATTGACCATGCTGTTGCTGAAATCATATTTTCTACAATCGAGTTTGGAAAGGTTTACTTTGAGTTTTCAATCTATTGTTTGCCCTCGTATTCTTGAGGATCATTTCAGCAATTTATTCAGCAGAGATTAATTTTGAATTTCAATGAAAGAGACTTTTGGCTGTGCACATTATTCTGACCATCTCCACAGTCACAGATTAGCAAGATACCTCTAGTCAGTGGTAGGATTCAAGTAATTTAACAATTGGTTCTCTGCGTTAATGATTTCTTCCAACAACCAGTTTGCATGGGCTTAAATGGACTCCAGAGGATGGTAGAGGACAGAAAAACCTGGAGGAACATTGTCCGTGGGGTTTCAATGGGTCGGACACAACTTCACAACTAACAACAAAATGTTAATCTTGGGCAGTAAATTATATGATCAGGTCCATAAATGAAACATTTAGTTCATGGTTTGCTGATTTATTGGAGCTTCCTTCTCTCATAGGAAAGGTAAATTGAAAAGTTTATAAAATTATCAACTATCTAGATCTTCCTAGAACTGCTGCATAAGTTTGCATGCAACTACTACACACTTCAATCAATATAGGTCAACGTTTAAGACAGAAATAGATCTTTACACTGTTCTTTCGAATTGTATGATCAGCTAATAAGCAACTTGGTGATGATGTGCCTTGCAATTTCTCAGAAAGGAGCCACTTGGTATTGTAGTCCTTTGAGAAAGTGCTGCTAATGCCTTACTAGAAAGAATTGTAGTTGACTGGATTTCAGTTTGTGAATTCTGATCCCAGTCAGATAAATGATATGAAAGAACCCAATATTTGCTGGATGGAAAAAGGTTCGGAGGAAATGATCCTATTTCCCACGAACTTTGTGGTATTTCCATTTTTGAAATGGAGATTATTATTCTTGATATTATTATTTGGATTATTATTGCTGTGACTACTCTAATGTATTATGTAATAAATATAATAAGCATATTATGTATTTCTAGTAGCCGATATTCTTTGATCACTTTACAAATATATATTTAAAAATCTATGAAAGATAAAAACAATGTGATAGCATTACTCCTTTTCCTTTGTTCTCCATAAAAAAAAAAAAAACTAAGCAGAAAATAAAAAGAGAAAGGAGCATTTGCTCTGGGAGCATTTTTTCCCCAAAAAATCCAAGTTTACCTTACAATGCATCTTTAGATTTCTAGATCTCTAAGAGGGTTTGTTGTAACATGTGAACGTCTCACATGAATGTTTTCCTAAGGGCCATTTCTCAATGGAAGCCCTGATCAACATGGCTAAGATCTCTAAATATGACAGCCAAACTAGCAGTGCCATAATTGAACCCGTATAATTTAGCTTCTCTCTACATTCGATCACCTTTGTCTGAAGTTATATTGTTATTTTACTCAAGGAAGAACGAGGCACTTACAATCCATATTCAGAAATTACTGGCACTTTTTTGAAACTCTGGGTACGTTCATCAGGATTGACACAGGAAAAAAATCCCCCGAGTATCGTTTCATCTGCAGAGGTGGAAAATTTCCTGCCAACATTATTGGGCTGGAGGCAGATTGATTTCAAATGCTCATTGTCACTGCCAGGTAGGAAGAAGAGTAGAATAGGGTTAAGTGCCAGAAGAGATGAGGCATCCTTCCATCCTTTCAAATACATAGTCAACACAATATAGCAGTCAAGTTTGCAAAAAATAAATGAAATAAATTGCCTTGTTTAGACTTAAGGGGAAACGTCCACTGAAAAGGAGGAAGATATATAAATTTAAGAAGTAAAGTTAAAGCAGAGTGGTTTCCTTGATTTCAGTGGGACAAGATCGATTTTGAGGGATCTTTCAAAGTGCAGCAGGAATTTCTGGATTTTTTTTCTCCTTGCCATCCTTGTTCAGGTGTGATGCTGTCAAGAAACAGAACTGAAATACAATCATTTGCAAATTATAACCTTCTACTGTATTCCCTGGGGATTTGGGCAAATTGTGTTTGTGCAAAATCTGTCCATGGTTATTGTAAGAGTTACAGTTAGTTTCCATAAGCAAGTGCCATTTTCTTTCTCTTGCCTTGCAATCTTCTTGGTTCTTGACCTTTTATCCAGAAAAAGTTTCAGAAACTTTGGCTTTTGAGAATTACATTATCTACATCGATCTACATCAACCCTCACAGGAATGCCAAGTTGTTAGTTCACACAAAGCTTAATTACAAGGGGCTGAAAGAAAGATGTGATCTTGAAAATGTGAATCACGTAATATACAGAGAAAAGCTATAATACCCCATTGTCTTCCCTAAAATGAAAACAGCCAAAGTCAATCAACCCTCAACTTATAACTGTAGTTGATAGCCACTGTATGTAAAAGTTGGAACAGTCCACTCAGTGCACAGAGATAAGACACAACCACACAAACACAGATCCCTTCCCCATGTGTTTGTGTGTGTGTGTGGGGGGAGAGAGAGAGAGAGACAGACAGACAGATGGAGGGATGGAGGGATGGAGGGATGGAGGGATGGAGGGATGGAGGGATGGAGGGATGGAGGGATGGAGGGATGGAGGGATGGAGGGATGGAGGGATGGAGAGATGGAGGGATGGATGATAGAAGGGTAGGCAGGTAGATAGACAAACAAAATGTGGACATAATGGATTATGCGTTACAGTTGTGATTGCATTGCAATCACAACTGAGCCCAAAATTCATCTTGCTAAATCAGAAATTTGTTAAGTGAGTTTTGCCACATTTTACAACTTTTCTTGCCACATTTGTTAAGTGAATCAGTTGTTTAAAAAGATAACATGGTTGTTAGGAGAATCTGACTTGCCCATTGGCTTTGTTTGTTGCAGAAGAGGATCATGGGACACTGCAACCATCATAAATATGACACCAATTATCAAGCCTTCAAAGGAATCCCTGGGGATGGGGATGCTGCAATCGTCCTAAGTGTGAAAAAATGGTCGTACATCATTTTTTCAGTGAGGTTCTAACTTTGAACGGTCACTGAGTGAACTGTGGTAAGTGGAGGACTACCTGCATTTTCTTGTGGTTTTTTTAAGTGCATCATAAGTTCCCAATCCAGGTGGATACCCTTTTTTTTTTTGCAGGGAAGGGACTTGGGTGTTCCCACTCCAGGTGGATACCCCTTTTTTTTCAGGGAAGGGACTTGGGTGTTTGGTTAAGGTCTAGAGCAGAAGGATCACCCAAACCCATTAACCATCACGAGACAACAGAAGAAGAAACACACCTGGATTGGCTGTCACCTGGATTAACAAGGATCTGTGGCAGTTGCTGTCCTGGACATCTGCGGACAAGTGAGCAACCTACTCCATAAAATCTCACCAAGAAAGTATTATTGAAAGTATCTCCAAAATATCAGGCGGAGCGCCCAATGATAGGATAATAGGAATCCCAGTTTTTGGAGTAGCCAGTGTCATAACCAAATGTTTGCGTTATATATTTAACGTTCGGATTTCAATACAGAAAGAAGAGGAATAGTCAGGAACACGGGAATATCATGAGATTTTTTTTTTAAAAAAAGCATTGTTTATTGAATAAACATTAAAAACATGGGACAAAGAGTGACATTTCTGGCTTTGTCATTTCCATACATATTTTAATGTAACAACAAGTTACTGAGTGTACATAGCTACATTAGTCTTATTAACATATCCCTTATCCTCCTTAATATACTTATCGATGTATTATCCATTTCCAATTTTACCCTCCTCCAAATATTCTGTTCAGACTCCTTTTCCTCATTTCCAAACATTGATACATTTTGTTCCAAAATTTCATAATATTCTGTCTTGTCTCTATTTTTGATTTCAGGTGTCAGTCTGTCCATTTCTGCACAGATCAAAAGTTTCTTTATTACCTCTTCTTATCATGAGGTACAGAACACACAGAAGAAAAATGACTGGGGGGGGGTATTGCATCCAGTTTTGGCAGCCAAGATGTAAAAAAGATGTGGAGACTCTAGAAAGAGTGCAGAGAAGAGCAACAAAGAGGATTAGGGGACTGGAGACTAAAACATACGAAGAACTATTGCAGAAATTGGGTATGACTAGTTTAATAGAAAGAAGGACTAGGGGAGACATGATAGCAGTGCTCCAATATCTCAGGGGCTGTCACAAAGAAGAGGCAGTCAAGCTATTCTCCAAAGCATCTGAAGGCAGGACAAGAAGCAATGGATAGAAATTGATCAAGGAGAGAAGCAACCTAGAACTAAGGAGAAATTTCCTGACAGTGTTCAGGAAATTAATCAGTGAAACAACTTGCCTCCACAAATTGGGAATGCTCCAAACACTGGAAGTTTTAAAGAAGAGATTGGATAACCATTTGCCTGAAATACTATAGGCTAGGGGTGTCAAACTCAATTTCATTGAGGGCCGCATCAAGGCTGTGGTTGACCGTAGGGAGGGATAGGGGGTATAGCCAATTGGGTGGGCATGGCCAGCTTGATGCCACTCATGGGGCATGACAGACTGGGTGGGTGTGGCCAGCTTGAGACCACTCCCCAAACTGTTGGCATGTTTCTTCTTTGCACTGGGTAGACCGGGCTGAAGCTATGCGGGTAGGCCGAGGTGAAGTGATGCAGGCCTCCCCCTTAAATTTTCCAGGATGGCGCTACAGGCCGGATCCAACCACATTGCGGGCTTGTGTTTAACACCCCTGGTATCGGGTTTCCTGCCTTAGCAGGTGTTTGGGCTTGAAGATCTCCAAGGTTCCTTCTAACTCTGTTATTCTATTCTATTCTAAAAGGGGAACCCCTCACATTATTCTTATGGCAACAAATCATAGCGTAGATTACCTCATACATGAGTAACTTCTCAACTATAACTGTGTATTATGGCCTATTGTACACTTTATTATTCCAGCGACTAAATTCAATATCGTAGCACAGTTGGAATGTCAGAGGAATGAGTCAAGTTGATTATCTATCTATCTATCTATCTATCTATCTATCTATCTATCTATCTATCATCATCGTATCCATCTATATCTATCTATATATATATATGCCTCTCAAGAAATAACTCTGTTCTTTAGAGGGGAAAATCCTTTTCCTGGATCAATGATGGCTAACCTTTTTGTTCTCGCATACCAAAAGCATGCAGGCACTCAAACAGCACATGCGTGCATGCCCACACCATAATACAATGTGCACGTGACCCCCCCCTCGCACATGCATGTGCAACCCCCCTTCATGCCCTGTTTTGGGCCTAGCAGGCCTTCCTGAAGCCTCCTGAGACTTAAAATGGAGTCTGGGGGGCACAGGGGGCACCACACACACCCTCGCTCCCCCCAAATTCCCATGCATGTGTACGCTGTTACAGATGTTATGTGTGCTTTGTATGCAGCTTTATTCCTCTCTAGGATTCATCTTCATTGTTCAATGATGCATTTCCTGCCTCTCTAGGATTTACCTCTATCTGCACCTATGAGTAAGGTGACCAGATGTCCCACTTTTGGCGGGACAGTCCTGAAGGGAATAAAAGGTTTTCGGGAGACATGTGGCTATCAATGTTCCCTCTAAGGTGCGCGGGTGCGCGGCTGCGCAGCCGCACATGTGGCAAGAAAACACCATGTAGCAGTTTGCAACTGCCGCGTAGTGATTTCTACTGTCACAGGCTCCGGAAGCAGGGAAGGTCCTTTGCAGGCGACAAAGACGGTAGTTTGCGCTGGCCGCGCCCGCTCAAACTATTGTCAGTCAGCCCGTGTTCAGCAAAGCAAGCCTGGGGAGGTCCTTTGTGGGCATCCAGTTCTAGCCACTTGCGTCTGGCACTGCGGCTGAAGTGAACCCCCAAAGCCCCCACCACCACTAGAATAACTAACTAGAATAAAGGCCGCGGGAGCCAGTAGGAAGGCAGCAGAGGGGGCGGGAGCAAGAAAAAAACACCTCATGGCTTCTCAAAAACATGGCAGAGGAGGAGGAGACGGCAGGGGTAAGGCGGGGCCCAGCTCAGGTGCTCTGAGTGGAGGGGTGGCTTTGGCAGATTCACCTCGGCCACCGTACTGGGCAGCAAATGTGGTGGTGCTGTTGGAGGAGGAGGAGGAGGAGGAGGAGGAGGAGGAGGAGGAGGAGGAGGAGGAGGAGGAGGGGGAGGAGGAGGAGGAGGCAGCAGTTATTCTGATGGCGGCGGAGGCTCGTCTGCATCTTCAGTGGCAGCCCTGGCCCCGGTGAAAAAACCCGAAGATGGAGCAGTTCCATGTAGATGATGTTGCCACAACATGACTGGAGTAGGAATTCTGAGAGTTGAAGTCCACAAGTCTGGTCACCTTACCAGTGAGACACTTTCTGTTCCTGTTGGATGTATATAGTTCAATTCTTTTATATATATACATATACATATACATATTCATATACATATACACATACACACAAACACAAACACACATTATATATATATATATATATATATATATATATATATATGTATGTATGTATGTATGTATGTATGTATGTATGTATGTATGTATGTATGTATAATGTTTTCGTAGATTTTCACGGGTGTAGGTATGCTGGTTTTGTTGTATTTGGGTCTTTTCCCGTGTAAGGTTGAGATTGTCTTTGCAACGTTTCGGCAGGATCACACCTGCCATCTTCAAGCTGTGGGCTTAAAATGGGAACGGAGCTGCCGTCTTTCTGTAAGTCTTGGTGGGAGGGGATGGGGTGGTGGCTTTGTTTCAGTAAGTGGAATGATTGGTTGTGTGGTTGTATCATGATTGGTAGATTGGTCTACGAAATACCATGCAAAATCTGCCCAGCAATATACATAGGACAAACAAACAGGAGAATAAATGCACGCATCACAGAACACAAAAATGCAGTAAGAAAAAAAGAAAAAAACTTCTTCCCTTTTCCAGCACCTTAAAGCTACAGGACACGAAATCAACTTTGAAGGAGCCAGGTTAATCTCCAAAACAGAACACCTCCACAAGAGAATAATCATGGAAGCCATAGAAATAGAGAAACACCCCCACAGAATGAACAAACGTGATGATACCTCCCGCCTACCAAACATCTGGAAACCAGCCCTAGCCAACAAACGAACACCACCCACCACCCAAGCCGTTAAAATACAAAACAACAATGCACACACAACCTGCACCAATCAGCACCAATCTACCAATCATGATACAACCACACAACCAATCATTCCACTTACTGAAACAAAGCCACCACCCCATCCCCTCCCACCAAGACTTACAGAAAGACGGCAGCTCCGTTCCCATTTTAAGCCCACAGCTTGAAGATGGCAGGTGTGATCCTGCCGAAACGTTGCAAAGACAATCTCAACCTTACACGGGAAAAGACCCGAATACAACAAAACCAGCATATATATATATATATATATATATATATATATATATATATATATATATATATATATATATATATATATATATATATATATATATATATATATATATATATATATATATATATATATATATATATATATATATATATATATATATATACACACACACACACACACACACACACACATATATGTTGTATTTGTACTGATAAATAAATAAAGGGAGACTAGTATAGATCTATTTCGAGCTAATTAGCTCTCATCAGCTAGCCATACCCTTACTGGGATTTGAACCTGGGCTGTATTATATCTTAGGCAGGAGTCTTAGCCACTAAGCCACTAGGCTCACCTCCTTATCAGTTGAGCCAGGGAAATAGGTATGTATTTGTGTTACAACCCCTGGTATGCCTAAATATGGGAGGAAGGTCACTACTCCCTCTTTCTGTCCTTCGGCTTATCACAGAAGACCATGCAGGCAGAAAACCATATTTTTATTTTTTAATGTTGCCTTTTTATATTTGTGTTGTATTTGTACTGATAAATAAATAAAGGGAGACTAGTATAGATCTATTTCGAGCTAATTAGCTCTCATCAGCTAGCCATACCCTTACTGGGATTTGAACCTGGGCTGTATATATCTTAGGCAGGAGTCTTAGCGACTAAGCTAAAAATAAAAATATGGTTTTCTACCTGCATGGTCCTGTTACATTTAAAACAATGCAATGCCGCGGAGTCGGGGTGATCATATATTCACATTATGTACAGCTAGTTTCAACCAGTTAACAGTTATTCTACTTAATACATTGTTTGTTCCAGTCTTGTCATCTTAACTTATAGTTCAATTCTTGATGGCTTGCATAGTGTTTTAACTGCATTTTGATTAAATAACCCACGCTGCAGAGACCCAAAAATCAGTTGGCCGGCAGGAGATGTGCATGCATGCGTGGTGGAGCTCAACTGGAGTGACAACTTGTGTGCCATAGATTCGCCATCACAGTCCTAGATCTACACTGTAACATTTATTTCAGAAAGTCTAAAATTCCACATAAAAACCCTTTGCTCTGTATGGAAAATAATGGGAAATAATTCTACTGAAGCATGAATTCTACTGCAGAAAGAACATCTGTAAATAACTTTGTGTGCTTAAAGTTTATTACTTGAAAAGTTAATAGAGACAACTAATATGTTTGCAAAGTTGACAATGGCTGAACTTCCAAAATGAGAAAAGTGCTTCTGGGGAAAGCTGCAGTGCCTGAACAATTAAAAAAAAATCACATCTAATCTTTACTACTACATTATCTATTACATCATCTGTTTCAAGAACAGACGACATGAAGAGCAAAATTAATGCTCTTGCCACTATAATTATTCTAGTGACTGCAATTTGTTCGCTTGGTCTAAGATGTAAACATCCGAAGCAGAGACATCAAATCTATTAATGAGAAAGGGGAGAGGTTTTGTCCCGTAGAGAGTTGCAAATAAGAGTAAAAATTGGTAAGGACAGAGTTTATATTTGTCTTTTAATTCAATCTATGATTTGCCATAGTACCAGGGTGCCATCATTGGAGGACAATGTTAGTTAGATTTTGGCCATCTGAGTAAAGGACATGTATGGATCTGTACTATTGTTATACCTAAGGAGTAGTAGCAAAGCTCTCAAGTGATGCATTTAGCCTGGCTAATATTTGTTAAATCAGATTTCTGATTAAAGTGAAATCAGACTCATCCATATTTCGGAAGACTGCTGCACAGATGTTTATTCTCCTTCTTTTTCTTGTGATCCCAAAAGTCAGAGTGGATAGTCTAGCATGTCATGTGGGGGATCCAATACCTACTCGGTATGAGTGGTACCAAGGAGGAGACATCATTCTCGGCGAGATGGTTTCCATGATACATTACCATTTCAATGAAGTTTCATTTCAGAAGCATCCTGTTCAAGAGCTTTTTGAATTTCCAGAGTATGGATTTTTCTTATCTTGCTCCTCTCTACCAGTTAGGAAAGTTGAATGCATGCAGGGAAAGAGGGAAAGGTGGATTTCTTTCCATCATGAGAACTCTTTCTCTCTGTGGTTATTTTACACCCCTGGAATTCGAGACAGCTTTTGATCAATGTAAATTCTTTCTGCTGTGGGGGTGCAAAATTAGACCAGGCAACCCAATTTATGGTAGCATCAGGATGCTAGAAAGAAATATCATGAGTTGTTGTGTAAAGGCAAACCAACAAGAAACATGCAACTCATGATTTCATTATACAACCTACCTGTAAATTGAGAACAAAAGAATAAAGAGAATTGGTTTTTTTTGTTTTTTTTTTGAAATAGCAGGATATTTTTTCTTTGTGGGAAGTGGTAATATGTTGACTCATTTTGCAACCATGTCTGTCACAGAAACTATTTCATTCTGGCAGAGTTCTTAGTTGAGATGGAATAGCCCTAGTTTAAAGAGAATGAGTGAGAGGGAGAAAGAGACAAAGAGACAGAGAGGGAGGAAGGGAGGGAGAGAGAGAGAGAGAGAGATTATTGATATATATAATTCAGTTATAGCAATTACAATTGTTCAGATGTAAACTATTCTTTAAAGCAAACTTCTGAAAGAGTGAAATCATTTTATTTACAGAGTACTAACAAAATTCTACCAATATATAATAGTAGGAGATTTTTGTTTGTGGAAAATAGCAATGTCAGTCACAGAAAATATTTCATTCTGGCAGTGTTCTCAATTGAAATTGAATAGTCTTATCAAACAGACAGACAGACAGACAGACAGAGACAGAGAGTGAGAGAGACAGAGAGAAAGTGACAGAGAGAGAGAGGGAGAAAAAAAAAAAAGAGAGAGAGAGAGAGAGAGAGAGAGAGAGAGAGAGAGAGAGAGAGATTATTGATATATTAAATTCAGTTATAGCAATTACAATTGTTCAGATGTAAAATCTTCTTTAAAGTTAAGTTCTGAAAGAGTGAAATCGTTTTATTTTCAGGGTACTAACAAAATTCTACCAATGTATATTAGAAAGAAATATCTTGGGGCTTTTATATAACGACAAGCCTACAAGCAAACTTCAATTTATACTCTCCTTATGAGATGTTATTGCAAAGAATATTTTAGATTTTTTTTTAAAAAGGAGGACAATTAGTTTGTGGAAACTGGCAGTACGTTGACTCATTCTGCAACCATGTCAATTATGGAATAAATTTCATTGTGGCAGAGTTCTCAATTGATAAGGAACTGCCCTAGCTTCAACGTGGAGAGAGGGAGAGGTTATTGGTATATTTAATTCAGTTATAGCAATTACTATTGTTCCGACATAAAATCTTCTTTAAAGTTAACTTCTGAAAGTGTGAAATCATTTTATATACAGGGTACTAACAAAATTCTACCAACATGTCCTTTCCTTGGCCTTTGCTGTGAAGGAGATCAATGAGAATCCACAAATCCTGTCTAATGTCACTCTTGGCTTCCATATCCATGATAACTATTATCATCCAATGATGACCTATCGGACAACCCTGGACCTGCTCTTCAAATCCCAGCAATTTGTCCCCAACTACAAATGTGACACCATGAAAAACCTCATAGCCATTATTGGAGGACTCAGCTCTGAAACGTCATCGTACATGGCAGACATTGTAGGTTTTTACAAGATACCACAGGTAGGCAGGCACCTGAAGAATAGACACCAGATTTATTCTGTTCTTCCCTTCTAGAAAATAATGATTAATGATCATCGCTTAGCTGAATAACCTTAGAAAAATAGTTTTCAAGAATAGAAAAGCAGATAAATATGCTACTGGTAATATATGTCTACAGAATGTGTTCTTTGTTTTAGCTCACTTATGGATCATTTACACCTATGGATAGTTATAATGGAGAGATGTCTTCCTTCTATTCCATTGTCCCCAATGAATCTTCTCAGTACATTGGGATTATCCGACTGCTTCAATATTTTGGGTGGACCTGGATTGGAATCTTTATTACTGATAATTGGAATGGAGAACATTTCCTGCAGATCATAGAGTCCCTCTTTTCCCAACATGGAATCTGCTCTGCTTCCATTGAAAGAATCCCATATTTAACCCGCTGGGATAAATTTCAGGAAATGATTGAGAAAGCAGATAGCATTTACAACAGCATAGCTGATGAGAAGATCAAGACCTTTATTATCTCGGGAGACTCTTTGACCATTGCATGGGTGACTACTATCATATTTACAATGTGTCCTGGACTTGACCGCAGTTCCTTGGGAAAGGTGTGGATCATGACTGCCCAGATTGATTATTTACTAACAAGTGTACAAAGAAAATGGGACCGACAGTTCTTTGATGGTGCCATTTTCTTTACAATTCACTCAAAGCAAAGTTCAGGGTACAACAGATTCTTGAAGTCCATAAAACCTCCTTGGATTCAAGAAGATGGTTTTTTCCCACTTTTTTGGGAACAAGTGTTTGATTGTTCCTTGCCATCTTCTCGTTCGACTCTGGTGGACAATGACATGTGTACAGGAGAAGAAAAGCTGGAGGACATTCCTGGGTCTCTTTTTGAGAGGCAGTTGACTGGGCACAGCTATAGTATCTATAATGCTGTCTACGTACTGGCTCAAGCTTTACATGCTCTCTTCTTACTTCAATCTAATCACAGGCATTTGAGGAGGCCTAAATTATTACACTATGAAGATGCACAACCATGGAAGGTAATTTGTGTGTTACAAATACTGAAAGGGGAAAAAGCAACTATTAAAATTAAGTATAATGCTTTGATAAAGTTAATGTTTATATAGTATAACACATAGTATAATATAGTATATAATAATATATAATAGCAGTGTTCCAATATTTGAGGGGCTGCCACAAGGAGGAAGGGGTCAAGCTATTTTCCAAAGCACCCGAAGGCTAGACAAGGAATGATGGATGGAAACTGAACAAGGAGAGATTCAACCTAGAAATAAGGAGGAACTTTTTGACAGTGAGAAACAATCAACCAATGGAACAGAAGTTGCCTTCAGAAGTTGTGGGAGCCTCATCACTGGAGGTTTTTAAGAAGAGATTAGACTGCCATTTGTCAGGAATGGTGTAGGGTCTCCTGCTTATTTGGGGGGGGGGGTGTTGGACTAAATGACCTGCAAGATCCTTTCCAACTCTGTTAATAAATCTCATATAATGTTTATACAGTACTTTACTTTATATAGTGCTGCACACAGAATGCCATGCTTTATATGATACTTATAAAGAACCATAATCTATACAGTACCATACCATGCAAAAGTTACATACTTTTATATGTTTTCAAATTTACTGCCTGAACATTACTGCTGAAATGAACTAAAATGCAGCTTCTCAATGCAAGTTCTCAAATTCCTGTAGCTTTTTAGGCATTTCACCTACTGTTGAAGAAACTAGAGGAATTTTATTTAGTGCAATCAGTTATCCTTATGTTCTTTCCACCTTCACAGCTGCCTTATATCTGTAAGAATTAAATGAAATGAAAAATAAGTGGGAAGCCAGGAGCAAGTGGTTCTGATGAATGTTTATTCATCTGATGAATATTTAGGCAAGAAAAACCGAATGCACAGGTACAGTATAGGTGGTACCTCGCTCAATAGTAGTAACTGTGAGAGGGATCTTGGAGTCCAAGCAGACAACCATTTAAATATGAGCCAGCTGTGTGCAGCAGCTGCCAAAAAACCAACAAAGTTTTAGTCTGTATAAACAGAGGGATAGAATCAAGATCACGTGAAGTGTTAATACCACTTTACAATGCCTTGGTAAGGCCACACTTGGAATACTGCATTCAGTTTTGGTCACCACAATGTAAAAAAGATGTGGAGACTCTAGAAAGAGTGCAGAGAAGAGCAACAAAGATGATTAGGGGACTGGAGGCTACAACATATGAAGAACGGTTGCTGGAACAGGGTAGGTCTAGTTTGATGAAAAGAAGGACTAGGGGTGACATTATAGCAGTATTCCAATATCTCAAAGGCTACCACAAAAAAGAGGGAGTCAAGCTATTTTCCAAAACATCTGGTAGCAGGACAAGAAGCAATTGGTGGAAACTAATCAAGCAACTTGAACTAAGGAGAAATTTCCTGGCAGTTAGAACAATTCATCAGTGGGACAACTTGCCTCCAATAGTTGTGAATGCCCCAACACTGGAAGTCTTTAAGAAGATGTTGGATAGCCATTTGTCTGAAATGGTATAGGGTTTCCTGCCTAAGCAGGGGGTTGGACTAGAAGACCTCCAAGGTTCCTTCCAACTCTGTTATTCTGTATTCTGCAACATTACTTAGAAACTGAGGACATGAGGAGGGCAACTGCTTTCTGGAAGCTCTTTCTTCAGTTCTTTATACCTTGTTTTCTTGGCTACGTTGGGCTGGGAACAACAAGAAGTGGAAGTCTACAATTCACTTAACCTATCATTTGATCATTATTTAGACAGTAATGTCTGTACTCCCAAATACAAAAGGGTAGCAAACAGTTTCTCAAGAAGAAGATGGAAAAACAGACTTCCTACATTTTGAGAATTTCTCCCTCAAAGGCATACTACCATTATGGCAAAATCAGGGATAGCCTTCTGTTCCTCATTGATTGATTATGACTCAGACAGAAGTATCTGATCCTTTGAATTGTCCCCCAAATGAAGAGGGAAGCAAACAGATTCTCAAAAGGCTGGAGAAATAGATTTTCCATGTTTTCAGAAACTTCTCCTTCAGATGTTGAGTACAACTCAGACAAAATTACTGATTTCCATTCTTTGTTTTTTTTTTCATTCCCGATAATATAGCTTCACCAATTTCTTAAAGGCATGATATTCAATAATTCTCTTGGCGATGTCTTGACATTTTACGATCAAAAGAACATGGAAGGTGGATTTGATATCACAAACATAGTCACTTTTCCCAACTCCACTTTCCAGAGACATACGATTGGAAAAGTGGATCCTGACGCTCTCCAAGGACAGGAATTAGTCATTAATGAGGACATAATTGTTTGGCATCGATCATTTAACCAGGTATGAATTTTTATGACCTATTCTTATATGACAGATTAACAGATTTGGAAGGGACCTAGTAGGTTGTCTAGTCCAACCCCCCACTCAAGCAGGAGATCCTACAAAATTTCTGACAAATGGCAGTCCAATTTCTTCTTGAAAGTCTCAAGTGCTGAAGCTCCCACAACTTCTGAAGGCAACTTCTGTTATGTGGGTTGATTGTTCTCACTGTCAGAAAGTTCTTCCTTATTTCCAGGTGGAATCTCTCCTTGGTCAGTTTCCATTCATTATTCCTTGTCTGGACTTTGGGTGCTTTGGAAAATAGCTTAACCCCTTCCTCTCTGTGGCAGCTCCTCAAATATTGGAATACTGCTATCATGTCTCCCCTGGACCTTCTCTTCGCTAGACTAGCTCTCAACCATTCTTCATATGTTTTGGGCTAATCATCCTGGTTGCTCTTCTCTGCACTTTTTCTAGAGTCTCAACATCTTTTGACATTCTTTTGGCTTGGAGGAGCCAAATTAAAAAATGACATTTTCCACTTGAAATGTGGAAAACTAACTTCACTAATATTGTGCACATGGTTAGAGTTTCCCCAAATAGCAGACTGAAAATGTGACAGAAAATGAATGAATTGAAATGACTATATTTTCTTGGTTAAATGAAATTTTGATGTGATTTAAAGCAAATTTGACAGAATAGAATAGAATAGAATAGAATAGAATAGAATAGAATAGAATAGAATTCTTTATTGGCCAAGTGTGATTGGACGCACAAGGAATTTGTCTTTGGTGCAAATGCTCTCAGTGAACATAAAAAGACAAGATACATTCATCAAGAATCATAAAGTATAGCACTTATGTACCCTATAGTCATAGGGTACAAATAAGCAATCAGGAAACAATCAATATCAATATAAATCATAAGGATACAATCAACAAAGTTACAGTCCTGCAGGATTGATTGACTTAAACCATCTGATCAAATGGATGAATTGGATTAATTAAACATTCCTGATAGGAATCCAATTAAAAAAGGGAAAATCCAAGTCAAGTGCACTCACAAATTCAAACTGCTGATTTAGCGTAATTTTGAGTTGGTCTATTTTCTCAAATTCGATTTATTTCTTGCCCCTTTCATATATATTATGGATAGGACTTTTCTTTTTTCTTTTAACAGTATGGCACATTTAATTTATGGTGTAACAACTGCTCATTTCATTTACGGTTTAACAACTGAACTTTATTTGAAACAATAAATCCTTATTTTCCAACATTATTAAATTGATAACTAGGTGCTTCCCATCTCTCTGTGCAATGGATATTGTCAGCCTGGTTATCAGAAAAGGAAGGATGAAGGGAAAAAATTCTGCTGTTATGATTGTGATCCATGCCCAATGGGGAAAATCTCAAATAAGATTGGTATGTTAATGACTTCGCAGATTATGTTGTTATAGAGATGAACTTGAAATATCAGCCATTACAAACAAGTACACAATATGGATATTTGTGTGAACATATTCTGCAGCATACTTTCAGCTATTTCGTGTTGGGTTGCATTTGGAAATTGGAAATGAGGTTTTTAAAAAAACAAAGAAAACAAATAAATTAAAATAAATAGCCTCTTATGCTTATGCACAAATTCCTTGTGTACGTACGTACGTATGTATGTATATATATATATATATGTGTGTATGTGTGTGTGTGTGTGTGTGTGTGTGTGTTATATTTGGGCTGATAAATAAATAAAGGGAGACTAGTATAGATCTATTTCAAGCTATTTAGCTCTCATCAGTTAGGCATACCCTTACTGGGATTTGAAAGCTAAATAGCTTGAAGTAGATCTATACTAGTCTCCCTTTATTTTTTTTTATCAGCACAAATATAACACAAATATAACAAAGGCAACATTAAAAATATGGTTTTCTACCTGGATGATCTCCTGCAGTGAGCCGGAAGACAGAAAGGGGAAGCAGTGAGTTCCTCCCATATTTGGGCATACCAGGGGTTGTAACACAATACATGCATGCATGCATGCATGCATGCATGCATGCATGCATACATACATACATACATACATACATACATACATACATACATGCAGGTCTTGGCATATTCGGGTCTTTTCCCATGTAAGATTGAGAGTACCTTGGCAATATTTCAACGAGGTCCCACTCACCATTTTCAGGCTGGTGCCTTCGGCTTCATGCTTGAGTGAGCAAAGCTGCAGTCTTTCTATAAATATAGGTGGGATGTGTGTGGAGTGCTGGCTTTGTTGCTATAAGTGGGTTGGTTGGCTGTGTTGTTACATCTTGATTAGTTGATGGTGTTGATGTATGCAGATTAGTCAGCTGTTTCATCCTGTGTGGCTGAGGTACTAGCTGTGTGCCCATTAGTCTTTTGTGTTGTAACAACCTGGGTAATGGGCTGTGTGATCACATCCTGAGCTCTAGTGTAGAGATATCCTGAGTCCTGTGCTGCAACATCCTGGGAGGATGGCTGCATTGTAACATCCTGAGATACTCTCAAACTTAAACGGGAAAGACCCAAATATGCCAAGACCTGCATACCTGTACCCGTGAAAATCTACGAAAAATTTTTCTTACCTCTACGGGGAAGAAACCTTCCTGCTGACCAGGACCTATGAGAAACTGAAAGTCCGAAGAGCCACCTTCACATTCCTACGCAGCTGCCGAGACAAAAAACATGATCCCCACATGCGTCCAACTAAAATTCCATTCTAAAACCTCAGCCACCAAAAGGATCCTGAAAAGAACTGAATTAGCCCAAATCAGAAATGAACTCAACAGAAAAAGAATCCTACTAGACCAAGCCAACAGGGACCTACTCACTCTTCACCTCAAACTCAGTAACAAAATCCACCCAGCACCAGTGACGTGCAGTCAGGTGAGGCAAGTGAGGCACAGCCTAACCTCTCATCATCAGGGCAGCGAGTCATTCGATGGGAAACTTGCCTTTTGGGAGGAATGACCCAGCTTGGCTTCCGCTTTCGATCTGCCACCCAACGACCGAACGGAGAAGCGAAGAGGCAGGAGAGACAAAGCAGGAGCCAAGCCGAGTCATTCCTTCCAAGAGGCAAGTTTCCTATTGAATGACTCGGTGCCCCAGACTCGAGGCTCCAGTCCAGCCTGCAGTGCTTGCAGCCCCCACCAGCTCCTCCAGGAACTCCCAAGCTTGGCACCAGAGAGCCGCCGCGAGAGAGGCCGGCCAGGTTGCCCGGGGGCGGCAGAGGTTCCCTTTGTTCTTTTGGGTGCAGGAAGCGGGGGGGAGAGGCTTCCTCCACTCCGTCCGCTCCCCACCTGCACTGCCTTTGCCCCAAAAGCGCACCCTGGATTCCACGCAGCTCTGGCAGGCGGTGCCGTGGCCGAATCCCAGGGCGGAGGGCGGCAGGTCGCAACTGAGCATGCTTGACTGTGGAATTCTGGGAGTTGAAGTCCACAAGTCTAAAAAAATTGCTGTCTCGCCAGCTGTAAACCTCACCGCACGTCACTACCCAGCACTATGGGACAAATCCAAGCAACTAGCCCTCTAGAGAGCCAAAACAGAAACCTCCCAGAAGACAGACACACACACCAACAAACTCCACAGACTAGAAAAACACCAGAAGCCCAACCCCCTTCCACAGCAACTCATGAAACAAACAGTACCTAACATATCAGACAGGACCCTCACCATAGCAGAAACCAATGTCCTTTCCAAAGGATTCAACTTTGCAGTTGATCCCAAACACATCCCCACTGAAGACATCATATGCAGAGTTGAAGCTACACTCGCCAAATTCAACCCAGATTAAGCCAATAAAATCAGACTTCAAGTCACCAACTTCCCCTGCTCCAGCAATCCACCCAGAAGCAACTTACATACACATACCTACATACATACTTACATACATATGTATTTCAAGCAAGCTATGAAAATGATGAATGCATCATGAAAACAATTAGTTTCTTTTCTTTTGAAGTACCTTTAGGGATCAGTTATGCAACTATTACTACTATGCATTTACTCACTAAAATATTGGTGTTTTTTTTCCCAATTTCAGATATGGTAGCTTGTGTCCAATGCCCAGAAGATCAATATGCAAACCAAGAAAGAAATGGATGCCTCCTGAAAAGTATAAACTTTCTGTCTTACGAAGAACCTTTAGGGTATAGTTTAGCTTGTATTGCTGCTGTGTTCTCACTCATTACAACATGGATGCTGGGAATTTTTATTAAGCACAAAGACAGCCCTATTGTGAAAGCCAACAACCGGGATCTCACCTACACTCTCCTCATCTCCCTTCTGTTCTGCTTCCTCTGCTCTTTGCTCTTCATAGGACAACCTGGGAAAGTCACCTGTCTCCTCAGACAGTCTGCATTTGGTCTCATTTTCTCATTGTCCATCTCTTGTGTGTTGGCCAAAACCATCCTTGTTTCTCTTGCCTTCAAGGCCACCCAACCAGGATCTCGGATGAGGACATGGGTGGGGAAAAGACTGGCTGTTTCTATTGTCCTTTTCTGCTCAATATTCCAAGCAGGCATCTGTATTGTGTGGCTGTCAACCTCTCCCCCATTCCCAGAATTAGACGTGCATTCACTCATCAAAGAAATGGTTCTACAATGCAATGAAGGGTCCGTCTTTATGTTTTATTGTGTCCTGAGTTACATGGCCATCCTTTCATTTGCCAGCTTCGTTGTGGCTTTCCAGGCTCGTAAACTGCCTGATAGCTTTAACGAAGCCAAGTTCATCACCTTCAGCATGTTGGCTTTCTGCAGTGTGTGGGTCTCCTTTGTGCCAACCTACCTGAGCACCAGAGGAAAAGCCATGGTGGCTGTGGAGATCTTCTCCATCTTGTGCTCTACTGCTGCGCTCCTAGGATGCATCTTTTCCCCCAAGTGTTACATTATTGTCTTGAGGCCTGATTTAAACAACAAGGAACAGTTGATAAGAAGACATGCTTAACTATTTTTCATTGTTTGATTATGTTTTGAAGTTGATAAGAGTAAGTTTCATCCAGGTTTCATACAAGTTAATATCTAATTTATTCATATTAAAGGGTGTTTACCATTCCAATGTACTTGTAGTTCTGAAATATGGGTTTATAGGAAATTCTAACAAGTTGAACCTTTTCCACAGTGATATTCTAGGATGTCTCAGAAATCAATCTTTGACAATTTTCCAACTGTTTCTTTATGTTCTCTGTGAAGATATAGTTACATTTTATGAATTACTCAATGTAAATATAAGTATAGTGATGAGATTTAAAATGTGAAATTGGATCCGCCCTCTCCATTCAAACATTTATCGTTTAAAAGTGAAAATGTAGTGGTGTCTACTTGTTTGTCACAGATGTAATGTAAGTTAATTAATTCATTTTTTGTAATCAACCAATTATTTTTATGAAAATAATATTCTGATTATTGGAAGGATGATCTAACATGTGTTTGTTGAGTTTGGTCCTTGTTGATTACTAGCAGGATGCCTGCTGTCTTACTTCATCTCCTTCAAATTCTTTCATGAAACCCAGAAAGACATCCATGAAAGATTACATAAATATGATCCAATCCAAAATCTCAGCTTTCCCCTATTCCAAGCAGTGACCCATGGTTCATATGGATCATGCAGCTAATCAGCTTGAACAGTCCATAGATTTTATGATACCCTTCTTGCTGCATTAGTCCACAATGGGCAGACTGAATCTCTTAGGTTTTGCCTCCTGCCGTTGATAGTGCTGCCAAATAATCTGATGGTAATCAGGGTATGATGTTGTTGTGGTCCACCGATGGCCTCTGGAGCTGGCAGTGGAGTTGGAGAGTGAGGAGGTAGGGGAGGAACATGGGCCAGTCCTGGAGTTTGGGGAAGGCTTGAATGAGGTCTCTGTATCAAAGGCAGAAAAGGGGCTAAGGCCATCTCAGAGTTATGTGCTGCCTTGGGAGCCTCCAGAGTCTGACATCAGCAAGGAAGAGGAACAGGGGAAGCCTGTTCCCAGTGCATGCATGCACAGAGCTGCCAGAAGGCAAGAACAGTTAAGATCAAAAGGGGCAACTTAGGAGTAAGGCTTGGAGATGATTGGCCCCTCCCATAAGACATAAAGGAGGAGCAAAGGCATGTGAGCCTTGGCAGGAAGCAACTTTGTTCATTCTGGGCAGTTTAAATTCTGAAGCTCTGTTTTGACTCTGTGCTCCATGTGGCCTTGCAAAGCTAATCGGCAATTAGTTCTTTGGCAGCGTTTCAAAGGAGATAAAGGTGGGTGCTTATCAACTTCATCCCAAAGGACTTTGGCAGACTTCTGTTGGACTCTTTACAAACTATTTGCTACTTATTACAGGCTGTGTACGAACATAATTCACAGCCATTGAAATAAAAAGAGAGCTTTTGGGACTAAGTGTGTGCTTTTTACTGTCTCAGAAAGCCTAGGTCAGAACAGATATCACCATGAGAAAGGAAACAACAAGAGCTCTCCCTCGCCGCCCCCCTCCAATTTTCAATCCCATTGACACTGTTGCAACAGAAATACCAAATCAACACCCAACATCCCACACCCATCTCTGATGACTCCCTCCTCCTGCTTGCAACTCCAAAATGGCACACAGAGGTCTGAGCTCAATGTTGTCATCTCGGATGTTGACAGTATGTCACCACTGTCCCATATGAGGCTCTGAGTGATCTGCGATTGGCCCATGGCTGCTATCATCATCATCATCATCATCATCATCATCATCATCATCATCATCATCATCATCATCTTTTAACAACCCCATAATCCCTTGTGAGGTGCAGTCCGGGTAACTGAATGGAGCTGAGTGTTTATTGGCCAGATGCCCTTCCCTGTCACCAAGGCAGAGTTATATTCGGCAGATATATTTTAAATGTGCCCAGAGAGAGAAATATCTGCCTCTACCTAGAGGCCTCTGATTGTGAGGTGAGAGCTCCATCTCTAGATCACCAAGGCTGCTATGTTAGCCATAAAGCCCTGTGCCACGTTAGATCACTCTTCTAGGGGAGGCAGATTAAAATCCCCCAAAACCATGAATCTGAGGAATTCCACTGTCAACCCAGTGAAGACAAGAAGCTCAGATAGTACATGAAGATGGACCCTTCATTGCATTGCAAAATCATGGTTGCTATATGGGAGTGCATGTCTAACTCAAAGAATGGAGGCGAAGTTGCCAACCGCAGGATGCCAAGATCTGATCAAAGAAGAGGATCAGAGTTCCAGATAGCATCCAAAAGTAAATCAGAGTCCAAGGCAAACTATTGCTCAAAGTTCCAATTTATTAAGAGAGCCATGTTGGCACATCTGGGAAAACCCAAATCTGAAAGCTTCCCAGTTTTCCCCCACCCAGTTGAAATTTCAAGATCTTGCTCCCACACCCACAAGTCCATCCCATGGTCCCATCTTCCACTGCCACACTGGCAGCTTCCACCCATCCAGTTCTGGTCAAGTGCAGAGGTGCAGAGACAAAGGATGACCTTGGGTTTCTAGAAAGGAATTTTGTTCTGGCTACATCATATCTCACTCCTTACAATCCCCCCTCCCATTTTCCCACAATAGAAAATGCATAGTAGAATAATAGAAAGTGTGGCAGGCCTCAGATCCAAAAGAAAAGACGGCTGCAGGCCTGACAAAGAGAACAAAAAAAGGACAATGGCAAGAGTCAATCTTTTCCCCACCTATTTTCTCACTGAAGAACCTGGCTGAGTAGCATGAAAGCTACAACCACTGTAATACTTGTAACTAACATACATCTTTGGGTGATAATAGTTGTAATGGAAATGACATATATATTTTATGCTAAAATGACCTAAATTAAAGACACAATTTCTCTTACTGGCTAACATATAAGAACTTGACAATACATTGAGAAAAATGCATTACTTAATCATTATTTTTATTGATTGCTGCCTATTGTTTAGCCATGGTGAATTTTCTGAAGGCCACAAAGCCCATATTGAACAAGTTTAAAACGTGAAAAGTGACATTTATTGCATTGTAGAATCACTACTTCAGTAACTGAGGTCAGAACTGACCCAGGAAATTAAAGGATACATTACATTCACAAAGTACAAATGTTGGTTTGGAATGGAGGATAGAAAGGAATATTAAAAAGGGACTGTCTTTAATTTTTCTATGCTAATATCCATCACTTGTCATTCATAAAAGCAGTGTAGACCTCATCTGTAGACCTAATTTAATTATTTCGTTTGATTAGTTGGTGCCTGCTATTTAGTTCTGGCCTCAACACAATGATGAAGCATTTTGGGAAGAAGATGCAGCCCAATAACCCAGCACTGGAGGACAAGATGGAGAAGATCTCCACAGCCACCATGCCTTTTCCTTTGGTGCTTAGATAAGTTGGTACAAAGGAGATCCATACACTGCAGAAGACCAACATGCTGAAAGTGATGAACTTGGCTTCATTAAAGCTGTTAGGTAAATTACGGGCAAGGAAAGCCACAATGAAACTGGCAATGGCCAAGAAGCCCAGATAGCCTAGCACACAATAGAACATGAAGATGGAGCCTTCATTGCATTGCAAAATCATGGTTTCTATAAGGGAGTGCATGTCTAATTCAGGGAATGGTGGAGAGGTTGCCAACCACAGGATGCAAAGACCTGCTTGAAGAAGAGAACAAGAAAAGACAATGGCAAGAGCCAATCTTTTCCCCACCCATTTTCTCACTGAAGAACCTGGCTTAGTAGCCATGAAAGCGACAACCACTGTAATAGTTTTAGCTAACACACAAGAAACAGCAGCTGAGAAGATGATGCTGAATGCTGGCTGCCGGAGAAGGCAGGTTACTTTCCTTGGTTGACCAAGGAATAACAAGGAAGAGAGAAAGCAGAGCAGAAGAGTGATAAGGAGTGTGTAAGTGAGGTTCCGGTTGTTGGCCTTGACAATGGGGGTTTCTCTATGCTTAAGGAAAATTCCAAGCACACTGATTGTCATGAGAAAGAAGCAAACAGCAGCTGAGGCCAGACTGATTCCTAAAGTTTCTTTAAGGGAAAGAAAACTCATTGTTTTGTTAAGGCATCGATCTTGCTTCTTGCTTGGATACTGATCTTCAGGACACTTAGAACAATCTTCTGTATCTAGATAAAAGATCAAAATGAAATTCATTTATTTCCATTTACCATTTTTCAACATTTTTTGGAGGGGGGTATTATTTAATGAACTGACCTTCATCTTTGATTAGTTGCCTGTATACTTATATTCCACTGGTTATTTAATTTAATATACTGTCATCATCATCATCTTTTAGGAAGCCTATAATCCCTTCTGAGGTGGAGTTTGGGCAACTGAATGGAACTAGCAGAGTGTTTTAATGGCTGGATGCCCTTCTGTCACCAATGTGGAGTTTTGTTCAGCAGATATATTCTTTTTTTTTATTAAAGGTTTTTAGTTTTAGTTTTCAAAACAGACAACACAAAAAATCCTCTTTCTTTACATACTGTAGAAAGTGTATCAGTTGGTTACAAAACATCTGTATGTTTCTTTCAGTCACCCACGATTCATATTCATTCTAGTATTTTAAATCAAATGTATTTGTACATATTACCATCATCATACCTCCCTTCTCGTTTGCCTATAATTGTTTAAACGTCCTTCATCATAAAACATACCAAAACTCCAGACATAACCACATACTGGCATCTCATTTGCTATTTCTAGTATCCCAATAACACTATTCCTTATGGCCTATTCTAACTAAACATCAATAATATTCAGTAACAAAGGTTTCTAATCTTCCTTTCCAAATCACTGTTTACAATTTACATCCAATTTTCCCATGTTTCCAGACAGAAGCCATTCACCATAGATGTCAGCAGATTTGATTTCTTTGTAGTCATTTTTCTCTTTATTGCTTGGGACTCTACCCTTTATTTTTCCCATTTGATAAGCATTTATTTATTTATTTATTTATTTTATTGAATTTATAGACCGCCCCCTCTCCCCGAAGGGACTCGGGGCGGTGTACAGACAGAAGCTAAAAAACGTATACACAATAAAAATATTAGATACCCCTTAAAAACAGAATCTCCATCCTTTTCATCATATTTTTCTGTTTTAGGTGCACTAATTTTTCAAACATTTTCTCAAATGTATTTGATAGTTTCTGTATTGCAAATATTATCTCTTGCAAGCTGACAGTTTCTCTCTGTTGTTGAAAATAAGCCATTGTTTCCAGCTGTTAAAACACTGCTGCTCTGACTTGGAAGATTTTTACAAGGTGACATCCAGGTTCACCATGAGATCTCTGGTTAAGGATATACTTCAAAGGAATATTTGTATAAACAAATGGTGCCTTACTTCTTATCACTTTCTATAAATGAACTGTGAGTCTTTAAATTTCCAGACCAGGATAATCAGTAGTGAAAGTAAGAGTATTTTGTTTTCAATACACAAGTTTCCAGTCTTCGAGTAGCAGTGTTATCTCTCCCTTTGTTGTTACAATTGTTGCAATTCTCTTTGTTCTTTTTGTATCTTTTAATATTCCAAGTTAAAATAATAATAATAATAATAATAATAATAATAATAATAATAATAATAATAATAATAATAATAATAATAATAATAAATATTTATTTCTTAGCCGCACCCTCTCCCGAAGGACTCGGGGCGGCGTACAATAAAACATATGAAATAAATATATAGACAAGACATACATATTACAAAAACATATACCAAGACATGTACAAGGAGGAGGTCGGCTAATGAATAAAAACAATAAAATACAATGTTTAGAAACCCCTAAATAATTGAATACAAAAAGTCAAATTCTTACATGAAATAGAGAAGAAAGAGTAAAAGACACATGTAGCGATGAATAAGGAGAAGTTTAGTCGGTAGGTTGTGAAAATAATAGTAAAAATTATAGAAGAAGAAAATTTGATCCATTCATTTCAAACAGTTTGCATAAATTCCATCCATAAAAATAACATTTAAAAATTAAGATAACACACTGGCCAAAACCATCCAAAGCTTTATTCCGCCGCTTATTTCTTTTATTTTAGATTTAAATTAGCTTTAAGTTTTTTATAGGCAGTCTCTTTTAAAATTGATCAGCTGTAAACACTTTCTCTTCCATTTCCTTTCATTTTGGAGCCGTCCCTACTTCATCAGCCTAGGTGCTGAGCTTTTAATGCCAGCTAAGAGACCTTCTCCTGGATCAACCAGGGACTTTGTCCCTGTGATCAGCAGAACGTAGTCTACCTGTTCACCGTCTCTACCGGACAGTTTAGGTCCAATTGGACCACCCAGTGATAAAAGTATTGGCAGCAATCTCTGAGCATCGAGATCGGGCGACCGTTTCATAGCGACGTAGGCTCCCCCCTCCAGCAGATATATTCTAAGTGTGCCCTGAGAGATAAATATCTGCCTCTACCTAGGATCGAACTCACAGCCTCCTGATTGTGAGGTGAGAGCTCAACTTCTAGGCCACAGCACCACTCCTCATTTAATACATTGTGATCTATACATAATATAGATGCAGAGAAGAGCAACAAAGATGATTAGGGGACTGGAGACGAAAACATATGTAGAACGGTTGCAGGAACTAGGTATGTCTAGCTTAATAAAAAGCAGGACTAGGGGAGACATGATAGCAGTCTTCCAATATCTCAGGGGTTGCCACAAAGAAGAGGGAGTCAAACTATTCTCCAAGGTACCTGAGGGTAGAGCAAGAAGCAATGGGTGGAAACTAATCAAGGAGAGAAGCGTAGAACTGAAGAGAAATTTCCTGACAGTTAGAACAATTAATCAGAGGAACAGAAGTTGCCTCCAGAAGTTGTGAATGCCCCAACACTGGAAGTCTTTAAGAAGATGTTGGATAGCCATTTGTCTGAAACAGTATAGGGTTTGCTGCCTAGGCAGGGGGTTGGACTAGAAGACCTCCAAGGTCCCTTCCAACTCTACTATTGTATTGTATTGTATATAAATTAGTGGTTGTTTTTTGTTTTGTTTTTTCATTTTAAAGGAAATATTCCGGCAGTTCCAGTGTTTTCCTAAATGGACTTAATTGTATTTTCAGATAGTGCTCTGCATGAGTATCATATAATATTTCCCCAGTTCTTCTGGGGACGATGCACACATGGTTTCCAAATGACAGTCCTGAATCTAAAACAAATATTAAAATAGCCATTTTCTTTCTTTTCTCTTTCTCTTTTTATACCTCAGTTTGTATTTTTTTTTCTGAATATTTGGTGCACGTTTTCAGGAATATCTGGAAATCAATGAGGTGTTTTAAGGATTTAAATGAGCCACGGTGTCTCAGTGCTTAGAGTGCAGTAACTGTAGGATACTTCTGCTGGCTATTGGCTGCCTGCAATTTGGCAGTTCAAATCCCACTAGGTTCAAAGTTGACACAGCCCTTCCATCCTTCCGAGGTGGGTAAAATGACAACCCAATTTTTTTTTGCCGCTGGGGGAGGGGCAATATGCTGACTCTGTAACCTGCTTAGAGAGGGTTGTAAAGCAATGTAAAGCGGTATATAAGTACGGGCTATTGCTATTTTTGAAAGCTATTATAATATTTTTCACATTTTGAGAATCTTACTAAATTAGACTAACATGAGTTAGTGCTTCCTGTACCACAGAATTACCTTCAGCAATAAATAATTTTGACCGAACAAAAATGTAATATATATATATATATATATATATATATATATATATATATATATATATATATATATATATATATATATATATATATGTGTGTGTGTGTGTGTGTGTGTGTGTGTGTGTGTGTGTGTGTGTGTGTGTGTTTGTGTGTGTGTGTGTTTGTGTGTGTGTGTGTGTTTTATTTGTGCTGATAAATAAATAAAGGAGACTAGTATAGACCTATTTCAAGCTATTTAGCTCTCATCAGCTAGCCATATCCTTACTGGGATTAGAACCTGGGCTGTATTACATATTAGGCATACCAGGGGTTGTAACACACACACACACACATACATTCACATACACACACACACATACACACAGAGACATATATATATATATATATATATATATATATATATATATATATATATATATATATATATATATATATATATATATATATATATATATATATATATATATATATATATATATATATATATATATATATATACACATACATACATACATACATACATACATACATACATACATACATACATACAAAGGACAGAAAGAGGGAGTAGTGACCTTCCTCCCATATTTAGTCATACCAGGGGTTGTAATACAAATACATACCTATTTCCCTGGCTCAACTGATAAGGAAGAGAACCCGTGGCTTAGTGGTTAAGACTCCTGCCTAAGATATATACAGCCCGGGTTCTAATCCCAGTAAGGGTATGACTAGCTGATGAGAGCTAATTAGCTTGAAATAGATCTATCCTAGTCTCCCTTTATTTATTTATCAGTACAATTACAACACAAATATAAAAAGGCAACAGTAAAAATAAAAATATGGTTTGCTGCCTGCATGGTCTTTGTGATAAGCCGAAGGACAGAAAGAGGGAGTAGTGACCTTCCTCCCATATTTAGTCATACCAGGGGTTGTAATACAAATACATACCTATTTCCCTGGCTCAACTGATAAGGAAGAGAACCCGTGGCTTAGTAGTTAAGACTCCTGCCTAAGGTATATACATTCTGGGTTCTAATCCCTGTAAGGGTATGGCTAGCTGATGAGAGCTAATTAGCTCGAAATAGATCTATCCTAGTCTCCCTTTATTTATTTATCAGTACAATTACAACATATATATGTATATTATATATTATATATTATATATATATTATAATATATATATATATATATATATATATATATATATATATATATATATATATATATATATATATATATATATATATATATATATATATATATATATATATATATATAGCAATATCACAGTTTCTTTACGTCATATTGAATATGGATTCTTTTGCATTCAATTTTACAAGAATGGATTAGATAATGTTCACTTTTTTTCCTCTTTGGTATGTGTTGTATTGTCATGCAAAGCTTTGGATGACCATCATATAAAATGTATGTATATGTATGCATACTGTATATCTGGTCTACAGATGAGGTTTGCAGCCCCCTAAAAAATTAATAATGCTTGTATGCCACTTTGTAATCCTATATCTCGGGCAAAAAATGCCATAACAGAAGAGATGTGTTTTAAAGGTTTCTACACAATTTATTATTTCAGAATTTGGGAGATTATAAATAGTTGAAATTAGTAACAACTGAGATATATATAGGTTAAGCATGTTCCTTCTTTTTTTAGGTTAGGTAAAAATAAAGGTTCCCCTTGCACATATGTGATAGTCGTTCCCAACTCTAGGGGGCAGTGCTCATCTCTGTTTCAAAGCCAAAAAACGAATGCTGTCGAAAGACATCTCTGTGGTCATGTGGCCAGCATGACTAAACGCCGAAGGCACATGGAGTGCTGTTACCTTCCTACCAAGGTGGTTCCTATTTTTCTACTTGCATTTTTAGGTCATTTTGAACTGCTAGGTTGGCAGAAGCTGAGACCAGTCATGGGAGCTCACTCCATTATGTGGTGCTAGGGATTTGAACTGCTGAACTGCCGACCTTCTGATTGACAAGCCCAGCATCTTAGTCACTGGGCCACCGTGTCCCTTCGTTTTTATGTTAGAAAACTTCAAATTTTATAATAAATATGGGCATAAGGACGAATCGTAACATTTGATGAAACAATTCCTTTGCTGCCTAATGTTCTCAAGTGTTTATAGAAGTTCATAACTGACCTGTCTTGCTTGAAACCTTCCCCCATTGACATGGTACACAATCATAGCAGCAGAAGCTTTTATCTTCCGATTTTCTCTTCCAATATCCAGGGAGACAGTATTCATTGCACAGAGAAAGTGGAAGAACCTGCTCATAACATAAAAAGGTTACAGAGGTAATGGCCAGTTTTTTCTCTGGTTTTTTTTTCCATCAAAAAAAAAAAGTCAACATAACATAAGTCTGTTTATCTGTTTATTTGGATTTATATGCCGCCCTTCTCCAAAAGGACTCCCAAAAGTTAAAAAAAAGTCACGGCCATCATTTGGAGACATTTTAATTGAAAACTTTTAAGGAAGGTGAAATCACGTAGTTAGTTTAGTTTACTTTATTGTCATTGCACCTCGTACAACGAAATTCGATGCCAACTCCAGTGTACATTAAAACTATAAAAATAAAACACAAACACACATCTTTCACATTCTATGCAGTTGAATTGAAAACCCCTGATATTGCATTCATATTGCACTATACAATAGAATTCAATAGAGTTACTGCTCTGAGATAGAAGCTGCTTTTCAGCTTATTTGTCCTTGTTTTTATTATCTTGTACCGTCTGCCAGATGGTAATAGTTCAAAAAAGAAGGGTGCCCAAGGTGAGATGGATCTTTAAGGATGCTTTGAACTTTCTTAAGGCAATGGGAGCTCTAAAGCTCTTCCAAAGAGGGGAGAGGGCAACCCAGGATCCTCTGGGCAATGACCTTGACCCTCTCGAGCGCTCTCCTATCCGTCCCTGTGCAATTGGCAAACCATACAGAGGTGCAGTATTTTTCATCTGTGCGGTTTCATACCTGATTAAAGCCTTTGTTCCACTCCATTAAATTTCCATTAATGATCCATTTATTTCCGTACGATGCCGAGGGATCTAGACTTCCAACTTTTACTCTCCGGATGGACTTGTTCGGAAACACAATTATATTGATGATGTCAAATCCTCCTGCAACTTCCCTCTTTTCACTAAAGGACACTGTTTCTCCTGCTGAATTGTTGAAAGAAATGCCTTGCAGAAATGGATGGAGCTACTTGAAAAAGAAGAAGAAAGCAAGGAAGTTAAAATAACTATAATGGGAGAAATCAACATACGAGATATTAAATGTTTCTGCAATTTTTTACCAGTTTGATTGGACAAAATGCTAATGCAAAAGAATGAATATATACAATTGTTCTGACCCCCTCCTCTTGTATAACAAGTCACTCCGAAACAAAGTCTCTGCAATATGCTTTTATTACATACAGTTTCAACCTTGGCAGCAATCCAGCCTGCCAAGGTCAAGATAGCACTCTGGGCAGCAATCCAGCTACAGCGACACCCCTTGGCAGCAATCCAGCTATCAAGGTCCAGATAATCACCTTAGCAGCACTCCTGCCTGCCAAGGTCCAGGGAACAGATTGGCAGCAATCCAGGTAAATCCTTTGGCAGCAATCCAGCCTGCCAAAGTACGACACAGATCTGAGCTTCTCCAACTCCAATGATCAGTTGATTCCTGCAAAGGGTGTGTCCACAAGCAGTCCCTTTATAGTCTGGAGAGGAGTCTAATTATCAGCAGCTGAGAGCCATTACCTCCTGTAATTGCTCAATTGCTCCTTACGCCGGGTAGCACACCGGTAACGAGCATCTAATAGCTCACTGCTGATGTCTGACTCACTGTCCTGTGACTCCTCCCCACTGCTCCAAGGCATGACATCAGGAGCCCCCTTCCTTTGGCTTTCACCACTGCTCCATGCCTCAGGCGCCCCCTGGTGGTTAACCAGCCTCTCTGCGCCCTGCTCAGAGTCGGAACTCTGTCCAGGGTCCTCCACATCCTCCTGGGCCGACTCAGAGGGACCCTCGCTGTTGGAGTCTGGTGGCAACTCCAATGGCTCCTGCTGGGCCACAACATACAATATTGTGCAACACTAGATGTTTTCAGTTTTTCTCAGTAGAGCAAGAGATCAACCCCGCAAAGTACTGTCAGTGAATAATATACAGAAATGTGTGGTTCAATTTTGTGATGTCTATGCATTTTACAAAAGGGGGAAATTGTGTAAGCCTACATCTTTGCAAATGATAGATCCAGAGTTCCTGCCTCTTGGCTTATTTGCTTTCAACAAAAACAAAAGCATGTCTTAATTTAAAGAATATATAGAAATCACAAACAAGGGGCAATTTAGGTTTTTAAGGGTTGCCAAGATTTACAATAGATTGCATGAATTAGCTCCACAATTAAGCCGCATTACAACAGAACAGCCTAACAGAGTTGGAAGGGATTTTGGAGATCTTCTAGTCCAACACCCTACAAAGCAGGAGACACGATACCATTCCAGACAAGTCCAGCCTATTTTCAAAAACATCCAGTGATGGAAGAGAAACTGTTCCACTGGTTAATTATTCTCACTGTTAGGAAGTTTCTCCTTAGTTCTAGGTTGCTTCTTGCCTTGATTGATCCACATCCATTGCTTCTTCCATAGCCTTCTTATCGGTTGATCCCTCTTCTTTATGGCAGCTCCTCATATATTGGAACACGGCCATCATGTCACTCCTGGTCCTTCTTTTCACTAGACTAGACAAACCCAGTTCCTGCAAATGTTCTTCATATGTTTTAACCTCTATTCCCCTAATCTTCTTTATAGCTCTATTTTGAACTTTTTCTAGCCTCTACATCTTTTTTTTAAAATAATTTGTTGTTTTTAGTTGCAAAGTCATGTCCAACCCACCACAACCCCATGGACAATGTTCCTTCCTGTCTTCTATCATGGAGTCCATTTAAGTCCATTTAATTCACGCCTACTGCTTCAGTGACTCCATCCAGCCACCTTATTCTCTGTCGTCCTCTTCTTCTTTTGCTCTCAATCTTTCATAGCATTTGGCTTTTCTCCAGTGACTCCTTCCTTCTCATTAGGTGGCCAAAGTATTTGAGTTTCATCTTCAGAATCTGGCCTTCTAAAGAGCAGTCAGGGTTGATCTCCTCTAGGACTGACCAGTTTGATCGCCTTGCAGTCCAGGGGACTCGCTGGAGTCTTCTCCAGCACCATAGTTCAAAAACCTCAATTCTTTGGCACTCAGCCTTTCTTATGATCCAACTTTCACAGCCATCCATTGCCACTGGGAAAACCATAGCCTTGACTATAAGCACTTTTGTTGGATGTCTCTGCTTTTTAGTATGCTGTCTAGATTAGCCATAGCTTTCTTCCCCAGGAGCAAGCATCTTTTAATTTCTTGGCTGCAGTCCCCATCTGCAATGATCTTGGAGCCCAAAACAATAATATCTGTCACTACCTCCATTTCTTCCCCATCTAGCTGCCAGAAATTGAGAGGATGCCATGATCTTAGTTTTCTTGATATTGAGTTTCAAGCCAACTTTTGCACTTCTCCCGCATCAAGAGGCTCTTTAGTTCCTCTTTGCTTTCACTTTTTTTTTTATAATACAGTGACCAAAACTGGATGCAGTACTCCTTATGTTTTACGTTGATTTAATCAGCCTCATGTATCTGAAAGTATATTTTCCTTCTAAGTGAAAGGAAAACCTATTGGCTTGAAAAATGTTACCTGAAAAGATTGTAGTTCCAGAGATTGAGCTCTTTTACCTGCCCAGAATTTTTTCTCACTGGAGCTCTTTGATAGTAGACCATGTAGAGAATGAGCCACCCCATAAACTGCATTATAAATACTGTAACTATGACCAGTCATTTGCATTTCAAAGAGAGGGGCAGGAAGACTGTCTAGATTCTCTTCACCAGTACATTTTCGACTTCTCAGTGAAGACAATTCAGAATTAGGAAACGAACAGTCAAACACTTGCTCCCAAAAATGCCTTCGAAATCCATCTCTGTCCCTGGAATATGGTTTTACGGACTGAAGAAATTCCTCAAATTCCAGATTTTCACTTGAATGGATTTGAAAAGAAATGGCCCCATCAAAAAGCTGGAGATTCCAATCCTTCTGGACTCCTGTTAGCATGAAATCAATTTGGCTTGTAGTAATCCACACCTTGCTTAAAGATAGATGGTCCTTATAGGCAGGATCCCAGAGAAATACGAATGCTGTGAACCACGCCAATGTCAAAGATTCCCCATAGATGATATAGGTATTTGCTGTCACATCTGCGAAATGTGTACAAAAATGAAGCATTATTTCACTAAACTTGCCCAAGTCATCCAAACGCAATACTTTTGGAAATCTTTGCGTGAAAGCTAAGCAGATTCCCCGCTCGGAAAACAAGGGCTCCAGTTTCTGCAAAAAATGTTCCCCACTCTCAGTGTCAGCAGCAAACAGACCAATCCATTTCCACCCGAAATGTTGAAGCAATCGAGCAATCCCGAGACATTGAGGTGTCTCATTTGGGGCCATTAAGTAAAGTGATGATGATTTACCGGTATCAATTTCTTCCATGGGAAATGATCCATATGCGAGCTAAAACAAAACATCGAGATATGGCACAGAGAAGTCAAAGATATTTTTTTTTGATTTGCTATTGTGTTTTATGGATCATTTCAAAAAATGATTAGGCAGGGGGCCACCAACATTTTGGATCTGAGGGACCACTACATTCATAATTTTAAATCCCGTGGACCACTAATATCATCTGCCTAATGACTGGCTGGGTGGGCATGGCTAGGTGGTCATGTGACTGGGTGGGCATGGGCAACTTGATGTCACACATGTCGAGAGGTACCTCACCAGCCTCTACTTACCCCTCCCCTCCCAGCCACTCCTTGCCTGTCCACCTGGGCTCCCTAGGGCCCCAACAAGAAGCAGTTGTTGGCGCGAAGCAGCCACCACAAGAAAGAGTTGGCAAAACAGCTCAGTTCAAATTGAATCTGACCGAGAAGGAGGCTCAGCAGAAGCAAATCACTGAGGACTATGAGCGTAGGCTTTCCAAGCAGAGAGAAGACCTGTGGGAGTGCAATGCTAGGTAATGGTGCCTGGAGGCTCAGCAGGTTGAGATGGTCAGCCAGTTCCAGGCCATGATGCAGTCAGGCCCTCTGGCCCTTCGTCACCAGTGGCACTTCCCTCTAGCCTTTGGCCAAAGCCCTGCATCAGGAGCCTGAAGCAGATCCCAAGTCAGAATTTCTGCCCACCCTCTGACCCCATAAAAAGACCCCAAAGGGAGAGACTCTCTGCAGCAACAAAAATTTTCATTGCATGTATTTGGCCCAGGGGCCGTAGATTGAGGACCCCTGATTTAGTGCAATATAAAAATGCAAATATTTTTTGTGCAGACCTCTGGATTAGACAGCTTAGAATTAACACCTCATCCATAATTTCTCCACTTTTGAGAATATGGTTAAATTCCTGGGCATTTATTTTTCTCCCCCCCCCCCCCAACATATATGTTAAAATATAATCAGCATTCACCAAAGAATCTAACCTGGATTTTGATTCGTTTCTTAAGTCTTGGATGAGATTCATGAGAATGAAGACTTGAGGATGCTCTTGGGCATGCTCAATCAATTGATTAATTCTTTAAATCAATGAAGAGGATAAATCCCTCACCCCCTAGACCCACCTGTGGAATTTTGTAGAACTCTACAATTTCTGCCATACGGGATGAAGTATCTGATCCAAGTCCTCCAATAATGGCCAAGAGATTTTTCTGAAGTCCACATTTATAATTGGGGAGAAATCTATCTGATTTAAAAAGTAAGTCCAGAGTGGTCCGAGAGGTCATCTTCTGGTTATTGTAGCTGTCATAGATGTGGAATCCCAGGGTAACGTTGGCCAACATATGTGGGTTTTCATTGATCTCCTTCACAGCAAAGGCCAAGGAAAGAACATGCTGGTAGAATTTTGTGATCAGACTGCAAATAGAGAAAACAATACTATAATGGGTAGAACAAAGAATAGTGAAAAGAATATTGATTTCTGCTTGGGATTGGAATTGGACCTTTTCTTTAATACAGCTGATGTTTCTAATTTATTGAACATTTTTAGTCACGGTCCATTCAGAATTTGTTACATGTTTTATTCACAGTTCTAGGCTGCATCAACAGAGGGATAGAATAAAGATCACATGAAATGTTAATACCACTTTATAATGCCTTGGTAAGGCCACACTTGGGATACGGCATCCAGTTTTGGACGCCACGATGTAGAAAAGATGTGGAGACTCTGGAAAGAGTGCAGAGAAGAGCAACAACAATGATATGGGGACTGGAGGCTAAAACATATGAAGAACGGTTGCAGGAAGTGGGTATGTCTAGATTAATAGAAAGAAGGACATAGGGAGACATTATAGCAGTCTTCCAATATCTCAGGGGTTGCCACAAAGAAGAGGGAGTCAAGCTATTCTCCAAAGCACCTGAGGGTAAGACAAGTAACTTAGAATTGAAGAGAAATTTCCTGATAGTTAGAACAATTTGTCTCCAGAAGAATGCTCCAACACTGGAAGTTTTTAAGGAGATGTTGGATAACCAATTGTCTGAAGTGGTGCAGGGTTTCCTGCCTAAGCAAGGGGTTGGACTAGAAGACCTCCAAGTCTGTTGTTCTATTCCATTCTAAAGTTACTCAGAATAATACATGCTAATAATATATTTTTTAGGTTTTTAAGGATATGTTCAGTGGCAAGATTCTAAACTATTTCTCTATAGGTAAATACTAAACTTATTCTTCTTACTTTACTTTTCTCCTTCAACCTTTTTTTTTTTAAAAAGAAAACTTAATACATGGGGAAGGGGCATTTCAAAGTTGAAATATTTTTTTCTTTAAACTCATTTTGTCTCTAATTTCCTCCAGCTCACAGCTTTTCAGTTCTCACAGAATGCTCACAATGTGTTTGCAATTTATTTCAAACAAATTGAGACAGACATTAAATTCTTTTCCTACAAAAAAAGAAATAAAATAAAATAAAAGATTAAAAATTTCTACCGCTATGTACTTAACTTTACTTTTAGCTAATGCTGATCTATTATTGATGTCAAGTATAATTATCATGATTTTAATTGCACCTGGCAAGTTACTCAGGGCAATGATGAATTGATTAAGCACTATTAACTATTTCTATTTCAGGTGGATATAAATTTCTGCCTTTTTCACGTCAAACATAGTGTTATGAGGTGAGATGAGCATTTCCATTTTTCATATATAAATTTCTTAAGTACTTTGCTTTACACAGTTTTTGCTTCTAAATTTCCTCATTTGTAATCTTTTCAGTTATGAAGCGCATCCTAGGTCAATATCTAACTTTGCCTAAAGTCTGATGTTAATGCTCCTCTGGAAAAATAAATCAATTAATTCTATTCTTACTTTATTTAATCGAGGGATGGATCTTATCTTTTAAAGATTTCTTCATTTCAATAAGTCCCCATGTCTAGAACATGTACAAGATAACCGTATATGTATAAGCATGGGCCTGAACACAGAAAAGGGGTATGAATAAACGGGGACAATAGGACAGGGATGGTAGGTATCTTGGTGCACTTATGCACATCCCTTTACAGACCTCTTAGGAAAGGGGTGAGGTCCACGCTAGATAGTTTAAGGTTAAAGTTATGGGGGTTTGAGGATGTAACAATTACAAATTGATTTGCAATTAACTACTCGTTAATTATTCATGATCAACCTCTCTTGACATCTTCTTAAAAATACAATAAACTTACAACACTGGAAGTTTTAAAGAAAAGATTGGACGGCCATTTGTCTGAAATGGTATAGGGTGTCCTACCTTGGAGGAGAAGACCTCCAAGGTCCCTTCCAACTCTGCTATTCTGTTAAAATATCCTGATGGGAGAACAAAAGTCATATTTAGCCGAGAGCCAGGGAGTTTTCATCTGCTTTATTCAAGCACTTCTTTACTCACAGGAGTTGGCGTCATCGTCTTTAAAAGCTGAGAAGAAATAAGGAACATTTAGGTGAAGGAAGGTATGAGATGTGCTTACTCTGAAAGTCCATAGAGCTCCTGAGACGGGTATTCATAAAATAAATGTTCACTGAAGGCATAGAGATGCTGTGAAGCCATCCCTCCAATGAGGAGATCACCTGGTTGGTACCATTCATGTGGAATTGGGAAAGGATCAACCTCTAGGCACTTGAGGGTGTGCACTTTGATCATGGGGAACATCAGAAAGAATATCACACCTACAGCCCAAAAATCTTCTAAAAGAGGTCCCCAACATATCAACCCACACCAATGGATTTGACTTAGCATCCTGGATTTTCCGAACATACCTCCTAAGAGGAAATAATCAATCTAAACTTTAACTTCAATGGCGATGCAGACCCATGTTTTAATAATGATTGAAATTTCTTCAGTTCAAATCTGAAATTGGTCTGATCAAAGGAAAAATCAAATGCTAGAGGAAATGAACCCAATAGCCCTGTTTGACTCTTCCCACCACCGCAAGCTCTCCATAGAACTAGAGTTAGTTTGTAATTTTGTTCCTCTATGCTTTATAGTTGTTGCTGCTTTCTGGAAAATCTCTGGAGCTTTGAACAGATAAACACATTATAGTAATTTGGACCAATTCCAGGAAAAGTTAATTATCGATGAAACATTTTCCACATACTGTAACTGATCTAAAAAGAAAAAAAATCCACCAAATTGTTAATTGACAATTTGAGAGTATGTTCTTTATTTCTCTTTCTGAAATAAAAATGATTTTGAAAATCATATTATTATTATTATTATTATTATTATTATTATTATTATTATTATTATTATTATTATTATTATTATTATTATTAATGATAATGATAATGATAATAATAATAATAATAATAATAATAATAATAATAATAATAATAATAATAATAATAATAATAATAATAATAATAATAATAATAATTTGTGATATGTATATTTGTATAAGCATATGTGTGTAAAGCATTAAAAAAACCATCGCTGGTATTTTAGTCAAACAAAATGACAATGAATGAGCATGAAATTGGTAATAAAATCTTTGGCCTTGTTTCTTTTTACTTTTTGTGCCTATTTTTTTCTAAATATTACTTGACATTAGTTTTGTTTTTAATCTTCCTTATTTAAAATCCCAATAAATGTAATTTTTTTTAAAAAAATGGCTAAGGGCATACTGAATCTCTTACCAATT
>NC_138554.1:5755533-5915533 GCF_964273705.1 Natrix helvetica | reverse complement strand
TAAAACATGTTTTTGTGTCTGAAACTTAAGCAATTTTGCTATGCTACTCTATTTTCTTTCTATAAAATCAGATTTTACTAGACATTGAATAAAAGGAAATACCACATTATTATTTTTTCATTGTTTATTATTCTCTGATCTTTTTGGCAACTCTTTTAATGTCTGCTAAAAAGGATAAAGTCTAGACAATGCTCCCTTGGTTTAAAATAAGTTACAAGGTGTGATTTATTTTTGTTTGCTTAAATTGTTGGGTTAAAAGAAATGGGAGCACTTGGAAATTTAGCAGGCTAAGAAAAAAAATGAATGTGAGATTGTGGTACATTATGTGATAGACTATTAAGGCTTTGCAGCCAAGAGTTTGAAATTGAAGTTAAAGGAAGAGCAGTGGGCATTAATGAAAACAAGAGATTTGCTAGATCAACTCAATTTTATTTTCATTCATTCATTCATTCATTCATTCATTCATTCATTCATTCTAAAACAATTAAATATTTTTTTAAAAAATGTTAGAATAAATACAGATTGCAGCCATGATGATTAATCATCTACTAGTAAAGGCATGTCATGGGTTCCTTAAATGCCCATCAAAGAAGAGTTAACTACTACCAGACCCTATCCCTTTACACACAACTTTATTAATCCAGGAGAGGGATGGATCTACTACACAAGTGGCCAAACTAACAGCTAAGAAGATTTTGTCCACCTCCTCAGGTTCCATCAGTTCCAGGTCACCTTGCAAGGCCCCCACAACATGGAGTTCATTTGAGTGATATTGGTCAGCAGATGTGCAATGACCCTTAGGAATAGGAAAGGGGGATGCCATGGGAAAGGGGGAATGGCAAACAGATGAATTGGCATGGCACATGCACATTCCAGACTTATCTCTCTCAAGGCTGTATCCCAGGGTTACTTGAAATGGCTGGAAGGGAGTGATCTCTACAACCCAGAAAATTGCCCCATTGGCGAATGTGACACCATGGGGTGGGGGGGGGAGAGGTGGAAACAGGGTCATGATTGGGGCCATAAATTATGTGGAGTCAGAACTGGTTTCACTTGGGAACGTGCCGACATGAAGCTACTAATAAATAACTGGATATCTTTTGAAGCTTGGCTCGAGGCTCATGATTTAATTAGGGCATCCATCAGAACCCTGACAGCACCACTATCAACTGCAGGGAGGAAAAATCTAAGAGATCAGTCTGCACATTGTTGACTAATGCACCCAAAAGGATATCATAAAAGTTATGGTCCGTTTAAGCTGATTAGGTGCATGAATCGCATGAACCTTAGGTCAGTGCTTGGAAGAAGGGGAAAGCTGAGGTTATGGACTGGATCCCATCTATGTAATCTTTTGCATCTCATGGATGTCTTCTCTCCCTGAATTTCATGGAAGAACTGAAGGAGGAGAAATAAGACAACAGATATCCAGACTATTGCTGGTAGTGAACAAGGAACAAACTCAACCAAACTTGTGTTAGATCATCCTTCCAATAATGAGTCAAGATGATAAATTTTATTTGCTTGCTTTATTATTAAAAATAATTGTTAATTTTAAAACAAATATATTAACATTACATTATTTTACATTACTCCTGTGACTATACAGTAGACACCCCAACATTTTAACTTAAAAAAAAGAAACTTTCTATTGCAGAGTGGGAATTCTACTTTACATTTTAACCTTCATCATTATGCTCACATTTACAATGGATAGTTCATGAAAAGTAATTGTGTTAGCCCAGAGCATATATGAGGACAGTTGGAAAATTATCAACGCTTGATTACAAAATTGTTTTTCTCTGCTTCTCAAAAATCACTAGTCTTCCCATACTATATTTGTGAGACATTCTAAAATATCATTGGAGAAAAGCTTAAACTTTCCCCTAATGCAGATTTCCCCTAAATCCAGAGATCAGATTTCTGAATGTTAGAGACCCTTTAATATGAATAACTTAATTTTTTTTCTAATTTTGATGAATCTTACTCTTATCAACTTAAAAACATAATCAAACAATGAAAAAATAGTTAAGCATGTCTTCTTATCAACTGTTCCTTGTTGTTTAAATCAGGCCTCAACACAATAATGTAACACTTGGGGGAAAAGATGCATCCAAGGAGCACAGCAGTAGAGCACAAGATGGAGAAGATCTCCACAGCCACCATGGCTTTTCCCCTGGTGCTCAGATAGGTTGGGACAAAGGAGACCCACACACTGCAGAAAGCCAACATGCTGAAGGTGATGAACTTGGCTTCATTGAAGCTGTCAGGCAGTTTACGAGCCTGGAAAGCCACAATGAAGTTGGCCAATGAAAGGAGGGCCATGTAACTCAAGACACAATAAAACATAAAAACTGACCCTTCATTGCATTGTAGAACCATTTCTTCAGTGATTGAATGCACGTCTAATTCTGGGAATGGGGGAGAAGTTGACAGCCACACAATACAGATGCTTGCTTGGAATAGAGAGCAGAAAAGGACAATAGAAACAGCCAGTCTTTTCCCCACCCATGTCCTCATCCGAGATCCTGGTTGGGTGGCCTTGAAGGCAAGAGAAACAAGGATGGTTTTGGCCAACACACAAGAGATGGACAATGAGAAAATGAGACCAAATGCAGACTGTCTGAGGAGACAGGTGACTTTCCCAGGTTGTCCTATGAAGAGCAAAGAGCAGAGGAAGCAGAACAGAAGGGAGATGAGGAGAGTGTAGGTGAGATCCCGGTTGTTGGCTTTCACAATAGGGCTGTCTTTGTGCTTAATAAAAATTCCCAGCATCCATGTTGTAATGAGGGACAACACAGCAGCAATACAAGCTAAAATGTAACCTAAAGGTTCTTTGTAAGACAGAAAGTTTATCCTTTTCAGGAGGCATCCATTTTTTCCTTGATTTGGATACTGATCTTCTGGGCATTGGACACAAGCTACCATATCTGAAATTAGAAAAATAAACCCTCCCATGTTGCAATGAATAAATGTAGAGTCGCAACAATGACTAAACTGATTCCTAAAAGTTCTCCATAAGGCAAGTAGCTAATTGCTTTCATGATGCATTTCTTTTTGTTATAATTTGCTTATAGATCTCCAGGAAATTGAAAGCAAGTAAGAGTGTGAAAATGAAACGTTTTCCCTAAATTTCAAGTGAAAAGGGAAGACAAACTATCAAGGAGGCAATTCCAAAAAAGATCAATATCTTACACGTATTTCAAGGACAAACTACATTGGAAACGGAATTGTCCAATGCTGCAAGATATCATTTTTATTTAATAATTTTATTTTCTATTTTTTTCTTCACTTTTTTTAAAAGTTCATTTTTTGTGTTTATCTCCATAAATAAAATACTGGACTCAGTGTCAAAAAATAAATAGGTAAAACACTCTAGGGAAAATATGAACAACAAAGATTTTCCCAAAAAGCCAAAGAATGCAGAAATGGAGCATAAATGTAATTGAGAAATGGAAATAATTAGCATTTAAATTTATTATTATTGTTATTATTATTATTATTATTATTATTATTATTATTATTATTATTATTATTATTATTATTATTATTATTATTATTATTATTATTACAGTGGCCAGTTGTTTTGATTTGGCATTAATTACTAGACGGGCCCCACCCACGGGCCTAGGAAGGCGTAACGTATATTTGTAATATGTGTGCGGATCCAAGCAGTGCGCCCTTTTGCATTTGACTGGTGGTGATTTTGTCAATTTTTAACTGTTTTAAATGTAATTCCAGTGCTTTTGGAATAGCACCCAGTGTGCCGATTACCACTGGAATTACCACTGCTGGTTTGTGCCATAATCATTTAATATCGATTTTTAAGTCCTGGTATTTCGCGATTTTTTCATATTCTTTCTCGGTGATCCTGCTATCACCTGGTATTGCGATGTCTATGATTGTAACCTTATTTTTCTCAACCAGTGTGATGTCTGGTGTATTATGCGCCAGTATTTTATCTGTTTGTATGCGAAAATCCCACAAGATCTTGACCATCTGACCCTCGACGACTTTTTCAGGCTTATGTTCCCACCAGTTTGTTGCTGTTTTAATATTATAATTTTTGCACAAATTCCAGTGGATCATTTGTGCCACTGAATTGTGTCGCATTTTATAGTCAGTCTGCACGATTTATTTACAGCAGCTGAGAAATAATAATAATAATAATAATAATAATAATAATAATAATAATAATAATAATAATAATAATAAATGTGTTAAGATTGTACTGCTTTACTTCTTTCATATCTAACACTTCTCAACTTGCCAATGAACTGGGAGGAAGAAAGGGGGAAATGGAATGTTTGAATGTGTGCGTGAACTGGCAAACTTCAAGGTCACCACTGCAGGTGCTTGAGAAAGAGATGGACTGTTCCCATAACAAAAGGATGTCTCATAATTGGACAATGTGTTCATCCAAGGGTGGGAAGCATGGGAAAGTACTGTTTAACTAAGCAAGCATTTGCATGGGAAAACCTGAACTGGTTTTGATTCTTCAGTACCAAAATTGTGTACCCAATGAAGTTTTACTTTTGGGAATTCAAAGTTCCGGAGAGTTCCGGAGAGTGTTTCCCTTTTTTGCATTCACTAGTCATACAGTTGACAAAATGTTTCATTAGTCTAAAAATGAAATGCTAGTCTTTCCTTCCTTCCTTCCTTCCTTCCTTCCTTCCTTCCTTCCTTCCTTCCTTCCTTCCTTCCTTCTCTCCCTCCCTCCCTCCCTCCCTCCCACCCTCCCTCTCTTCCTCCCACCCTCCCTCCCTCCTTCCTTACTCACCAATAGAGGTTAAATGAATATCATTCAAATTTGAGTACTACAATGTGCTCTACCGGGGGCTGCCCTTAAAATGTATCTGGGAACTTCAATTGTTTCAAAAGGAGGTTGTCTGCATGGTTTGATGCAAGCCTAGATCTGTAGATGTGTCACCTCTTTTACAAGGGTTACATTGGATGCCATTTCAAGGTTTTGTTTGCCATTTTTAAAAGTCCTACATGGCTTGGGGGTGGTGGGGGTAGAAGGAGGTCTTTTCCCAGTTATACCCAACCTGCGACGGGAGGCAGGATATGTTATGAGTTCACTCTCTTAAGGAAGCCCATCTGGAAAGACCAATCTGGTGGAACCACAAAGGAGGACATTTGTCTCTCTCCCTGTGGAACAACTTATCTGTAGAATTAAGATTGATCTCCCTTTGACACTTTATAGAAAGACCTTGAACCAGTGTACCATGAAGTTCATCAATTGGTTGGTTTGATTTCTGTCGCCAGGGACTTTGGGGTATATTGGCTTTGGTATTGGGGTTTTATTTTTGAAAAATTCCTAGAGTCACCAGTTGGGCAGTCAAATACATTTTCTAAATAAATAAATAAAATAATATGATTGTTTAGAGCTTGGGTGGTGCGATGGCTTAGAGACGGAGCTCTCACTTCACAATGAGGAAGCTGTGACTTTGATCCTAGGTAGAGGCAGATATTTCTCTCTCTGGGCACAATGAGAATATATGTGCTGAAATAACTCTGCATTGGTATAGGAAGGGCATCCGGTCAGCATACACTGAGCTCCATTCAGTTGCCCAGACTTCACCCTTGAATGCATTATGGGGTTGTTAAAAGAGAACAATCTAATTGTTTAGAGCTTGGTATCCCTTCTTTCCCTTCCTCATTTACAGATACTGTAATATATCCAGATATTTTTTTACATTTTACAATCACTTTTGTATATCTTTGCTGTTCCCAACTAATGAATATGCAACCTGAAAACTAATGAGCTGAAATCCTGTTGCAGAATAGCTTCTCAAAAATACCCACATTGTTTGTAACAGCACTCTGATATCTGGCTGATATTTCAAATTCATCTCTATAGCAACAAAATAAACCAAGTTGTTAACATACCAATCATATTTGAGATTTTCCCCTCTGGGCATGAAATGCAATCATAACAGCAGAATTTTTTCCCTTCATGCTTCCTTTTCTGATAACCAGGCTCACAATATTCATTGCACAGAGAGATGGGGAGCACCTAGAAATACCAAAGATGTTGGAAAATGAGGATTTCTTGTTCTGAATAAGAATCAGTGGTTAATTGTGTTTCACCATTACACTAAAATGAAAAGTCCTATCCATAATAGGTATAACAGGATCAAGGAATAAATAGGATTTCAGAATACATTTCAAATCGACCTTAAATCTGCTGTTTGAATTTGTGAGCATGCTAGTTCTGGATTCCCAATTTTTTAATATACCAGAAATTGAATATTCATTACATTACATTAATTCATTACATTAATTCATCCATTTGATTACATTGATTCATTACATTAAGTCATCCATTTGATCAGATGAATTGAGTCAATCAAATGCGTGTTAAATCACATCAACATTTCACTCAACTAAGGAAATATTGTTACTTACATGCATTTATTTTCTTTCATATTTTCAAGTTTGCAATTTGGGGGAAGTCTAATAAATCATATACCCAATATTCATGAAATTAGTTTTCAACAATTAAAATGGAAATATATATATATTGTAATGGCCTGGGTGGTGGGTGGTGTTCAATACAAAACAACAATGCACACACAGCCAGCACCAATCAGCACCAATCTACCAATCAGGATACAACCACACAACCAATCATTCCACTTGCTGAAACAAAGCCAGCACACCATCCCCTCCCACCAAGATTTACAGAAAGACGGCAGCTCCGATCGCATTTTAAGCCCAAGCCTGAAGATGGCAAGTGAGATCTTGCCAAAACGTTGCCAAGACAATCTCAATCCTACACGGGAAAAGACCCGAATACAACAAAACCAGCATACCTACACCCGTGAAAATCTATGAATATATATATATATATATATATGTATATATGTATATATATATATATATGTGTAATATATATATATATTCATATATATATGAAAAGGTAAAGGTTCCCCTCACACATATGCGCTAGTTGTCCCCAACTCTAGGGGGCGGTGCTCATCTCCATTTAAAAGCCAAAGGGCCAGCGCTGTCCAAAGATATCTCTGTGGTCATGTGGCTGGCACGACTATATGCCAAAAGTGCATGAAATGCTTTTACTTTCCCAAAATAAGTGGTTCCTATTTTTCTACTTGCATTTTTATATGCTTTTGAACTGCTAGGTTGGCAGAAGCTGGGACAAGTAACGGGAGCTCACTCCGTTATGTGATGCTAGGGATTCAAACCACTGAACCGCCGGCCTTTCTGATCGACAAGCTCAGCATCTTATAATAATAATATATTAATATCTATAATAATATATTATAATAATATATCAATATATCATAAATATAGTATTCATAAATATAAATAATAATAAATATTGTTGGCAATACTACTGCAGGTTTTTTTTTTAACAATTAAAGTGGAAAAAATGTAACTTCATTTTAATCTGTTTAATTATCTTGGGTCGCCTAGAAGAACAGTAAATTTCCAAGCCAAATAAATCCATATGAAAATGGCATCGCCTCACAAAAACTCTCTTTGAAACTATACCTGGTTAAACGATCTATGCCAAACAACCATGTCCTCATTAATGACCAATTCCTGTCCTTGGAGAGCGCCGGGATCCACTTTTCCAATTTTACGTCGCTGGAAAGTGGAATTGGGAAAGTTGACCACGTTGACAATATCAAATCCACCTTCCATCTTTTTTTGATCATAAAATGTCAAGACGTCTCCAAGAGAATTATTGAATGCCATGCCTTTAAGAAATTGGTGAAGCTATATTATTGGGAATGGGAAAAAAATAGAAAACAAAGAATAGAAATCAGTAATTTTGTCTTAGTTGTACTCAACATCTGAGGGAGAAACTCTGAAAACATGGAGGATCTATTTATCCAACGTCTTGAGAACCTTTTTGCTCCCCTCTGCATTTTGGGGATAATTCGAAGGGTCAGACACTTCTGAGTCATAATCAGAAGTGAATTGCAACAAGATTGACCCAGTCCAACAGAACTTGAAAATGATGTGGGACTATAGAGACAGTTTCCAAAACCACATTTGCTCTCTGATGATTTCCTCAATCAATCAATCAATCAACTTTTATTTATAACCCGCTCCCTTTCCTAAGCAGGAGTCGGGGCGGTGTACAGTCATTATTAAAAACCAAATACATATCAAAATGGCATACTCATTTTCTAAGTAAGCCACACCTGACTGATCTACTTGTGGCTTTCTACCCATTTTCATTTCATTCAATTCTCATGGGCATAAGGCTGCTACGAACATGATAAAGGCAGATGAAAGATAGCTGACACAACTAAATATAATTTCTCTATTATCTTCAAAAAGGGACGTGGTGGCTCAATTGCTAAGACACTGAGCTTGTCAATCAGAAAGGTTGGCAGTTCAGCGGTTCAAATCCCTAGTGGCCCGCAATGGAATGAGCTCCTGTTACTTGTCCCAGCTTCTGCCAACCTAGCAGTTTGAAAGTATGTAAAAATGCAAATAGAAAAATAGGTGTTCCGTGCGCCTTTGGTGTTTAGTCATGCCAGCCACATGACCATGGAGACATCTTCAGCCAGCACTGGCTCTTCAGCTTTGAAATGGAGATGAGCACTGCCCCCTAATGTCAGGGCAGCCTCTATCAGTAACCAAGAAAGAAACCACTCAACTCCATTTTTCAGAATTAAGAGTACTGGTTATGAATAGAAAGCAGCTAGCAAAGCAAGATCTGAGGCAAAAGCGCGCGTAATCATAGTTATCAATTTGTGACCCAACTCCCTCCCCCTAGTAACCCCATCCCCCAGTACAATCTGCACACCTCACAGATGTCATGTGGGCTGCAGCTTCAAAACCCATCATCAGGTTGGTATGCCGGACGGTTGGCCTTGGCGGCAATTCCACTATCTGCAGCATGTGCAGTAGATGGTGAGAAAGTTACTCCCTTCTTCATTCACTCCTGTGCTTAAGCTTCCCCTCCCAAATACCATGTTATCTCCCCCCCACTCCCCGTTTCAATGGCAGCCAAAAGCAAGCAGCAAAGCAGAGGCTGACACCTAGAGTTGGGAATGACTAGCAGATATGTATGATAAAGATTTTATTTTTAAATTATCTTTTTATTATCTTCAATAATAGGTGCGATGCCTAAAAAGCTATAGGAATTTGAAACACGGGATCTGGTTATTACTTCATTTAACCCTTAATCCTTGCATTCTGAGGCTGTTCAGGGAGTAAAATGGAAAACATATGAAAGTATGGAAATAAAGGAATGAGTGTATTTTTTTATCAAAGTATTTTAATGGTTGCTCATTCCCTGTTTGAATTATATCACCTCACTTTGTATATACCACTGTTTAGCATAATGTTCTTATACAACATTAATCACCTGCCATGGCTTTGGATCCTCATAGTCTAGTAATTTATGCCTATTCAAATGCTTGGGATTAGATTGATGCAAGAAGAGAGTATGTAAAGCTTGGGCCAATACAACGACTGCATTATAGATACTATAGCTGTGCCCAGAAACATGCATCTCAAAAAGAGACCCAGGAATACCCTCTAAGTTCTCCTCTCCTGTACAAATATCATTGTCCACTAGGGTCGAACGAGAAGATGGCAATGAACAATCAAACACTTGTTCCCAGAAAAGTGGGAAAAATCCATCTTCTTGAATCCAAGGAGGTGTTACCAACTTCAGGAATTCCTTGAACCCTGGAATTGGTTTTGAGTGAATTGTGAAAAAAATGGCACCGTCAAAGAACTGCCGGTCCCACTTTCTTTGCATTCCGGTTAAGGCATAGTCAATCTGGGCAGTCATGATCCATACTTTCCCCAAGGATCTCTTGCCGTCTCTGGGATCCAGCATGAAGATAATAGTGGTCACCCATGCAATTGTCAAAGAGTCTCCACACACAATAAAGGTATTGACATTCTCATCAGTGATGCCGTAAAAAATAGTGGTTGCTTTTCCAATCATGTCATACAATTTATCCCATTGTGTTAAATATGGGATTCTTTGAACGGAAGCAGAGCAGATTCCATATTGGGAAAAGAGGGACTCCATGATCTGCAAGAAACGTTCCCCATTCATATTATCAGTAGTAAGGATCCCAATCCAGGTCCATCTAAAATGTTGAAGCAGTCTAACAATCCCAATGTACTGAGAAGATTCATTGGGAACAATGGAGTATGAAGATGGCATTTCACCATGATGACTATTCCGAGGGGCAAATGAACCGTAAGTCAGCTGAAAAGAAAAACACATTTTGTGGAAAGATATTGCCAGTAAACATATTCACCTCCTTTAGTAAGTTGATTGTAAACTGAAAGGTAACTCTCTTATGTCTATTCTTCAAGCACCTACCTGTGGTATCTTGTATAAACCTACAATGTCTGCCATGTAGAATGACATTTCAGAGGTGAGTCCCCCAATAATGCCCATAAAGTTTTTCATAGTGTCACACTTGTAGTTGGGGACAAATTGCTGGGATTTGAAGAGTAAGTCCAGGGTTGTCCGATAGGTTATCATTGGGTGATAATAATTGTCATGGATATGAAAACCAAGGGTGACATTAGGCAAGATTTGTGGGTTTTCATTGATCTCCTTCACAGCAAAGGCCAAGGAAAGGACATGTTGGTAGAATTTTGTTAACACTCTGTGAATAAAATGTACTGTGTGTGAACGAAAAATCACTTTTCATAGGTTAGATGTTATGTATGAACAATAGTCATTGCTTTAGCTGAGTTAAATATATCTATAATCTTTCCTCCTCTCTATATTTTAGATACAGCTAAAGGTAAAGATAAAGGTTCCCCTTGTACATATGTGCTAGTCATTCCTGACTCTAGGGGGTGGTATTCATCTCCATTTCAAAACCGAAGAGCCAGCACTGTCCAAAGACGTCTCTATGGTCATGTGCCTGGCATGACTAAATGCCGAAGGCACACGGAACGCTGTTACCTTCCCACCAAAGGTGGTCCCTCTTTTTCTACTTGCATTTTTACAATCTTTTGAACTGCTAGATTGGCAGAAGCTGGGGACAAGTAACTCACCTAGCTCACTCCATTACGTGGCGCTAGGGATTCGAACCACTGAACTGCCGACCTTTCTGAACGAGAAGCTCAGTGTCTTAGCCACTGAGCCCACATGTCCTTACTAGATAGGGGTATTTTATGTCAATTGACAATTCTGTCATAATGAAATATTTTCTGCAATTGGCACAGTCGCACAATAAATCAACATATCATCAGCTTTCATGAATAAAATGTCTTCCTATTTCAAAACCTAAACTGTTCTCCATTCTTTCCTACCAACTTAAAATAAAGTCTTTTAATCACTTTCTCTCGTCTTGTAGGCTTGATGTTCGATAAAAGCCCATGTTATTTCTCCATACCACCCTGCCATCACATAAACTAGGTTACCTGATCTATTTTTGTACATTTGGTAGACAGAATTGTCTTTCGTTAAAAGCTGTCTGGAATTCCAGAGATGTAGAAACACCTTCAGAGAGAGACAGAATATGCCATTACATAAGAAAACAGTTGACTTCTCTCTCTTTTCATCCATGCATTGAAACTTTCCTAACTGCTATAGAGGAGAAGATAGAAAATCCGTACTCTTGAAATGCAAAAAACTCCTGAGAAGGATGCTTCTGAAATGAAACTTCATTAAAATGGTAATGTATCAGAGAGACCATTCCTCCGAGAATGACATCACCTTGCTGGTACCACTCATATGGAGTAGTTATTGGATCGCCCACATTACGCACTAAACTATCCACTCTGACTACTGGGAACATTAAAAGAAGAAGAAGAAACATCTGGGTAGCAGAAAGTCTTCTGCAATACGGAGGGATGTGATTTCGCTACCGTCAAAATCCTGCATTAGCAAATATTAGCCAGGCTGAATTACATCTCTGAATAACTTTGCTGCTACTACTAATATAAAACAAGAATTTAGTTCGATACACGTCCTTTATTAAATTTGCCAAGTCCACCAAACACTCTGCTCAAAAGATAGCTCCCTCCTACTATTGAAAACCAGTTTGAAGCAAATGACAGTGTGGACACTACCCTTTCCAATTCTTGCTCTTCCTTGCAAATCTCTAAAGATTTTATACACCTTTATATACTTTCTCATTCTCATTAACAGATAGATTGTCTCTGCTTCAGATGTTTATGTCTTTGCCCAAGTGAACCAATTACAGTCACTGAAATAATTCCAGGGGAGAGCAACAATTTCGCGCTGAATGTCATCTGTCATTAAAAGAAATGATATAATAAACAGTGAAGTAGTAAAAAAAAATAGATAGGATTGTATAATTATTCTCCCTGAAGCACTCTTACTGGAAGTTCAGTAATCATCAACTTTGCAAACAAACTCTCTTCGTACATTCAACTTTTAAAATAACCAAACCCCAAATCGCAGAAACATATTTGCAGTTGTTATTTCTTGAGTAAAATTCATACTTCGATAGAATTATTTCCCAGGATTATATATATAGAGAGAGAGCAGAGACTTTTTAAGGTGGGATTGTAGGATTTCATATAGCTCAGAAGTATGGAAATAAATGAATGATTGTATTTTTTTTATCAAAGTATTTTAATGGTTGCTCGTTCCCTGTTTGAATTATATCGCCTCACTTTGTATATACCACTGTTTAGCATAATGTATTTATACAACAAAAATTCATACTTCGATAGAATTATTTCCCAGGATTATATATATAGAGAGAGTAAAGACTTTTTAAGGTGGGATTGTGGGATTTCATATAGCTCAGAAGTAGCTTCTTCTGAAGAAAGCATGTTTGGTTGAGACATCCATCTAAGGTAGTCCTCAACTGGCAACTATTTTGTTAGTGACCATTCAAACTGACAGCAGCAGTGAAAAAAAGGGACTATTATTCACATTTATGACCATTGCAGCATCCCTATGGTCATATAATCAAAATTTGGACACTTGGAAACTGGCTTTTATTTATGATCGTTGCAGTCTCCTGAAGTCATGTGATTACCTTTTGTGACCCTCTGGCAAGTAAAATCAATGGGGAAACCAGATTTACTTAATTCACTAACAGAGTTGGAAGGGACCTTATAGGTCATCTAGTTCAACCCCCCCACCCAAGCAGGAGACCCTACACCATTTCTGACAAATGGTAGTCCAATCTCTTCTTGAAAGCCTCAAGTGATAGACTAGACTAGACTAGACTAGAGTAGAGTAGAATAGAATAGAATAGAATAGAATAGAATAGAATAGAATAGAATAGAATTCTTTATTGGCCAAATGTGATAGGACACACAAGGAATTTGTCTTTTGTGCATATGCTCTCAGTGTATAGAAAAAGACAAGATACATTTGTCAAGAATCATAAGGTACAACACTGAATGATAGTCCCCACAACTTCTAAAGGCAAGCTATTCCATTGGTTGGTTGTTCTCACTGTCAGTGCCTCCTTATTTTTAGGTTGAATCTCTCCTTAGTCACTTTCCATCCATTATTCCTTGTCTGGCCTTCAGGTGCTTTGGAAAATAGCTTGACCCCCTCTTCTCTGTGGCAGCCCCTCAAATATTGGAACACTGCTATCATGTCTCCCCTGACCCTTCTCTTCACTAGACTAGCCATATCCAGTTCCTGCAACCGTTCTTCATATGTTTTAGTCTCCGGTCCCCTAATTATCCTGGTTGCTCTTCTCTACACTTTTTCTAGAGTCTCAACATCTGTTTTATAGTGTGGTGACCAAAACTGGATGCAATATTCTAGGTGTGGTCTTAGTAGGACTTTATAGAGTGGTATTAGTACCTCACTTGATCCTGATTATATCCCTCTGTTAATGTAATTTAGGATTACATTGGTTTTTTTGGCTACCACTGGCTCATATTTAGCTGGTTGTCCACTAAGACTCCAAGATCCCTCTCACAGTCACTGCTATTAAGCCTGGTTTCATCCAGTGTATATGTGTCCTTATGATTTTTCTTGCCTGTTGGACTTCACTTTTCCCTACGTTGAATTTCTAACTTAACAGGTGCAGTGTTTCACTTACCAACTGTGGCAAGAAAGGTTATAATTGGGGGCAAAATTAATGATTTGATTAGCAATTGAAATTTTGGGCTCAACTAGGCTCCTAAATTGAGGACTACCTGTATAAAATTATTTCTTATCTTCTGTCCCCAAAACAAAACTGATATACGTATGTATGTAGATATACAAACAAGGGACGTGGTGGCTCAGTGGCTAAGATGCTGAAGTTGTCTATCAGAAAGGTCAGCAGTTCAGTGGTTTGAATCCCTAGTGCAATGATGGCGAACCTTTTTTGGCTCGCATGCCATAAGTGGGGGGAGCGCAGGGGGGTCGTGTGTGGCCGTGCTGCACCCATAATGCAATGTGTGACCCCCTGTGCGCATGCATGCACTACAGGCGCTCCCCCTCCCATGTTTACATGCTTTTTACATGCGAAAACAGCCTCCCCCGCCCCCCCAGATGCCCTCCGGAGGTGTCAGGGAAGCCTCCGGACAGTCCCTGAAGCCTTCGGACCGCTCAAAACGATCCTACGAGCAAACCGGAGACTTCTGGTTTGCTCAGAGGGTCGTCTTGAGTGCTCCGAAGGCTTCAGGGACCGTCCAGAGGCTTCCCTTATGCCTTCAGAGCACTCAAAATGACCCTCCGAGCAAACCGGAGGGTCATTTTAAGCGTTCCGAAGGCTTCAGGGGCTGTCCGGAGGCTTCCCTGACACCTTCGGAGGGCATCTGGGGGGGCTGGGAGGCTGTTTTCGTCCTCCCCAGGCTCCTATAAAGTCTCTGGAGCCAGGGGAGGGTGAAAAATGGCTTTAAAAAAGGGTGAACTCAGCTGGCCAGCACACGCATGCGCGCTGGCCAGCTAACAGGGCAGCACCTCGCATGCCCTGACAAATGGCTCCACATGCCACAGGTTCGCCATCACTGCCCTAGTGCCATGTAATGGAGTGAGTTCCTGTTTTTTATTCCAGCTTCTGCCAATTTAGCAGTTCGAAAGCATGTAAAAATGCAAGTAGAAAAATAAGAACCACCTTTGGTGGAAAGGTAACAGCGTTTCCTGTGCCTTCGGTGTTTAGTCATGCCAGCCACATGACCATGGAGATGTCTTCAGCTTTGAAATGGAGATGAGCACATCTCTCCCTAGAGTTGGGGACGACTAGCACATATCTCCGAGGGAAAACTTTATCTTACCTTATACATACAAACATATACACATCATAAACAAACACAAATCCTCCTCATAAATAAGTGGGTGTGGAATCAAAAGCCATAACCAAATAAAAATAAAACAAGGGAGAGGAAAAAAAAAGAGAGGGAGATATAAATTTATACTATTTCCTAAGCTACATATTAATACATATTAATTCTACTTTTACTTTATTAATTCTACATATTAATTCTACTTTTTTTCTTTTCACTGTGTTTAGATCATTTTATCACTTTCAGATAAGAATCAAAGTATTTTCGAGTAATAAAATGACTGCAATTATTGTTACACTCTGATAAATTTTTAATTTGTTAGGATGTTTTTTTCCCCAGTTTTCTCCTACAAAATGTTATGGATTTAATGAAACAATACGAACGAAAGTTAGCAAATATTTGGGTTGTTTGACCATAGGGTTATACATTCCATTCAGCACTTGAGTTATCAAAGGAAGTTACTTTTGATTTTAAATAATCTTGAAATCCTTTAAGTATATTGGAATACCCTTACAGCTAATACTCTTATCATCTCGATAACACAATTAATAAACAGCATAATAAAATATGTGGCCCAGACAGATCCACCAGGTCATTTGAGAGTTTTATATGCTTAGAGATTTCTGAAGAACAAATGGCATCCATGCTCAGAAGAGTTGTTGTATATTTTCAGTAATGTACCATTTGTACTCATTCCTGGACTGAGAAACTCTGCTCACTGTCACTCATGCCCTTAATGAGCCCCCATCTGAATAGATGACCCTCACTCTGTCAAGGACCTAGGAGTACTCATCTCAAACGATCTAACCCCTAGAGCTCACTGTAACAGCATTGTCAAAAAAGGCATTAAGAGTTGTTAATCTAATTTTGCGAAGCTTCTTCTCTGGTAACATTGTATTGCTAGCTAGGGCATACAAAGTCTTTGCCAGACCAATTCTCAAATGCAGCTCGTCTGCCTGGAATCCACACTGTACATCGGACATTAATACGATCGAGCAGGTCCAAAGGTATTTCATGAGAAGAGTCCTCCACTCCTCTGCTCACAATAGAATCCCTTATGCCACCAGGCTCAAAATATTGGGCTTGGACACCTGGAACTACACCACCTATGGTCTGACCTAAGTATAGTACACAAAATTGTCTGCTACAACGTCCTACCTGTCAATGACTACTTCAGCTTCAACCCCAATAATACACGAGCAAACAAGAGATACAAACTCAAGGTAAATCGCTCCAAACTCAATTGCAGAAAATACGACTTCAGCAACAGGAGTGGTCAACGCCTGGAGTGCTCTACCCGACTCCATTGGTACATCCTCAAACCCTCATAGCTTCAACCTCAAACTGTCTACCGTTGACCACACCCCATTCCTAAGAGGTCCGTAAAGGGGGCGTGCATAAGCGCACCAGTGTGCCTACTGCCCCTGTCCTACTGTCCCCATTTATTTGTATTCATTTCCTTTATTCATGTCCATGTTTATACTTGTACCTGTTCTCTTGTACATGTTTGACAAAATAAGTAAGTAAGTAAGTAAGTAAGTAAGTAAGTAAATAAATAAATAAATAAATAAATAAATAAATAAATAAATAATACTGAAGTATGTTCCATAAACACCTGCCTTTGAAGATTATTTGGAAGCTTCAGCTTGTGTACAATGCAGTGGTATGTGTAGCTATTGCCGCCCCTAGAATTGCACTCATTGCACTTCTGCTCTGTCACCTGTTTTGGTTCCCCATTTGCCTCTTGGGCTTATTCACGGTGCTGGTTTTAACCTTTAAAAACCTTCATGGCATCAGCCTGCGTCATTTAAGGGACTGCCTCCATCCAATCACATCTGCTTTCTCCATCATATATGGAATAACAGATATGTTATCAGTTCGATCTTCTAAGATGCTACATTTATTGCTGTGGCAGTCATCTTATGGAACATTCCCCCACCAAAGGGAAGCTAGCTCTATCCTTGTTGATTTTCCAGAAGTCCCTCAAAACTAGACCCCAAGGTATCAGCGAGGCACTGAGGTGGTTTCGTTGTTCTTGACATCCTTACTTTACTACGCTCACTTAGCTTTTAATCATAATTTTCTATTTTTTTTCTGAATAATTATAATGTTTTAACTTTTATTTATTTTTTATTAGGGGGGGATTATGATGGCTCAGTGGTTAAAGATGCTGATCTTTCCAGCTGACAATCCAGGTTTGAGGCCTGAGCACCACACAAAGGGGTGAGCTCCTGTCCTTACCCCACCTCCTGCCCACCTAGCAATTCCAAAGCATGCAAATGTGAGTAGATTAATTGGTACCACTTTCATGGAAAGATGACAGTGTTCCATGCACCATTGGGATATAGCCATGCTATCCACATGACCATGGAATATGTCTTCAGCCAAGAAATGGAGATCAGCACTGTGTCCTAGAGTTGGACATGACCAGGCAGGGAAAACTTTACCTTTACCTTTTATTATATGCCACTCAAAGTCACTGTTTTGTGAGATGAGGACCAGTTCTGACTCCCCCCTTCTCGTATACCAAATCACTCTGAAACAAGGTCTCTGCAAGATGTTTTATTTACATACAGTTTAAACCTTGGCAGCAATCCAGCCTGCCGAGGTCCAGATAACACCTGGGCAGCAATCCAGACTGCCAAGGTACGACACAGATTTGAGAGCGTCTCCAACTCTAATGATCAGTTGATTCCTGCAAAACAACTGTCGGAAAGTCCTTCCTTAAATAGCCTTGAGAGGAGCCTGATTACGATCACCTGAATCCAATCATCTCTTGTAATTGCATAGCTGTTCTCTCTGTCTATCAGCTCTGGCATCCAGAAACCACTCCCTTGTCTCCTCCCCACTGCTCCAAGGCATGACATCAGGAGCACACTCCCTTTGGCTTTCACCACTGCTCCATGCCTCAGGCGCCTCCTGGTGGCCAACCAGCCTCTCTGATCCCTGCTCAGAGTCGGAACCCTGTCCAGGGTCCTCCACATCCTCCAGAGCCGACTCATAGGGACCCTCGCTGTCGGAGTCTGATGGCAGCTCCAATGGCTCCTGCTGGGCCACAACAAGGACCAATATAAATGTGATTGGTTTGGTTTGGTTTGGTTTATTTGGATTTATATGCCGTCCTTCTCCAAAAGGACTCAGGGCGGCATACAACATTAAAAAACACACATCCCAAAAGTTAAAAAATATTAAATCCATGATACATTTGAGTATCATGGATTTAAATGATGAGTAAATTTGATACTTTTGTTCTTCAAGTCATGTCTGTACTGTCCTGTACATTAGGAAACATAATTTGCTGCATAATCTTCAAAGTTTGATTAAACTAAAATCTGCATGTATTACTTGGATATACATATTCTTCATTTAAACTTGGCAATGTTATTAGTAAATGACATTTACATGAGTTAATTTCTTGTTATTAATTAATTGTTCTCTGTTGTTCAATTCTGGCCTCAGCACAATGATGAAGCACTTTGGGAAGAAGATACATCCCAATAAGGCAGCACTGGAGGACAAGATGGAGAAGATCTCCACAGCCACCATGGCTTTCCCTCTGGTGCTCTGGTAGGCTGCCACAAAGGACACCCACACACTGCAGAAAGCCAACATACTGAAAGTAATAAATTTGGCTTCATTAAAGCTGTCAGGTAAATTACGGGCAAGGAATGCCACAACAAAGCTGGCAGTAGCCAAGAAGCCCAAGTAGCCCAGGACACAATAAAACATGACAATGAAACCTTCATTGCATTGCAAAATCATGGTTTCCATAACAGAATGCATGTCTAACTCAGGGAATGGAGGAAAGTTTGTCAACCATGTAATACAGATGATGGCTTGGAAAAGAGAGCAGGAAAGAACAATAACAAGGGCCAATCTTTTCCCTACCCATTTCCTCATCTTGGAGCCTGGCTTAGTAGCCATAAAAGCCATAACCACAGTGAGGGTTTTGGCCAAAATACAAGAAACAGCCACTGAAAAGACAATGACAAAAGTTGGTTGCCGAAGACAACAGGTGATTTTCCCTGGTTGACCAAGAAATAATAAGGAAGAAAGAAAGCAGAGCAGAAGTGCCACGAGGAGAACATAAGTGAGGTCCCGATTGTTGGCTTTAACTATGGGAGTATCTTTGTACTTCATAAAAGTTCCGAGAATCCAGGCTGTTATTGCAGCAAAAGCAACAGCAACTGATGCCAAAGAAATCCCTAAGGTTTCCTCAAAGGAGAGGAAACTGGTCATTTTGTTCAGGCATCTATCCTGCTCCTTGCTTGGATACTGATTTTCAGGACATTTGAAACAATCTTCCATCTCTAGAGTAAAAGTAAAAAAAAAAAGTCAGATTTCTTGATTATTATTTGTCAGAGTTTGTTGCATAAATTCAAATCCAGAAGCACACACAGATAAATGATGCAGCAGGATTCATTAACGTCTTTATATATGTACAAATAGATGAATGAATGTACAATACCAACAGATAGTTTTTCCAAGTAAACACAAGGCAAGAGAGTTACGGGCAAACAAAAGCAGTTAGATCTGTAATCAGTGCTCTCCAAGAAGAAATTAGGTGCCCAATTCTGCCATTCCACTGTATGGAGATGCCACACTACCAGCCCCCTCTACCACAAAGATCCCGCAAGAGAAGAGCAGTATGGACAACCGTGGGATCTGGCAGGGTGAGAGCTGTGAACCATAAACACAAAGCTTTTGCTGTGCCCCAGCATAAGAGCGCCTTTCCTGACCTTAATGGGGACACTAAAGTGAAAGGTCAAGGTAGTTGTGATAATGAAAACTCAAATAAGCAGGGGATTGTGGTCCAAAATGAAGAACTTACCTCGGAAAGGCAAATGTGTGAATCAGGTATCACACATCACTCGCACAAGAAGAGCAAGATATCCAAAAAGAGAAGTCACCTTCTGGTTGGTGATTCAATCATAAGGAATGTAAATTTAGGAAGGGATATGGAAGTTTTGAAAGAGGTCAGGTGTCTGCCAGGTGCTACTGCCAGCAGAGACAAGAGGTGTATTCTTAAGATAGTCAAGAATGCAAGTAAGGACTGTGATGTTGATGCCATTATATATCTTGGCACAAATGATCTGTCCCCAAAAGATGTACTTTCTATGCAGAATGATTTCCTGAGCTTGGGGTATGAACTGAGTAGTAAAGGTTGTAGGCTTATCTTCTCACAGGTTATACCAGTATATAAGGAACAAAAAGGGAAGGGCCAGCTTGTAGCAGAGTTTAATGTGTGGCTAAATGAGTGATGTAAAAGGGAAGGCTTTGGTTTTATTAGTCATGATGCCTGCAGCGGGTCCAATGAAAAACTGTACAAAAGAAATGGTTTACACCCATCCAAGAAAGGGATTGAGTTACTTGGCATTAAATTCACAGGTTTTCTGGATAAACATTTAAACTGAACAGCAGGGACAGAGAATTAATTGATACAGAAAATTTCTGTCCCCAGCAATCTAAAACTCACAGGGTTATCAGTGCATGTAACACAGATGTTTGTGCAGGTAAGATTATCACTCCTGCTATCAAGCAAAACCAAGCATTTAATAGTGAGTGCCATACTATGTGCATGAATCATACAAGTGGCAAGAAAATAGGGGCAGTCAGGCATAATACTGGTTAAATCAAAATGGACTCAAATGTCTATACACCAATGCACAGAGTATGAGGAATAAACAGAGCAAATTAGAAATTCAAGTAAAAGAGGGCAGATACGATATTATTGCCATTACAGAAACTTGATGGGATGAAACCCACAATTGGAACATACAGCTAGAAGGATTTACATTATTTAAAAGAAATAGACCAAATAAAAGAGGAGGTGGAGTTGCATTATATATAAGAAATAACTACATCTCTACAAAAATAGAGCACAACAATGATGAGAATTCTTGAATGCATTTGGGTCAATATTAAAGGTGGGGGAATGACATTGCTATTGGTCTATACTATAGGCCACCCAACCAAGCAGAGGAAGTAGATGAACTTTTTGCTAGTCAGCTAACTAAGGTATGTAGGAAGCACACCACAATAGTAGTGGGGGATTTTAACTACCCTGACATCAACTGGGAAACAAACTCTGCACCAAGTGGAAGATCCTACAGGTTCCTAACAAACCTAGCAGACAACTTTGTTTCGCAAAAGGTAGAGAAGGGAATAAGGGGATCGGCCATATTGGATTTAATTCTCACTAACAGAGAGGAAATGATAGAAGGTGTTGAAGCTACAGGAACCTTGGGGGCAAGCGATCATGCAATACTTGACTTCAATATTGTGCAAACACAAGTAGTAGAACAAAGTCAAACTAGAGTATTGATCTTTAAGAGAGCTAATTTCAATAAACTTAGAGAGAGCTTGGGAAAAATTCCATGGATGAGAATCCTCAAGGGGGAAAAAACTCAAGAAGCTTGGGAAATTTTGAAAAATGAGATTATAACAGCCCAGTCTAGCACAATACCAATGAAGAAGAAAAATAACAGCTCCCCAAAGAAACCAGCATAAAGAACTCTCTGACAAATTGAAAGGTAAAAAAGATAAGTATAAAAAGTGGAAAGAGGGGGACATAACTAAGGCAGAATATCAGCAAATAGCTCGAGTCTGTAAAGATGAAGTGAGGAAAGCTAAGGCTCACAATGAAGAAAGGCTTGCCACAAAAATAAAAAAATAACAAAAAAGCTTCTTCCAACATGTTAAAAAGAAGAAAAAAGTTAAGGAAACAATTGATCCATTGCTAGGAGAAAATGGCAAGAAAGTGACAAGCAACAGGGAGAAAACAGAACTATTTAACTCATTTTTTTGCATCTGTCTTTACACAAAGGGAAAAAACAGTCCAACCTACCAAAAACCTATAAAAAACAGATTAGGAACACAAGTTGAAATAGAGATGAAAATGGTAAGTGAGCACCTGTCTACATTAGATGAGTTCAAATCACCAGGACCAGATGGATTACACCCCAGGGTTCTGAAGGAACTGGCAGACAAGATCTCAGAACCACTGAATTATATCTTTCAGAGATATTGGAGCACCAAGAAACTTCCAGAGGACTGGAAAAGAGCTGATGTGGTTCCCATCTTCAAAAAAGGGGAAAAAATAGATCCAGGAAACTATAGACCTAGCAGCCTGACCTCAATACCAGGAAAGATTCTAGAAAAGATAATCAAGCAATGAATTAGCGAACACCTAGAAGTAAACAAAGTAATAGCCAAAAGCCAACATGGATTTGTCAAAAACAGATCATGCCAGACTAATCTTATTGCATTATTCGACAAAGTGACAAAATTAGTGGACCAGAGGAATGCCTTTGATATAATTTACTTGGACTTCAGCAAGACATTTGATAAAGTAGACCATAACCGACTATTAGATAAAGTAGAAAAATGTGGGTTAGATAGCATCACCACCAGATGGATTCGTAACTGGCTGACCAACTGCACTCAACGTGTAGTCCTCAATGGAACTGCATCTACATGGAGGGAAGTATGCAGTGGAGCACCCCAAGATTCTGTTTTAGGCCAAGTACTCCTCAACATCTTCATCAATGATCTGGATGAGGGGATAAATGGGGAACTCATCAAATTTGCAGATGACACCAAGTTGGAAGGAATAGCCAACACTCCAGAAGATAAGCTTAAGATACAGAAGGATCTTGACAAACTTGAACATTGGGCACTATCTAATAAAATGAAATTCAATGGTGAAAAGAGTAAGGTTCTACATTTAGGCAACAAAAACGGAATGCACAGGTACAGTATAGGTGGTACCGTGCTCAATAGTAGTAACTGTGAGAGGGATCTTGGAGTTCTAGTGGACAACCATTTAAATATGAGCCAGCAGTGTGCAGCACCTGCCAAAAAAGCCAACACAGTTCTAGGCTGCATCAACAGAGGGATAGAATCAAGATCACATGAAGTGTTAATACCACTTTATAATACCTTGGTAAGGCCACACTTGGAATACGGCATTCAGTTTTGGTCGCCACAATGTAAAAAAGATGTAGAGACTCTAGAAAGAGTGCAGAGAAGAGCAACAAAAATGATTAGGGGACTGGAGACTAAAACATATGAGGAACAGTTGCAGGAACTGGGTATGTCTAGTTTAATGAAAAGAAGGACTAGGGGAGACATGATAGCAGTGTTCCAATATCTCAGGGGTTGCCACAAAGAAGAGGGAGTCAAATTATTCTCCAAGGCACCTGAGGGTAGAACAAGAAGCAATGGGTGGAAACTAATCAAGGAGAGAAGCAGCTTAGATCTGAGGAGAAATTTCCTGACAGTTAGAACAATTAATCAGTGGAACAGAAGTTGCCTCCAGAAGTTGTGAATGCCCCAACACTGGAAATCTTTACGAAGATGTTGGATAGCCATAGTCTGAAACGGTATAGGGTTTCCTGCCTAGGCGTGGGGTTGGACTAGAAGACCTCCAAGGTCCCTTCCAACTCTGCTATTGTATTGTATTGTATAGTTTCATTTCAGCAGACAAGCCCAGACATACTGCTAGTTTACTTCTCAGAGCAGCAGACTTCTTAAGTTTCTCTTTCTGCACAAACTCAGATCTGTTTAAACTCCCATTTGCTAACTTAGTTGCTATGCCTATTCGTTGGCTGACCTTGTTACCATGTCTCTCCCAATCATGAATATTTTAACATTATTTACTTCTGGAAATACAGAGAAAGCTGTCTCATAACTGGGTGGTTGTCTTGATAAGTTCACATTTGGAATATTGCATCCAGTTTTGATTGCCACAATATAAAAAAGATGTTGAGACTCTAAAAAGACTGCAGAGAAGAGCAACAAAGATGATTAGGGGACTGGAAAAGAAGAATTAAAGGTACATGATGCAGATGTTCCAATATCTAAGGTGCTTCCCCAAAGAAGAGGGTTCAACCTATTCTTCAAAGCACCTGAAGCAATGGATGGATACTAATCAAGGGGGAAAGCAACCTAGACCTAAGGAGAAATTTTCTGACAGTTATAACAATTAATCAACGGAACGGCTTGTCTCCAGAAGTTGGGGGTTCTCAAACACTTGAGGTGTTTAGATGATAGATGATAGATGAAAAATAGATAGATAGATGATAGATGATAGATAGATAGATAGATAGATAGATAGATAGATAGATAGATAGATAGATAGATAGACAGACATGATAGGTGGATGATAGATGATAGATAGATAGATAGATAGATAGATAGATAGATAGATAGATAGATACCGTAGATAGATAGATAGATAGATAATAGACAGACAGACAGACAGACATGATAGGTGGATGATAGATAGATAGATAGATAGATAGATAGATAGATAGATAGATAGATAGATAGATAGATAGATAGATAGATAGATACCGTAGATAGATAGATAGATAGATAGATAGATAGATAGATAGATAGATAGATAGATAGATAGATACCGTAGATAGATAGATAGACAGACAGACATGATAGGTGGATGATAGATAGATAGATAGATAGATAGATAGATAGATAGATAGATAGATAGATGATAGATAGATAGATAGATAGATGATAGATAGATAGATAGATAGATAGATAGATAGATAGATAGATAGATAGATTCAAGGTGCTGATTACCATCTTTAAAGCGCTCCATGGCACGGGACCTAGTTACTTGCGGGATCGCATCCTCCCACATACATCCCTGCGGCCAATTCGCTCACACAGGGAGGGACTTCTCCTGGTGCCGTCCACTAGGCAATGCCAACGGGCGACACCAAGGAGTAGGGCCTTCTCTGTGATGGGCCCAACCCTCTGGAATGACCTCCCCCCCGACATTAGAACCACTTCTGACCTCCGCTCCTTCCGGCAAAAATTGAAGACTCACCTGTTCCGATTAGCAGGCCTGGCATAATTACAACTGTCCCTCCTGGCAAATGTATTATTATCTGGTTATCTTAGGGTTTTTTAATCTGTTGTGTCTGTTTTAGGGATTTTAAAAATTATATTTATTTAGCTTTGTACAGTTCTTTTAATTGCATTTTAACCTCCTCCAAACTGTACATATTTAATTTTTTATTGTATTTTTGTGATATTCTCTATGGACTGTACACCGCCCCGAGTCCCTTCTGGGAGAGGGGGCGGTCTAGAAGCACAAATAAATTGAAATTGAAATAGACAGACAGACAGACAGACAGACAGACAGACAGACAGACAGATGATGGATAGGATTGGATTGGATTGGATAGGATAGGATAGGATAGGATAGGATAGGATAGGATAGGATAGGAGGATGATAGATGATAACCTTTAAAAAAAATTAAAGAACATGAAAACATGAAAACATTCCTGAGCTTCAGACTGGGAAAGACCACTCTTAGCCATAGTCTAGATCAGTGGGTCTCAAACCTTTTCTTCACCATGGACTTCATTTTGTGCCATGGACTATGACCATGGACCACCAAGCCCTAACTTCACTTAAATCATAACATTTCTTCAGGCCTTCACGGGCCCTCTTTGATGACATTGTGCCCCCCCTCCCAGGGGTCCACAGAAGAGGTGTTATTCAGCAAGTTCTGACCAGTTCTGGAGAACCGGTAGCAGAAATTTTGAGTAATTTAGAGAACCAGTAAATACCACCTCTGACTGGCCGGGCCTCCATCTATTCTCTGCCTCCTGAGTCCCAGCTGATTCGGAGGGAATGGGGATTTTTCCAGTAACCTGCCCCTGGAGTGGGGAGGGAATGGAGATTTTACAGTATCCTTCCCCTGTCATGCTCACCAAGCCATGTCACGCCCACCAAGATACGCCCACAGAACCGGTAGTAAAAAAGGTTGAATCCCATCATTGTTCCACAGACTATAGGTAGAGAACCACTGGGCTAGCTAAATGACCAGCATGATGATTTATTAATTCTGATCCACCCATTTGTTTTAAACATCAATCAACTGACCCATCTTGTCTGAAATCTTTCCTTCTGGACATGGAACGCAGTCATAGCAGCAGAATTTTTCCCCTTCCATTCTTCTCTTCCAGTATCCTGGGTGGCAATACTCATTACAAAGAGAAATGGGAAGAGCCTGCAAATAATGTGAGCGTTGTTTAATAAGAAGAGGAAAGGCTTTGATTCTTTGATTCATTATTAAACTACACGTCCCTTTAAAAAGGGATGTGATTGTATTAGTCTATGAAATCCTGTTTATCTGATTGCTCATCCACATTTAAAGGAGCTCTTGTTAAATATACATAAATTCTACATGTATCGTTTTAGATCATTTTATTTTCAAAAAAGAAAAACAAAGTTGTCAGGCCTGCAGTTATATTCCTTTTTAGGATCTTGGACTGCCACACTCTATTATTTCATTATGCTGTTTCATGAGTGTAGTAATTGGGAGAGGGGGGAATAGAAAGGAGTAGAATTGTGAAATGTGTTGTTGTCATTCCTTTCTAGAAGCCCAAGGTCATCTTTTGTCTCCGCACCTCTGCACCTGACTGGAACCAGCGTGGTGGAGATACCAGTGTGGAAGAAGAAGATTGGACCATGTGATGGATTTATGGATTTGGGGATAAGATCATGAACTTTCAACTGGGTGGAATCCCCAGGAAGCTTTTAGATTTGGGATTCCACAGATGTGCCAACATGTCTGTCTTATTAAATTGGAACTTTAAGGATAGCTCTGCCTTGGACTCTGATTTAATTCTGCATGATATTTGGAACGCTGACAACTACCTGGTTTGAGAAAAATGGTACAAATTTCTAGATGATAGAAATAAGAAATGAGAAATTTGGAAATGTAAAATTAATGTATCATAGATAGATTAATGTAAGGAATGTATATACAATTTAACATAGGTAATATGATTGTCTGATACAAACAGCCAAACATGAACAAATAAGGAGTAGTACATGAGAAAGATTAAGAAAGAAGGTGACCATATATGTAAAATTGGAATGCATATGAGGGAAAACAATAATTGTAAAGATTCACCAATATGTAACTGACAGTAATGTTGCACTAAGTATCAAGGGGAAATTAGGAGATTCAGGCAGTTCAAATGAATATTAAGATTGATTGTAAGCTTAAGCTATCTACAAGAATCAGACCAACTAACTGTCAAGAGAAATGAGTGGGAGATAAGAAGGACATTCAAAGGGTACTGAACTTAGATCTCTTGTGGCTATGCAGGGACTTGTGACTTATGACACATTTGACTCCTCTCTTGGGTTCATCTCCTATACTAAGTCTTTATTGCATAAATCTGCTGACTGCTGATGAGATTACACTGCATAGAAAAATAAAAATGTCAGTTCTCTAATGAACCAAGTGACAACGTCTTTTCAAAGTACGCGATTGATCCTACCTGGTTAAAGCTTTTGTGCCATTCAATTCTATTTTTATTAATAGTCAGTTGGAATCCTTCTGGAGCATTGGGATCTAATCTTCCAACTTTCACTTTCTTGAATGATTTGTTTGCAAAAGTGACCAGGTTGATGATGTCAAATCCTCCTGTTACCTGCCTTTTGTCGTTAAAAAAAACACTCTCTTCAGCTGAGTTGTTAAAAGATAGGTCTTGAAGAAATGGATGGAGCTGTTTTAAAAATAGTAAGAAGCAGGGGATTGAAAAAAAAGTGATGCGGAAACAAATGAAATAAGTCACCCCAAAATTATTATTTTTTTTAAAAAAGGAAACTAGATAGACCTTCCCCCTGACATTAGAACAACCACCGATCTCCGCTCCTTCCACAAGAAACTGTTCCACTTAGCTGGCCTGGCCTAACCGTAGTTTTAATCTTCAATTCTCTGGCCGGTATTTTAAATTTTCGGGGTAGACTTTTTAGGCTGTTTTTAATTTTTAATTCTATTGTACAGGCTTTGTATTTAATCTATTTTTAAGGGGTATTTAATATTTTCTACTATGTGTATGGTTTTTTAGTTGTTGTCTGTACACCGCCCCGAGTCCCTTCGGGGAGAGGGGGCGGTCTATAAATTCAATAAAATAAATAAATAAATAAATAAATTTTGTTTCTCCTTGAAGACATTTTTGTTTCTCATCCAAGAAGCTTCTTCAGTTCTCACTGAACGGTGAAGAACGCAAGGCTTGATATTCCTTGCAGTCATCTGTTCATTAGTGCTCTCTGAGAGAGTCATTGAGAGGCTCTGAAGAAGAAATGAAGACGCTTCTTGGATGAGAAGTGAAATGCCTTCAAGAAAAGTATAAACTCCACTTGCCTTTTGAAGAAAGCACCTTTGGGACCACCATGACCTGGATGACTGAGAATCTCCATCAACAATGAATTAAGGCTTCCAGATATTTAACATACTATTGTCTAAGAAAGACCAATCCGATTGATATACAAAAAAAAAAGGACAACATGCAAGATGGATACATTTTTTGACAGGGAGGAATGAGCCTTCAAGACAGTTTTTTGGACACAATTTTCTGTCTTTTTCTTCTTAGGCCTGAAAGACAATCATTGGCCAGCTGGCTTTCTGCTTAAATTGGGACTAGAACTTCTGGTTTTTAGCTTGGTGTCCTAATCAATATACTATATTGAGTCTTTCTTTAAACATTTAAACATTTGTAAATTCCATGCACAGAACAAGTTGTAAACCTACAATGTATTATCTCCTCCTCCTCTTGTTCTTGTTCTTCTTGTTCTTCTTCTTGTTGTTGTTCTTCTTGTTGTTGTTCTTGTTCTTGTTGTTGTTGTTGTTGTTGTTCTTCTTCTTCTTCTTCTTCTTCTTCCTCCTCCTCCTCCTCCTCCTCCTCCTCCTCCTCCTCCTCCTCCTCCTCCTCCTCCTCCTCCTCCTCCTTCTTCTTCTTCTTCTTCTTCTTCTTCTTCTTCTTCTTCTTCTTCTTCTTCCACTATATCCATCATCGTACGTTGACAATCATGTTGGCAATCCTAATTTTACCCACAACCACACAGTCACACAAAAGAGTGCCACTGAGTTTTGTCCAAACCGGTTCCTTCGGTTTTGAAGCCATGCTTTTCTTCTTCTGCCCGGACCTCATTTGCTTTCAATCTTTCCTTGGAGAATTAAGTGAAGTATGCCATATTTTTTTCTGGGTGTTGCATCACATGTCCAACACATTTAAATATTTGCAAATTCCATGCACAGAACAAGTTGTCAACTTACAATGTATTATCACTGAAGATCTGTAAAACAACTGTGTGTGATGTTGATGGAGGAGAAATATGGATGCAATCCACTTGGTAGGGTTTGCAGACTTAAATCATAGCACTTTGAACCAACCCAATCATACTGCACTGCATTTTCCAAGGAAGAAAAAAAGAAAATGTGTTACATAATGATATTACCTGCCAAGACTGGAGATCATGGAGTCGAATGATTTGATCCGGTGTTGTTTTTTGCCAACTGGATCTCCTTGATAGTAAGTCATGCAAAGAAAGAGCCACAGCATAGACACCATTATAGATACTGTAGCTATGACCAGTCATTTGCATCTCAAAGAGAGGTCCAGGAAGATTGCCCAGGTTCTCCTCCCCGGTGCATTTTTCGTTATCCATTTTTAGCGATCCCGAATGAGGAAAGAAACAGTCAAACGCTTGTTCCCAAAACTCTTTTATGAATCCATCTCTATGCCTCCAAGAAGGTTTTATGGTCTGAAGAAACGTCTTGAACCCCAGAAGTTCCTTGGATTGAATTGAAAAGGAAATGGCCCCATCGAACAAATGGAGATCAAAACTCTTCTGAATTCCACTTAATATAAAATCCGTTTGGCTTGTCATAATCCATACCTTTCTAAAGGATGCATTTTCTTTATTTTGGGGGTCTCTAAAAAAGATGAGAAATGTGAACCACACAAGAGTCAAAGTATCTCCATACATAACAAATGTACTTGCTTTACGATTGGCGAAGTGTCTGTAAATGTTGGACATGGTATCAAAAAAGTTATCCAAGTTATCCAGATGGGGAATTCCAGGGATTTGTTGGACGAAGGCTGGACAGATTCCCTTCTGGGAAAACATCCATTGCAGTTTCTGCAAAAATTGTTCACCGCTCTCATTCAGAGAAGCAAAAAGTCCAATCCACTTCCATCCAAAATATTTAAGCAATTTGATAATCCCAATATATAGGGGGCCCTCATTTGGGACCATGAAGTAAAGTGAAGGTACCTTATTTCTAGAAAAACCTTCTGAGGGATACGAACCATATGTGAGCTAAAAGAAAGTATAAAGATTCCATATTGGAGAGGCTCCGACAAAGGGTATCAAATTATTTTCCAAAGCATCTGAAGGCAAGGCAAGAAACAATAGATGGAAACTAATCCAAAGAGAGAAGCAACCTAGAACTTAGGAAAAATTTCCTAACAGTGAGAGCAATCAACCAATGGCATAGCTTGCCTTTGGAAGTTGTGGGCGCTTTCAAAAACAGACTGGACAACAATTTGTCTGACATAGTATAGGGTCTCCTGCTTGAGCAGGGAATTGGACTAGAAGACCTCCAAGGTCACTTCCAACTCTATTATTCTATCTTCTATGATGTGATACAGATATGTTATTGCTATTCTTTATGCCTATTGGAACAATTGAAGGAAGGAATCTAAATTTAAATAAATTGTTCCTGTAGTATCAATTTCTTGGTTTATAATCATACGATTATAGATGACTCTCACTCTGTCAAGGATCTAGGAGTACTCATCTCAAACGATCTAAGTCCCAGAGGTCACTGTAACAGAATTGCCAGAAAGGCATTAAGAGTTGTTAACTTAATTTTGCAAAGCTTCTTCTCTGGTAACTTTGTACTGCAAACTAGGGCATACAAAACCTTTGCCAGACCAATCCTCGAATACAGCTCATCAGCCTGGAACCCACACTGTATATCAGACATTAGTACGATCGAGTGGGTCCAGAGGTATTTCACGAGAAGAGTCCTCCACTCTTCTGCTCACAATAAAATTCCCTATGCCATCAGGCTTGAAATGTTGGCCTTGGTCAATCTGGAACTGCACCACCTGTGGTTCAATCTAAGCATAGTACACACAATTGTCTGCTATAATATCTTGCCTTTCAATGACTTCTTCAGCTTCAACCACAATAATACACGGGCAAACAATTGATACAAGCTCAAGGTAAAACACTTGAAACTCAATTGCAGAAAATTCAGCTTCACCTGGAACACCTGGAATGCTGTACCCGACTCCATTGTTACAGCCTCAAACCGTCATAGCTTCAATCTCAAACTGCCTGCCGTGGACCTCATCCCATTTTTATGAGGTCCGTAAAGGGAGCATGCATAAGCACACCGGTGTGCCTACCATCCCTGTCCTACTGTCCCCATTTATCTATATTTCCCTCCTTTGTTCATGTTTATGTTCATACCTCTACTTGTTATCTTGTACATATTGGACAAATAGGTAGGTAGGTAGGTAGGTAGGTAGGTAGGTAGGTAGGTAGGTAGGTAGGTAGATAGATAGATAGATAGATATAGATAGATAGATAGATAGATAGATAGATAGATAGATAGATAGATAGATAGATAGATAGATAGATAGATAGATAGATAATTCCTGGAGTTCAGACCAGATGCTCAAAGATGGAAGAGATTCTACTTTTAAATTAAGGGAAATAATGAATTTTCAAATTTTGGGGAATAAATTTAGGATGAGGGATCCCTAATATACATTGCTTGAGCTTTGATTATTTACAAAGGAAGAGGAAAATCCTCCCCGTGTCTCAACCAACCTGAGGTATCTTGTAGAATTCTATAATGTCTGCTATATGGGATGAAGTATCAGACTCAAGTCCTCCAAGGATGGCGATGAGATTTTTAGAAGAGCCACATTTATAGTTTGGAAGGAATCTATTTGATTTGAAAAGTAAGTCCAAGGTGGTCCGATAGGTCATTCTGGCACTGTAGTAGCTGTCACAGATGTGGAAGCCAAGGGTAACATTGGGCAAGATTTGTGGGTTCTCGTTGATCTCTTTTACACCAAAGACCAAAGAAAGGACATGCTGGTAGAACTTGGTGATCATGCTGCAAAGAAAGAAAATGTTTGGAAAAGCAAACCTTCAGTAAGAAAGTTGGTTGAAGTCTCATTTCTCCCATGTAATTTCAATTTGATTTAGAAAACCATTTTTTTGATATTTCAAAATTAAGCATCACTCTTAACAATAGTCCAAATAGTTTAATGAAAATAATATTTTTGTTATTCATTTCATTATCTTCAGCAAATTAAATACATACACTTAGAATAGAGTAGAGTAGAGTAGAATAGAATAGAATAGAATAGAATAGAATAGAATAGCAGAGTTGGAAAGGACCTTGGAGGTCTTCTAGTCCAACCCCCTGCTTAGGCAGGAAACCCTACACCACCACAGACAAATGGTTATTCGACATCTTCTTAAAAACTTCCAGTGTTGGAACATTCACAACTTCTGGAAGTAAGTTGTTCCTCTGATTAATTGTTCTAACTGTCAGGAAATTTCTCCTTAGTTCTAAGTTGCTTCGTTCCTTGATTAGTTTCCATCCATTGCTTCTTGTCCTGCCCTCAGGTGCTTTGGAGAAAAGCTTGACTCCTTCTTCTTTGTGGCAGCCCCTGAGATATCAGAACCCTGCTATCATGTATCCCCTAGTCAGTCAGACAATTAATCAGTGGAACAACTCTCCACCAGAAGTTGTGAATGCTCCAATGCTGGAAATTTTTCAGAAGATGTTGGATAACCACTTGTCTGAAGTGGTGTAGTTTCCTGCCTAAACAGGGGGTTGGACTAGAAGATCTCCAAGGTCCCTTCCAACTCTGTTGGAATTCTATTATTCCAATTCTATTATTATCATATTATGCAGTAGCACCTAATATTCAAATATTCATAATTGGCATAGTGATGACCAGCTTCTATAAAGACAATTGAAGCAGAGTTGGTAATTTTAATAGGACATAAGTCTTAGGAAGGAAATGTAGCTTCTAACACATATCCTACCAGGGTGAACGTCAAGAAGAGATTATTCTTGTGGGGGCTTATTTGTGGAACAAAAATAGAAAAGAAGAACCTGAAGTCTCATAAAAATTCATTTGAAGCAAATCAAGCAGAGGACTTGATTAGAGAGACAATGCACAGATACTTTACCTTATATGCATCAAGATTAGGTTAACAGAGTTGGAAGGGACCTTGTAGACCATCTAGTTTACACCCCCCCCCCACTCAAGGAGGAGACCCCACACCATTTCTGACAAATGACAGTCCAATCTCTCCTTGAAAGTCTCCAGTGATGAAGCTCCCACAACTTCTGAAGGCAGCGTCTGTTCCACTGATTGATTGTTCTCACTGTCAGAAAGTTTCTCCTTATTTCTAGGTTGAATCTCTCCTTGGTCAGTCTGCATCCATTATTCCTTGTTTGGCCTTTGGTGCCTTGGAAAATAGCTTGACCCCTTCCTCTCTTTGGGAGCCCCTCAAATATTGGAACACTGCTATCATGTCTCCCCTTCTAAAGTTCTAAAACACGTCCCAAAATTAAACTCTACACAGTCATTATGTGCATTTTTAATTTTTTAAAAACAGAATAAAAGTTCAAAATCTGGAGTTACACATTCTAGGAAAACTTGGGAAATAATCAAGTGGTGTAAGGTCCTTATACATCTTCTTTGAGCCTCTTGTTACTCATAGATAAACAAGCTGTTATTTGTTATCTGTTATTTTTGCTGTACTCAACTGACAAGAAGCAATGTGACATTGGATTCTTGCTTACTTGGGAATGTTAAACAGCTTTTGAGATGGATATTCTTCAAACAACTGTTGGTTGAAAATGTATATGATTTGAGAAGTCATCCCACCAATGAGAATATCACCTGGCTGGTACCATTCGTATGGAACCAGAAAAGGATCTGCAAGACACTTTAGAGTATTCACTGGATATAGGATACATAAAAATATCAGAAGGAACAACATAGCAGCAGCAAAGAATTCTTCCAATCCTCTGTATTAACCAAGACGGATTACTTGATTTAGCAAAGTGTCTTTTCTCAGCATGTTTCCTAAGAGAAAACTATCAAACAAAATCTTACTTTGGCAAAGATACAATTTGAGTACTGACTGACTGATTTCCAGAACTTGTATCTTGCAAGTTTCCTGGTAAAATGAAAAACAAACATCAGAAGAAATAAACCTGAATAACTTGCTGGTTTCTTCCAAACACCCCCATGGAACTGGGGTTAGTTTATAACGTATTTGGAGATTTGTTCTCATCTTTAAATAAACCTCTCAGGCTTTGAGCAGGTAGTCAAATTATATTGATTTGGACAATTCCAGGGAGAATTAATTATCTATTCAATCTCTTCATGCTGAGTGTAAATTAATCTACCTGGCAGCACATCCTCTTATCAGACAATTGAAAACTTCTTTGAATAATTAAATAAAAATAATTATTTTACTTTATTCAGAATGCAAAGCAATTTTAAGATATAGAAAACAGAAAACAGAGTAACAGAGCTGGAAGGGACCTTGGAGTCCAACCCCCTGCTTAGGCAGGAAATCCTACACCACTACAGACAAATAGTTATCCAACATCTTCTTAAAGACTTCCAGTGTTGGGGCATTCACAACTTCTGGAGGCAAGCTGTTCCACTGATTAATTGTTCTAACTGTCAGGAAATTTCTCCTTAGTTTTAGGTTGCTTCTGTCCTTGATTAGTTTCCACCCATTGCTTCTTCTCCTACCCTCAGGTGCTTTGGAGAATAGCAACCCCTGAGATATTGGAACATTGCTATCATGTCTCCCCTAGTCCTTCTTTCTCTTAAGTTAAACATACCCAGTTCCTGCAACCGTTCTTCATATGTTTTAGCCTCCAGTCCCCTAATCCTCTTTGTTGCTCTTCTCTGCACTCTTTCTAGAGTCTCCACATCTTTTTTACATCATGGCAACCAAAACTGAATGCATTATTCCAAATGTGCCCTTACCAAGACATTATAAAGCGGTATTAACACTTCACATGATCGTGAGTCTATCCCTCTGTTTATGCAGCCTAGAACTGTGTTGGCTTTTTTGGCAGCCGCTGCACACTGCTGGCTCATATTTAAATGGTTGTCTACTAGGACTCCAAGATCCCTTTCACAGTTACTACTATTGAGTGAGGTACCATCTATACTGTACTGTGCACTTTGTTTAGATATAGATTTGTCTCTGAGAACACCAATCAATCCACATAGTTTCCCTTTATACCTACCACTCTGCCCTATTCAATCATTTAAATGGGATTAAAATAGATAAAGCAATTTCAGTTTTAACCCTTTCAAGATATATTGGAATGAGATTAATTTCATATCTCAAAGAACTGCATGCATTAACTATGAGTATAGTATTACTTGGTTCTGTTTACAGATAGTCATGAGATTCTACACTATCTGTAACAGTACAACCCATTGTGTACTCAAAGTAGTTGAAGGGGACTCAAAGCGTTTACAATGTCTATGGCTAAGATCTGACAGGAAACGGGAGCTGTATGTCTCTTCATACTAATGACCCACTATAACATACCCCAAATCTTAATCCTGAATGAATTAATGCAAATATTGCATTGACTTGGAAGCTCATATAGTCATATGGTGTTTGATATGGTGTTTTGGTTTTTCATATATTATACAATGATGTGGAAAAGAGTCCTTTTGGAGTTCTATGGTTTTAAGCATCAGGATATAGGAAACATTATCTGGCCCTTAGCAGTTCTTAGAAGTAGATAAACACAACCTCAAATGAACAACAATATTACTTTATGCCATCAATTATTTTACAAAAGGAAAGCCATTGCGAAGAAGCCATTTTGAAGAGAGATTCCTTAGGTGACTTTGAATGACGTAATTGATGTTATATACCACTGTAGCTAGTGGAGCTACAGATAACCTGTATTAAAATTGGCTTCATTTTCATTTCATTCCATTTTCCTATTTAAAGAAAATTGGAGTTTTTGTATATGGAAATGATAGACAACCTATTCATTTCCTCTCAGACAGTTTTGTGATCCTTTTTAGCTTAATAAACTAAAAGATACAATAACCCCAATTAATTATTTAATTCTTTCTTAACTGATTGTATCCATCCCATTTAAACTCGGTATCCTTGAGGAAAAAAAATAACTTTTATGTGATATCATTAAAAGACCCTCGCTTTTTATGACCCTGTAAAAGCATAATTCAGTTTAGAGTTGGGGCAATAGGATGCAGCTGAGCATTTATTGGTGAGATGTCCTTCCTGACACCACACGGAGTTCACAGAAGATATATTTTTTTTGTTTGTGCCTTAGGCAAGAAATATCTGCCCCTAACTAAGATTGAACTTTCAACTTTCACCATCAATCTTCACCAAAAGGCCACCATGCTGCCCTTTCACATTATTCAATAACTTCATTTTATTTTATTATTTTATTAGTAGTTTCTTAGTGTTTAATTCTGGCCTAAGAACAATGATGAAGCATTTTGGGGAAAAGATACATCCCAATAATGCAGCGCTGGAGGCCAAGATGGAGAAGACCTCCACAGCCACCATGGCTTTTCCCTTTGTGCTCAGATAGGCTGGAAAGAAGGAGATCCACACACTGCAGAAGGCCAACATGCTGAAGGTGATGAACTTGGCTTCGTTAAAGCTGTCGGGTAAATTACGGGCAAGGAAAGCCACAATAAAGCTGGCAACGGCCAAGAAGCCCAGATAGCCTAGCACACAATAGAACATGAAGATGGAGCCTTCATTGCATTGCCAAATCATGGTTTCTGTAAGGGAATTCATGTCTAACTCAGGGAATGGAGGAGAGGTTGCCAGCCATATAATGCAAAGACCTGCTTGAAGAAGAGAACAAGAAAGGACAATAGAAAGAGCCAATCTTTTTCCCACCCATCTTCTCATTGAAGAACCTGGCTTAGTAGCCATGAAAGCTACAACCACAGTAATAGTTTTAGCTAACACACAAGAAACAGCAACTGAGAAGATGATGCTGAATGATGGTTGCCGGAGAAGGCAGGTTACTTCCCCTGGCTGACCCAGGAATAACAAGGAAGAGAGAAAGCAGAGCAGAAGGGCAATGAGTAGTGTGTAAGATAAGTCTCGGTTGTTGGCCTTGACAATGGGGGTTTCTCTACGCTTAAGGAAAACTCCAAGCACACTGATTGTCATGAGGGAGAAGCAAACAGCAGCTGAGGCCAGACTGATTCCTAAAGGTTCTTCAAAGGACAGGAAACTCATTGTTTTGTTAAGGCATCGATCTTGCTCCTTGCTTGCATACTGATCTTCAGGACATTTGAAACAATCTTCTGTATCTGGATAAAAAAGATAAAAAAGAAGCTCATTCACTTTCTATTTCCCATTTCTTTCTCAAATGTTCCATGCTATCGTTTGAAGACTGACATTCCTTCCAATCTGACTTGGCCCCGTGGCCCCGTGGCCTTGTGTTTCGAGCAGACTTTGCAAAATTAAGAGCGTTAAAGCAAAACTGACCTTCTTCATCAAATCTCTCTCAAGTCTTTGTTGGATTTACTGTTTACTGTTAAGCGACATGTAGAGCTGAGGACAGAAATAATTTTAGAAAATGACCCATCAATAATATCACTTGAAATATCCCAATTACTAAATCTGGGTTCAGAAGAGAAAACTGTATGTGTGTGTGGGAGGGGGGGAGTGTTACAGAATTATCCTTTTCAAAAACTGCTTTTCATACAACTGTTCATTTATCCACGGCAAATCACCATTCTAAATATTTTACTCAATTCAAAAGGGATTTTTTCTCCCATCGCTCTCTGTTCTGACCCCCCTTCTTCCCTCACCAACACAGAACACACTCCGGACCAAAACTACTTCAACAGGATTTATTGCACAGACAGACAGACAGATCCTTGGCAGCAATCCACCACGACAAGGCTCTCAGAACCCTCCAGCACTGAGACACGATAGCAGCTATCCAGCCTGCCACGCTCACAAGACGGAACTTTCCCAATAGTTCCTGTGTTGACTTCTGCAGAGGGCGTATGCACAATCAGTCCTTTTATAGACTGGAGAGGAGTCTACTTATCAGCAGCTGAGAGCAATTACTGCCGGTAACTGCGCCCTTGCTCCTGTGGGTGCAGCAGTAACGAGCATCTAAGAACTCCCTGCTGATGTCTGAGTCACTGTCCCGTGACTCCTCCCCACTGCTCCAAGGCATGGCATCAGGAGCTCCCCTCCTTCGGCTCTCACCGCTGCTCCATGCCTCAGGCGCCTCCTGGTGGCCGACCAAACTCTCCGATCCCTGCTCAGAGTCAGAACCCTGCCCAAGGTCCTCCTCATTCTCCAGAGCCGACTCATAGGGACCCTCACTCTCAGAGTCTGGTGGCAGCTCCAACGGCTCCTGCTGGGCCACAACACCTCTTGATTTAGAGAGACACAGAAAATATATCCCAGCAGCCAGTGGTGGGATGCTGTTAGTTTAACAACTGGTTTGGTAAGCACCTGCTTTGCACATGCATGTGTTTTAAGCGCTTGTCTGGAGTGCTGAAAATGGAGCATTTAGAAGCTCAGCAGCTTACCTTAAAAGTCATGAACAGCAAGCAGAACAGCAAGGGGGAGGGGAATCAGCTGTGCTGCACGATTGAGATGAGCTAGAAAGCAGGAAACAAAGGACAGGATAGGGCGGGTGCAGGTGGGCGGGGACAGCTCATCGTTGGAGCTACCGGTTCACTCGAACCGGTCCAAACCAGCTGAATACCACCTCTGCAGGAGCCTCATAATCTCTAATTATTTAGAAAGCTTCCAAAATTGTATTAGACTTGTGATAGTGAACCTATGTGCCTTAGATGCCATGTGGAGCCCTCATACAAACCATTGACCCAACTCAGCTCCAAAGCACATGCGTGCCTGCCTCCCACCAGCCAGCTGATTTTCAGGTCTCTGCTGTGCATGTGTGTGTGGGGGGGAACAGGGGGGTGCAGTGCAGCCCTTCCTGGGCCCTGTTTTTGGTCACAGAGAGGCCTGCTAGGCTTAAAACAGGCTGTGGCGTGTGCGGTGTCCCCCCCATGGTCTATTTTGGTCCCAGAAGTCTTCAGGGAGGCCTGCTAGGCTTAAAACGGGCTGCGGGGTGTGCGGTGTCCCCCCCATGGTCCATTTTGGTCCCAGAAGGCTTCAGGGAGGCCTGCTAGGCCCAAAATTGGCCATGGGGGGTACAGTGGACACCCCAGTGGTCATGGGGGATCATGTGTAGGTGCATGGGGGCAGGAGGCAGGGGGCGGGGGAGTCATACACACATGCACAGGGAGAAGGGGTGCATTGCATTATGTGTGTTCGATTATTTTCCTGGAAATTTATAGGAAGTAAAAAAAAATTTGTACATTTAAGCAAGCTGATAGAAATGTTCCTCAATATAACTCTGTGTGTATCCATACATATCTATGTTTTTTTCCTCTCTCTCATCAGTATTGATTACTGCATTTCTCCAGCCAATTTTACAACAATTAAACAGGCAACTTTCAATTTTCTCCCACATGCCATCTTTTATACAGTATTGTCACTAGCCGATAACCCAGCATTGCCTGGGTATTTATTTACAGGGGGGGAAATGTCCAGGCCAAACGTAATTTCTAATATTGGATTTCCTCCCCTTACCAGAGGGAGCCCACTTATGGAGTACTGTGAAGCCATTACATGGCAATTCCACTGTGCTGTACAGTAGAAGCCATTTTATGACAATACAGTAGAAGCCTTTTTAAGGCAAAACAGGCTGTATCTTAACAGAACCCACGACCCAAGGGTTTTTGTGGGTATCTTCCCCCCACAGTATTTGTTTCCAGAGAGTAAGTCATCTGTGTACCAAGTTTGGTTGAAATTGGAAAGAGGAAGCAGCAATCAAGAGGGTTATCATCCATTTTAAGACCTTTGTTTTTGAGTTGGCATTAATTGAGACGCCAAGCAGCTGCTTGATATGCAGAAGATGCCCTGATCAATATATTGGGGGTTGGACTAGAAGACCTCCAAGATCCCTTCCAACTCTGCTATTTTATTGTTCGAGGCATTCCAGAGTTATGCTGGAACATACACGCACACAGCTATTTTTATACATATATAAATGTCATGCTTTTGGATGTAAGATGTAATGCTTTTGGATGGCCACCATGTAAAATGCGGTTGGGCCACGATTTGACTGTAGTCACTATGTATACCTTGGTTTACAGATGACATTTGCAGGAAGCCACAAAACAATAACTTTTGCATTCTAGTTAGTATTTTGAAACCTGAGATTAAAAATGTCATAAGAGAAGGGATTGTATGTATAAATGCTAGGATTCTGCAAAGTCTCATAATGTTCTCAAATTGTCATTAATTGAGGTTTAATAGAAATTATACAATAATACAATAGCAGAATTGGAAGGGACCTTGGAGGTCTTCTAGTCCAACCCCCTGCCTAGGCAGGAAACCCTATACCATTTCAGGCAAATGGCTATCCAACATCTTCTTAAAGACTTCCAGTGTTGGAGCATTCACAACTTCTGGAGGCAAGATGTTCCACTAATTGATTGTTCTAACTGTCAGGAAATTTCTCCTTAGTTCTAAGTTGCTTCTCTCCTTGATTAGTTTCCACCTGTTGCTTCTTGTCCTGCCCTTCAGGTGCTTTGGAGAATAGTTTGACTCCCTCTTCTTTGTGGCAACCTCTGAGATATTGGAACACTGCTATCATGTCTCCCCTGGTCCTTCTTTCTATTAAACTAGACATAGCCAGTTCCTGCAACCGTTCTTCATATGTTTTAGCCTCCAGTCCCCTAATCATCTTTGTTGCTCTTCTCTGCACTCTTTCTAGAGTCTCCACATCTTTGCTACATTGTGGCGACCAAAACTGAATGCAGTATTCCAAGTGTGGCCTTACCAAGGCATTATAAAGTGGTATTGACACTTCATGTGATCTTGATTCTATCCCTCTGTTGATGCAGCCTAGAACTGTGTTGGCTTTTTTGGCAGCTGCTGCACACGGCTGGCTCCTATTTAAATGGTTGTCCACTAGGACTCCAAGAAGCCCTTTCACAGTTACTACTGTTGAGCAAGGTACCACCTACACTGTACCTGAGCATTATGCTTGTTCCTTGCTTTACAGGTTGGGAAACCCTCATCTTTCGAAAGAAAAAGATCAGTGGTGGTATTCAGACGGTTTAGACCGTTTTGGGCAAAGAGGAAGTGGGGAACTGCGGGTGGGCCCATCCACCTGCCTCGGTGCTATGTCATCCTTTTTAGTCACCTTTTCTAAGCCGTGCACATGCGTGCAAGCTGCGCGCACGAGCAAAGCGCATGCATGGAAGGCACATTTTTGTGTGTGTGGCGAACTGGCAGTAAGATGATGTGAAACCCATCTCTGACATAGATACATACATCTGAACAAACTGTAACTGTAATTTATTTGCAGCCAGGGTCTCCAAAAATGGAAGGACTTCATCACTGACCTGTCTTGCTTGAAATCTTCCCCCACGGACATGGGACACAGTCATAGCAGCAAAAAAGGTTCTCTTCAGATGTTCTCTTCCAATATCCAGAGTGACAGTGTTCATTGCACAGAGAAACTGGAAGAATCTGTTCATTGCATGAAAAAAACAAAAAGAAATGAAGAGGTAATTTGTAAATTGTTCAGCTTTTCCATCCGCTGACAGATACAGCAAATTAGTCATCCTGTAAAGAGAACTGTGGCCAGGAGAGATTGGTTGGAGATGTTTTAATTGAAGTCTTTTCCTTTCAAGAATACCTATACCTGGTTAAAACCATTCAATCGTTTTTTCAATAATAATCAATCCATTTAAAAAAAAGTTGCAAAGGAATTCACCCGTTTTTTTCCCAATGAGTACAATGGAGGAACATGATCCATGTTGTAGGAAAATGTGTGCAGCAATCTGACCCATTCAAGAATATCCATACCTGGTTAAAATCTTTGTGCCATGCGATCAAATTTTCATTAATAACCAATTCATTTCCTTCTGGAGCATTGGGGTCTAATCTTCCGACTTTCACTCTCTGGATGGAATTGTTTGAAAAAGTGATCACGTTGATAATGTCAAATCCTCCTGCAATTTCCATCTTTTCATTAAAGGACACTGTTTCTCCTGCTGAGTTGTTGAAAGAAATTCCTTGAAGAAATGGGTGCAGCTACTTGAAAAAAAAGAAGAAGAAAAAGCAGAAGTTTTAAAAATAGAAAGATAAAGCATTCCATGAGACATTTCCACCTTCTTTCCAAATGTCTTTTTACAGCTTAACGTTAACCAGGAGTACATCACTATATACAGTAATGAGCACCATGCTTTCCATTTTCATGGATGTAAAAAATCAATGTATTACAGGCAGGCCTCAACTTACAACCCCAAAAATTATGCCGTTCAATTAAAAAAAAATGTTAAGTGAATTTGTCCCGTTTGATTATCTTTTTTTTTGTCACATTTGTTAAATGAATCACTGCAGTTGTTAAATGAATAACATGGTTGTAAAGTAAACCTGGGTTCTCCTTTGACTCCCTCTTCTTTGTGGCAACCCCTGAGATATTGGAGCACTGCTATCATGTCTCCCCCAGTCCTTCTTTTCATTAAACTAGACATACCCAGTTCCTGCAACCGTTCTTCATATGTTTTTGGCCTCCAGTCCCCTAATCCTCTTTGTTGCTCTTCTCTGCACTCTTTCCAGAGTCTCCACATCTTTTCTACATCGTGGTGACCAAAACTGAATGTAGTATTCCAAGTGTGGCCTTACCACTGGGGAATACTGCATTCAGTTTTGGTTACCACGATGTAGAAAAGATGTGGAGACTCTAGAAAGAGTGCAGAGAGGTTAAAAAGAGATTGAAGACTATTGGGCCAAAAAACAGAACTTTGGGGTACTCTCTACGTCTTTCCTTCCATCTAGATGAAGTTCAGTTAAGGACTACACCTCATGGATGACCCTTACTCTGTCAAGGACCTTGGAGTACTCATTTCGAATGATCTAAGTGCCAGAGCTCACTGTAATAGCATTGCCAAAAAGGCATTAAGAGTTGTTAACTTAATCTTGTGAAGCTTTTTCTCCAGTAATATTGTACTGCTAACTAGGGCATATAAAACTTTTGCTAGACCTATTCTCGAATACACCTCATCTGTCTGCAAATCTGACATTAATACAATTGAGCGAGTCCAGAGATATTTCACGAGAAGAGTCCTCCATTCCTCTGCTCACAACAGAATGCCTTATACCCCCTGCTTGAAATTTTGCGCTTAGACAACTTAGAATTAATCCACCTTCAGTCTGACCTGAGCATTGAACACAAAATTATCTGCTACAATATCCTATCTGTCAATGACTACTTCAGTTTCAACCACAACAATACAGGAGCTCACAATAGATTCAAACTTAACGTAAAGCATTCCAAACTCGATTGCAGAAAATATGACTTTAACAAAAGAGTTGTCAATGCCAGGAATGCACTGCCTGACTCTGTGGTTTCATCTCTAAACACCAATATCTTTAACCTTAGAGTGTGTACTGTTGACCTCACCCCATTCCTAAGAGGTCTGTAATGGGCATGCATAAGCATGCCAACATGCTTACTGTCCCTGTCCTACTGTCCCCACTTATTTGTATCCATTTCCTGCATTCATAATCATGTTTATACTTATATCTGTCATCTTATACATGCTTGACAAAATAAATAAAATAAATAAATAAAAATAAAGTGTATTTTGCCAGCCAGTTACAAACCCATCTGGTATGGCTAGCTGATGAGAGCTAAATAGCTTGAAATAGATCTATATTAGTCTCCCTTTATTTATTTATCAGCACAAATACAACACACACACACACACACACACACATCTTACCAAGAAATTAGTTGTGGTCATTTTGTGATCCAAATGATTTTCTAATATGTTTTTGGACAACTTTACCTTAAAAGGTGGTAGATTTGTAAGTTCTGGGATTTTATCCACCAATATTTTACTCTGACTGGATTCTTTTGATAGTAAGGCTTGCAAAGAAAGAGCCACAACATAGATACCGTTATAGATGCTATAACTATGACCTGTCATTTGCATTTCAAAGAGAGATCCAGGAAGACTGTGGAGATTCTCCTTCCCAGTACATTTTCCCATGTCCATTGCTGGTATTTCTGAATTAGATAAGAAACAGTCAAATGCTTGTTCCCAAAAATCCTTTAGAAATCCATCTTCTTGTCTCCAAAAAGGTTTTATGGACTTCAGAAATTCTCTGAATGCCGGAACTTCCCCTGAATGTATCTGAAAAGAAATGGCTCCATCAAAGAATTGGAGATCCCACATCTTTAGACTTCCTGTGAGTATGAAGTCAACTTGACTTGTTGTGACCCATACTTTTCTAAGGGATACGTTTAATTGATCTTCAGGGTTGCTTAGGAATATGGGTGATAGGAGCCATAGAATTGTATAAGCCTCTCCATAGAGAATAAATACATTGGCTTTAACGTCTGTGAGATGTACATACAAACTTTTCATCTTACTGCTAAATGTATGGAGGTCATCCAATGGAAGCAGAAGGGGGATTCTTTCTATGAAGGCTGGACAGATTCCATGCTGGGAAAGCATTCCCTGTAGCTTCTTCAAAAAGTGTTCTCCACTCTCATTTTCGACACCAAAGAGCCCAACCCATTCCCATCCAAAATGTTGAAGCAGTCGGATAATCCCAATGTACACAGGGCCTTCATTTGGTGCCATACAATAAAAAGGAGATAACCTACTGATATGAAATTCTATCGGGGGGAAGGATCCATATGGCAGCTAAAAGAAAACAAAAGAATATTCATCAGAGGATTTAAATAATGTGTTTTTGTTTGTTTGTTTGTTTGTTTTGTCTCTTCATCTTCATGAATTCATCTAAAACCTAGATTTATTTATTTATTTGTTCGTTCGTTCGTTCGTTCGTTCGTTCGTTCATTCATTCATTCATTCATTTCATATCTCATGTTTCTATTTAGTTTCAGATTTTATTCTTCTCATGCACACTGAGAGCATATGCACCAAAGACAAATTCCTTGTGTGTCCAATCACACTTGGCCAATAAAGAATTCTATTCTATTCTATATGTCATGTTTCTAGATGATTTCTAGATCTTACCATTTATAAAAGAATGCAGTTCCATTTTAGGGGCTGTCATTATTTTTCTAGTTGGAACATGATCAAATACCATAAGGTATAAGTCCATCTTCACCAGTGCAGGCTAATCTTTTATTTTTAATCTCTTGTTAAGGATGCAATCAGATTTCCTTCCAATCATGTTGTTGTGGGGATAAACACACAGTAATGTATACTTAAGAAGGCTCTTCTTTTTTTTTAACTAATTCAGAAGAATAAAAATTCCCTCATCCCTTTGATCCACCTGTGGAATTTTGTAGAACTCTACAATCATGTTTTGGTGGGGACAAACACATGAAAATAAATACTGAAGAAGGCTCTTAACTAATTAAGAATAAGAGAAATTTCCTCATCCCTGGACCTACCTGAGGAATTTTGTAGAACTGTACAATTTCTGCCACATGGGATGAAGTATCTGATCCAAGTCCTCCAATGATGGCCATGAGATTTTTCTGAAGGTTGCATCTGTAGTTGGGCAGAAATCTATCTGATTTGAAAAGTAAATCCAGGGTGGTCCGATAGGTCAGCCTTGCATCAAAGTAGCTGTCATAGATATGGAACCCAAGACTAACGTTGGGTAAGATTTCTGGATTCTCATTGATTTCCTTGACAGCAAAGACCAAGGAGAGGACATGTTGATAGAATTTTGTGATCAGGCTGCAAATAAAAAAAGTCTTTTAGAAAATAATTTTGCAGTGAACAAATTAGAGGATTATCAAGAATGGCCATTTCTGTGGTCAAAATTTTAAAAAGATTAAATTCCTTTTCTATTGCTTCAAAGTATCATGGTGTGGATTTTGTTGTGCATTACACTGTATCATGGAAATCATTCATTTATTAAATGAAATCAAATTAAGTTAAATCCCTTTCACACTGCTTCAAAATATCATGGTTCAAATTTTCTTGTGCATTATGGACTGTATCATGGAAGGCATTCATTACAAAGTACACTACTTAATGTTTTGGGGATTTCTATTAATGAACAATGGGAAATATTTTGTGCCCTGTTTCATGTAGAGGAAACTAAACTAATTCCACTTCTTTCTTTTTTAACCTTCCTTTTAACCATTCCCCCCCCCCTCCATTTCCTCTTCCTTATTTGGAAATCTGGTAATTGGGAAGAATGCTTTCCCCATTTTATACTTATTTTATGTACTAGGTAAAGTTAAAGGTTCCCACGAACATATGTACTAGTTGTTCCTGACTCTAGGGGGAAGTGCTCATCTCTGCCTCTAAGCCGAAGAGCTAGTGCTGTCCAAAGATGTCTCCATGGTAATGTGGCCAGCATGACTCAATGCCAAAGGTGCATGGAGCGCTGTTACCTTCCCACCAAAGTGGTCCCTATTTTTCTACTTGCATTTTTTATGTGCTTTTGAACAGCTAGGTTGGCAGAAGCTGGGACAAGTAATGGGAACTCACTCCATTACGTGGCGCTAGGGATTCAAACTGCTGAACTGTCGACCTTCTGATTCACAAGCTCAGCATCTTAGCCACTGAGCCACCCATTCCCCATGTAATAAGAAACCCATATTTTTGAACATTTTCTTCTACTATGAATTCCCACTTTCAGTATTTATACTCTGGGTATTGTGATATCTGTGGTGCTCCCTGAGTTTCATTGTTTTCTTTCAGATATTTTGCTACCCAACAAGATAAGATATTCAGTGCTTTCAAATGCTCTTTAGGACACTAAATATATTACCTAACCAAGTAACAAAATATTTGCAAAAAAACAACAACAACCAAGGTCACAGAGCACCAAGGAATGCATAGTTGAATCTGAGCTAAAAATATTCTCTTTTATTAGTAATTTAGGTATTCCTTGGGCATTCAAATTCATACTTGAATTTTGTTTTATTATCATTAAGTGTTGTACCTTATGATTCTTGATGAATGTATCTTGTCTTTTTATCTACACTGAGAGCATATGCACCAGACAAATTCCTTTTGTGTCCAATCACACATGGCCAATAAAGAATTCTATTCTATTCTATTCTATTCTATTCTATTCTATTCTATTCTATTCTATTCTATTCTATTCTACTCTACTCTACTCTATTTTACTCTACTCTACTCTATTCTACTCTACTCTACTCTACTCTACTCTACTCTATGTTTGCATCACTTTTTTTCAAAATAGAATAAATATTTCAAAATAGAATAAATATTTCAAAATAAATGAATATTATCTCATTAGTACCGAGAGGTGGGATTTGGAATCTCAAAATATTCAGTAAATGCTTGGCCTATATTATAACTTCAGCTACTTTCTTTAAGACCATTGTAAGTCAAAGAAACTGATGTGGACATTGAATAAAGCTTAGAATAAACAAGTCATCCTTTCAGGGAACAATGTGTAGGACCTGCTTACTTTGAAATTCCATGTAGCTCCTGAAATGGATGCTGTTGGAATAAATGTTCATTGAAGGGATAGAGGTTCTGTGAAAACACCCCTCCAATAAGGAGGTCACCTGGTTGGTACCATTCATGTAGAATAGGAAAAGGATTGACCTCTGCACAGTTGAGTGTATTCACCTTGATCCCTGGGAACGCCAGGAAGAATAATACACCAACAGCCCAAATATCTTCTAAAAGAGCTCTCCAACATATCAACACACACGAATGGATCTGACTTAACATACTAGGTTTTCCCAACACACTTCCTAGGAGAAAAGCATCCATCTAACCTTAAACTTCCATGGAGATACAGACATCTGTTTGGATAATGACTGAGATTTCTACAACTCAAATCTGAAATTGGCCTGATCGAAGGAAGAAGAGATGTTGGAGTAAATGAACCCAACAGCCTCTTTAATTCTTCACCCCTTCCAACCACCCCAAGTTCTTCATGGGACCAGGATTGGTTTATAACCTCTTTCATTCATGCTTTCTAGTTTTCAGTGCTTTCTGGAAAATCTCTGGAGCTTTGAGGAGTTAAACACAGTAAGCACTAATTTGGAGTCTTCAAGGAAAAGTTAATTATCTACTAAACATTTTCCCTATAACTGGCTTTAAAAAAAAACCCTGAAAATTGTTAATTGTCCATCCAAGAAACTGCTTCTTCCTCTTTTGGAAATAGAAGTAATTTTAAAAATCAGATTTTACACACACACACACACACACACACACACCCTTGCTCTTGTGATGTTGGATAATGCTCCATTAATGTGAGTCATACACACAAACACACAGACCTATAGATATAGATGATATAGATATATAGACGATAGATAGATAGGTAGGTAGGTAGATAGGTAGGTAGGTAGGTAGGTAGGTAGATGATAGATAGATAGATGATAGATAGATGATTGATAGATAGATAGATAGATAGATAGATAGATAGATAGATAGATAGATAGATAGATAGATAGATAGATATCATAAAGAGCCATAGAGTGCAGTACTGCAAGCTACTTCTGCTGACTGCTAGCTGCAGTTCAGCAGTTCAAATCTCACTCTCTCTTCCATCCTTCTAAGGTTGGTAAAATAAGGACCCAGATTGTTGGGGGTAAAGGTAAAGTTTCCCCTCACACCAGTGACGTGCGGTGAGGTTTATGGCTGGTGAGGCACTGACGTCATCAAATAATCATCATGAAGGGAGGACTGTGACAACTTTGATCTTTGCAAGCGTGCAAGCAAAATACCCCAGGATCACAGTGGCAGGGACAGCAACTCCTTCTGCTGCGCTGCAGAGAAGAACCACACTGTGCAGGAGGCTCCTCAACGCTAGCCTCAGATCAGTGCGAGCCACAGTCCCCTTCATGTTGGCTCAGGAAGGAGGGGAATGGGACCTCGTATGCAGGAGGCTCCTCAGCGCTAGCCTCAAATTAGTGCGAGCCGCGTTCCACTTCATGTTGGCTCAGGAAGGAGGGGAATAGGACCACGGCACACTAGCATACTAGCACAGTATGTGCTAGTCATTCCTGACTCTAGGGGGCAGTGCTCATCTCCATTTCAAAGCCGAAGAGCCAGAGCTATCTGAAGATGTCTCTGGGGTCAGGTGGCCGGCATGACTAAACACCAAAGGAGCACAGAACGTTGTCACCTTCCCAACAAAGGTGGTACCTATTTTTCTACTTGCATTTTTACATGCTTTCGAACTGCTAGGTTGCCACAAGCTGGGACAAGTCTTGGGAGCTCACTCCGTTATGCTGTTACCTTCCCACCAAAAGTGGTCCCTATTTTTCTACTTGCATTTTTTATGTGCTTTCGAACTGCTAGGTTGACAGAAGCTGGAACAAGTAACGGGAGCTCATTCCTTTATGCGGCGCTAGGGATTTGAACTGCCGAACTGCCAACCTTTCTGATTGACAAGCTCCGCGTTTTAGCCACTGAGCCACCGCATCCCTCACCTGTTTCATGTAGAGGAAATTAAACTTATTCCAGTTCTTTATTTTACTCATCTTTTAAACATTTTTGTTCTTCCATTTCCTCCTTTTTCTGAGAAAATGTGTTAATTGTGAAGAACATTTCCCCATTGCTTTTATGGGGATGAGTGATCATTTCTACATGTTTACTTCTTACATTATGAATTCCTACCGATATGCATTTATATTTCAGGTATTATGAAGTATGTGTTGCTTTCTGAGATTGGATGTTCTCTTTCAAAAAAAAATTTCCTCCCAAGTCGGTAACATTTACAATGCTCTTCAGAACCCTAAAGATATTACCTAATTTTATAAGAAAATATCTGCAAAAAATAACCAAGCTTAGACAGCACCAAAGATTGTAGAGTTTATACATGTTCTCTCTCGTTAGTAATGTAGGTATTTGTTAGACATTCAAATTCTAGAATAGAATAGAATAGAATAGAATAGAATAGAATAGAATAACAGAGTTGGAAGGTACCTTGAAGGTCTTTTAGTCTAACCTCAGGGAGGAAACCCTAGACAAATGGTTACCCAACCGCTTCTTAAAAACTTCCAGTGTTGGAGCATTCACAACTTCTGGAGACAAGTTGTTCCATTGATTAATTGTTGTAACTGTCAGGAAATTTCTCCTTAGTTCTAAGTTGATTATCTCCTTGATTACTTTCTCTACATTGCATCTTGTCCTTCCCTCAGGTGCTTTGAAGAATAGTTTGACTCCCTCTTCTTAGTGGCAACTCCTGAGATACTGGGACGCTGTCACCCCCTAGTCTTTCTTTTCATTAAACTAGACATACCCAGTTCCTGCAACCGTTCTTCATATGTTTTAGCCTCCAGTCCCCTAATCCTCTTTGTTGCTCTTCTCTGCACTCTTTCTAGAGTCTCAACATCTTTTCTACATAGTGGCGACCAAAACTGAATGCAGCATTCCAAGTGTGGCCTTACCAAGGCATTATAAAATGATATTAACACGTCATACGATCTTGATTCTATCCCTCTGTTTATGCAGCCTAGAACTGTGTTGGCTTTTTTGGCAGCTGCTGCACATGGCTGGCTCATATTTAAATGGTTGCTCACTAGGACTCCAAGATCCCTCTCACAGTTACTACTATTGAGCAAGGTACCACCTATACTGTACCTGTGCATTTGGGTTTTTTGCCTAAATGGAGAACCTTACATTTTTCACCATTGAATTTCATTTTGTTGAGATTGGTGAAGATCCTTCTGTATCTTAAGCCTATCTTCTGGAATGCTGGCTATTCCTGGTAGCTTGGTGTCAATTTGTATCACTTTTTTTTTTCAAAATAGTATAAATATTCTCTCATTTCAATAGAGAGATAAGTTCTGAAATCTCAGGGGAAAAAATCAAGAAATGCTTTGACTGACTTATGACTTCATCTGCCATCTTTGAGACCATTGTGAATCAAAGGAACTGAGGTGGAGATCTAAAAAAAGTTTTTAACAAAGCAAGTGATCAGTAGATAAAGAAAGGTATGGGATCTGCTTACTCTGAAAGTCCATATAGCTCCTGAAATGGGTGTTCATAAAATGAAAGCTCCCTGAAGGCATAGAGATGCTGTGAAGCCATCCCTCCAATGAGGAGATCTCCTGGTTGGTACCATTCATGTGGAACTGGGAAAGGTTCAACCTCTGGACGCTTGAGTGCATTCACTTTGATCACGGGCAACATCAGAAAGAATAATACATCAACAGCCAAGGTTTTTTTCTAAAAGAGGTCTCAAACTTATCAACCCACACCAATGGATTTGACTTAGCATCCTGGATCTTCCCAGCATGCCTCCTAAGAGAAAAATATCAATCTAAGTCTTTAACTTCAATGGAAATAAATAATGACTGAGATTCCTACAACCCAAATTTAAAATTGGTCTGGTCAAAGAAAGAACAGATGTTGGAGGAAATGAAACTAATAGGACTGTTTGACTCTTCCCACCACCTCAAGCTCTTCATGGAACCAGAGTTCATTTACAATCTCTTTCAGTCATGCTTTCTAGCTCTCACTGCTTTCCTGAAAATCTCTAGAGTTTTAAACTCATTATAATGATTACAGCAGTATGGTACTATAACAATACAGTAATTTTGAAAATACGGGGTATGTGAGCTTCCAAGAAAATATGTAGAATTGTTTGCCTGAATCTATTACTAAGATAGTAGAACATGATGTTCATCAAAGCTTCAAAACTATACTACCATTGCTTTGGAAAATCCCATGAACTTTAGATTGCATTCGAATATGCTATATTTTAACATTTATTGTTACCCTATCAAGTGATAGTCTACAGAATATTTCATGAGTGCTGATTCCTTTATTGGTCACAGTTGATGTTAAGAGAAAAAAAAAATCTATCCACCACTTCATTATTTTGTTCATCTTATTAAAGCTGCCACAAAGAAGAGGAGAGTCAAGTTATTTTCCAAAGCATGAGAAAGTATGGCAAGAAATGTTAATTGACTGGAATTGGGGGATCACTTACTTATTCAATCTTTCATCACTTCCCCATCACAGCAAGTTCATTCAGTCCTCAGAAACTTTCGTGATTCTTCTTCTGAAGAGCAATAAACAGAACACTATATCTTGATATATCCACAATTTATTTTTCTGCAATTCCATGGAAAGGTTACAGAGGAACAATGTATGCCAAAGCAAATTAAATTTTATAATACATATACATATGGAAAGTATATGTGTCAAATAAAGGACGAGACAGAAAAAATACATTTCACATCACTTCATTCCACTACATTTCCAATATTTTTAAAATTAAGTAATAGGTCACAATGGAAATAGAATAGTAACTGCTTATGATCTCCAATTCAATTAAATGTACAGGACACAGAAATTTTTGAAATTTAACATTTCAAAGAACCCTAAGCAATCGAAAAATGATATTCCGTGATACTGTCTTAATACATGTTCATAAAATATTAATCAGCTTTTTGCTATATTTATACAGTGGTTTATGAGTAGAAAGTATAAAAACCACAAACAGTTTGCAAACCTTGGATATCCTTTGAGTCAATATCTGATATTTCCTAACAGTATTCAAGAAATTTAGATGTGCAAAATCTACTTCAGGTGAGGTGTTCAATGGGTGAGAGGTTTTAGGTTAAACAATCTTCAAAAATGTTTGAAAATGCAGCAGCATGAACACTTCTTTTTGAATGGGTGGCCTTAATAAATCACAATTATCACAATAATCCCTCTGCCCTACGTATTTACAAAGCCAAAACGCTGGCCCAAACTCTTTATGGCATTCCCATATGGATACGGGGCTTCAAGGACTGCATTGAAAGAACCCAGGCTGCTTTCCTTAGAAAACTTCTGGGTCTTCCCCCTTGTGTTGGTTTTGCCTCGATATACCTGGAACTAGGCATTCGATCGGTGGAATGTATGGCCTGGATAAACACCTTTAAATGGTGGTTTCGGGTGCTCTTTCTGGCAGTTCCTGGCAGCTACCTCTCCCTGGTGTTCACGGACTCCCATATTTCTCGCTGGGAGAAAGAGCTGCTGAAGAAACTTCATCTGCTAGGTTTCACGGAGGATGCCTTGGGAAACTACGACCTCAAGGATGCCCAATTTAGGATAGTCCAACGGCTCGTGGACATTGATTTACAATATCTACGAGCCAGAGCCAATAAAACTTGCTCCCCGCTGACTCTCAACCAAGTTAATAACTATGGATTGAGGATGGCTTCCTATTTTTATACCCTAACCATTCCCAAGTATAGAAGAGCTTTTTCCCTAGCTCGCTTCAATGTCTTGCCCTCAGCACTTCTGGATGGTCGTTACAAGAGGCTCCCGATTAATAAGCTGCTGTGCCCTTGTGACAGATCCGAGGTCGAGACAGCGGAGCATGTCCTTCTATTTTGCCCTATATATAGCGTGGACAGATCTAGGTTACTGTCTCTTCCTGAAATCGTCCCTCCTGGTCCTGATGGCTGTGATTTGTTTGTGCATTGCCTTGGGGATGTCTCCTCGTACATCACCTCTCAGGTTTCCAGGTTTTTCTTGAGAGCTGTGACCATTAGAGGAGAGAGCTGTAACCTCCCTTAGTTGGGCTTTTGGCGACTGGCTGCTGTGTCTCTTTTGTAGTGGTCGTGTTTTGGTCTGTGACTGTAAATAAAGTATTATTATTAATTATCACAATAAACTTCCAAAAATCCTCCTTTCACAGAAATAACTTCTATATGTTTCATATACAAAGCAAATAGGCTTTTTTTATTCTTCTTTGTCAATACAGCAAGAAAAATTAACTGATGTGTACTAAGTCCTCTTTATTAGTTGCTCCCTGTGGTTTAGCTGAGGCTTGAAAACAATGATGTAGCATTTTGGGAGGAATATGCATCCCAGTAAAGCAGCACTGGAGGCCAAGATGGAGAAGTCCTCCACAGCTACCATGGCTTTTCCTTTTGTGCTCAGATAGGCTGGAAAGAAGGAGATCCACACACTGCAAAAGGCCAACATGCTGAAGGTGATGAACTTGGCTTCGTTAAAGCTGTCGGGTAATTTACCGGCAGGGAAAGCCACAATAAAGCTTATTTTACAAATTTATTTCTCTAGTAACGCTACACTGCTAACTAGGGCACACAAAACCTTTGCTAGACCAATCCTTGAATACTACTCTCCTGCACACTGTATAGTGGACATTAATACCGTAAATAGGGTCCAGAGGTATTTCACAAGAACAGTACTTAACTCATCTGCTCGCAAGAACATACCTTATGCCACCATGCTTGAAATTTTAGGCATGGACAACCTCAAACTATGCTGCCTAGATTGTGACCTAAGCGTAGTACACAAAATTATATAATATAATGTCCTAACTGTAAACGACTACTTCAATTTCAACTGCAATAATACACGGGCAAACAATAGATACAAACTCAAAGTAAACCGCTCCAAACTCGATTGCAGAAAATACGACGTCAGCAATAGAGTGGTCAATGCCTGGAACGCTCTACCTGACTCCGTTGTTAGTTCCTCAAACTCCCATATCTTCAACCTTAATCTGTCCACCGTGGCTGTCACATGTTTCCTAACAGGTCCCTAAGTGGGCATGCATAAGCGCACCAGTGTGCCTACATTCCCTGTCTTACTGTCCCCATTGATATCTACTCATTTTATGTGTTCATGGCCTTGTTACACTTATTTATACCCATCTATTTGTACTAATCTGATGCAAAAATGTCCATGTCTATACTAATGCCTGTTGCCTTGTACATGTTGACAAATGAATAAAATAAATAAATAAAAATAAATAAATAAAAATAAATAAATAAATAAAAATAAATAAAATAAATAAAATAAATAAAATAAATAAAATAAATAAAATAAATAAAATAAATAAAATAAATAAAATAAATAAAATAAATAAAATAAATAAAATAAATAAAATAAAATAAATGAAATGAAATAAAATAAAATAAATAAACAAATAATAAATAAATAAATAAATAAATAAATAAATAAATAAATAAATAAATAAATAAATGGAGAACCCCATATAAAGCTGCTGATCTCATAATTGGTGGTATAGTCTATCCCTTTTATGAATTGAACTTAAAGCATTATGACGTAGAGTTTTATTTACAATGGAAGGGTTTTTCTTTCTTTTTATATTCTTAGCCAGTTCCCCAATAATTGTTTAGGTGAATAAAAGATGTTACAGTATAAATGTAGGTTTTTATCTAACATAAGCCATTCTGTCCTTCTAATGTTTCTAGTTCTGGGAGAAGAAATCATATGTTAAAATGTTAGCAGTAGAATAGTAGAAACTTTGGTGCAAAAAAAGTTTTCAGTGAGTTCACGGTAATTTTTTTAAAAAAACTTTCTTCATTGTTACTCCTCATGACTGATACCTGCTAGATATGTTCCTATTCTACTTTGTGAAAAATTGATAGAAAAGAAATGTTTGTAGATTCAAAAAATACTTTCAACAATTTCAACAACTAGGCATATATTTTATTGCAAATCTCCCTTATACGATTTTCTTTGGCATTTGCTCATGTAAAAAAATAGTTCAACGAGTGGCCAATTATTATCTCATTAAAACAAAATAATTAACTCCTCCAGGAATCACCATGTTTTCTCAGCTAGGCCAAAACACCAGAGGCTGCACAGAAGAAAATGATATTCAATAACAGTCAAGTATCAGCTTGGATAAATGAAACCTTTGAAGTACAGGAAGTTTGGCACAAGGGTAACAACAGCTCTTTTGGGGTCATTGTTTCAGATTTCTACCCTCTGTTCTCTTCTGCCGGAGTATCTATTCAAATACTGTACAGGATACAAATTTGCACTCACAGGGATATTCAAGTAGAAAAGAAAAGATTTTCTCATTAGTTGCATTCTCACGTACAACCTTGGATCAATCTTTAGATGAAGTATTGGACTATAGGTAGTTTCTGATCAGGAGGATGGAAGGAAAAACTTTTACACAATAACAAAAGCATGAAGATGTTCCTTGTGATGTTTTTGGTGCACAAAGTAGTCACTCTGAAATGCCCTGCAAGTGATGCTTTCCTTGTTCCACATGAGTGGTACCAGCCTGGAGACCTCATCATTGGTGGGATGGCATCTCACTTCGGTTACCACCTTTACGAAGCTAAATTTAGTGAAAATCCTTCTAAGAGACCTTATGAGATACCAGTGTAAGAATATTTTTTCTCTATGTCTAATGTTACTCAGATTTTCAAAAATCCTTTGTAGGACTAAAAAGTTATTTGTGCATAACTGTAAGGTGTAAAATATAATCTATGCCTCCCCTTTCTTCCAATTGTATCTGTTTATGAAGGGAGAAATAACATTCTTTACATTATCCTAAAGTATTTCACATCAAATCAAGAAGTCTTTATATGAAGATTTATTGGGATAAAGATAATGTCAGCATTCCAGATAGCATCCAAAATTAAATTAGAGTCCAAGGCAACATGCTGCTCAAAGTTCCTATTTATTAAGAGTGTAGGAAAACCTGAATCTGAAGCTTCTTCTGTCCCCCCCACAAATTAAAGTTCATGATCTTGCCCCCATACCCACAAATCCCTCGCATGGTCCAATCTTCCACTGCCATGCTATCAGTTCCACCCATCCAGTTCGGGTCAGGTGCAAAGGTGCCAAGAGAAAGGATGACCTTGGAAATTCAGAAAGGAATTTTGTTTTGGCTATAAAATAGTCCACTCCTTACTAACCCCCCTCCCACTACCCTACCAATTAAACAGCATAGTAGAATAGAATAGAAGTGTGGCAAGCCAAAGATCCATAAGGAATATGGCTGCAGACCTGACAGATAATTTTTAGAAATGTTTGGCATTTTCTCTCCTCACAAAACATACGGTAAATAAGTGATACCTCCTGAATCTATTCATAAAACATTTTTTTTTAAAAAAACATAGAAAATATTGTATTTTGAAAGAAGTGACCACTTGTATTTGTTCCAATGCATATTTCTTCGAAGTCAGGGAAATGCTGTGTAAAATAAATGTGAGCTCTGTAGAAGTTAGCAATATACAAGAATATTTTAGTTCAGGGTGGAAATGAGGGGTCCTCTCACATTGATTGTTGTCTTGAAGATGTCTCATTAGCCAAACTAGATAATATCATCAGTGCTAGGTTGTGTTGATATTACCTACTTTGGGTAATGAAATGTCTGGAAGAAAACAGCCAGGCTCAGAGAACACCAAGGACCCCTCTGTAGAAATATTAGAAAAACTATTTTCTTTCTATTAGTGTCAGAGAAAGAAATGTTTGTTATTGAAACAGAAATGTTGTCACCTTATGAGAATTGTCAATTTTCACTTTCAACTGGGGGGGTATTTAAATATTTGCAGCATATTCACCAAATTTCACCAACATGTCCTCGCCTTGGCTTTTGCTGTGAAGGAGATCAATGAAGATTCCCAGATCTTACCTAATGTCACTCTTGGGTTCCACATCTATGACAGCTACCTAAATGCAAGGATGACCTATCGCACCACTCTGGACCTGCTTTTCAAATCTCAGGAATTTGTCCCTAACTACAAGTGTGATAGCCAGAAGAATCTCATGGCTATCATTGGAGGACTGGATTTTGTCACATCCTCTCATATTGCTGAAATTACTGGAGCCTTCAAAATTCCACAAGTAAGTTGTGCAAGGGCTAAAGGAGAACAATTCTATATTCTGTTCTTGATGTTGTTCTGGATTAATTAAGAAGCAATAAAGATTAGGGTTATGTTTGTATTAAGATGTTCTGCCTGGCTTAAGGTCTGTTAGTTGGCATACTTTTGAAACTATAATGCTGAATACAAGAACTGAGTATCCATAGACAGTCCACATCTGAGGTAAGAGTTGAGAGTAGTAATCTTTATTTCTATCAAAAGAATTGATCAATTCTATGTGTTTGAAATAATTCCAATAAATTCCTTTCTGTATTTATACTTAGAAGAATTTCAGGGAAACAATTCCTTCCTTGCATATATTTTATATGAAAACTAGATCAGGACAATTGCATTTGATCCTAGAACTCAAGAGAATACTACTCTACTTTCTTGCAGCTGACATACGGCTCATTACCCCAAAAGGAATTTCAAACCAGTAAGCTCTCTTCACTTTATTTCATGGTCCCCAAAGAGGACCATCAGTACATTGGGATTGTCCAACTGCTTCACCATTTCAGGTGGACATGGATTGGGATATTTGCTGTTGATAACAACGATGGAGAAAATTTCTTGCAGAACATGCAGCTCTTACTTTCAGAGAACAGAATCTGCTCATCGTTTATAGAAAGACTCTCACAACTAGTCCACTTGGAGGACTTCGCAGAAGTAATTCAAAAAATCTTCATTATTTCCTTGAATTGGATAAATAGCCGAGCCAATGCATTTCTCGTCTATGGAGAATCGTTGACAATTATGTGGCTGAGAATTGTCACATTTATGGTAGATCCTGAAAGCAAGGAAATTGCATTGCTTAGAAGGGTATGGATCACAACTGCCCAGATTGATTTTGTATTATCGGGATTTCAAATCAGGTGGGATCTCCAGATGTTCCACGGGGCTATTTCCTTCACCGTTCATTCAAGAGCAGTTGCAGGTTTCAGGGAATATCTTCAGACCATCAATCCTCTTTCAGTCTACAGAGATGAGTTTTTGCAGGAAATTTGGGAACAATTATTTGATTGTTCATTTCCAAAACCAGAACTACAAGAAATGCATGGTAGGAAAAGCACTGGAGAGATGAAGCTGGAGGATCTTCCTGGACCTGCCTTTGAAATGGAGATGACTGGCCATAGCTATAGCGTCTACAATGCTGTTTATGCTGCGGCTCATGCTTTGCAGGCTCTGTACACATTGCATTTCAACAGAAAAAAACCTATGATGGATAAAAATCCTGACCTTCCACATCTCCCATCTTGGCAGGTATTCCCTTTGCTTTGGACTCTTCTGTTATTTCAATAAGCAGCTTGGCATAGAATTATGTTTTGACCCCATTGTGGAAAGTCTTAACATTTTCTGCAGGTAGAATCAAGCATGAGAAAACAACCAAGAAATAAGGCGGAATTTCCTGTTGGTGAGAACAATTAACCATTAATTAGTGGATCAGAAGTTTTGGATGCTCCAACATTGGGATTTTTTACAAAGAGAAGGATAACGATTTATCTGGAATAGCATAGGGTCTCCTCCTTGAGCACGTTGTTTGATTAGAAAACCTCCAGATCTTCTGATTCTGATATATTGTTCTGTCTTAAATAGATAATAGAAAAAAAATGGTTTCTCTTGTTATTCTAATCACGGAGAAGCTACTGTATGAATTATGGTTTTTATATCACTATTAGCTATTTAGTAAATCACCAGACATTGTATAATAAGAGATTATTGAAATGATAATTTAGATTACTCTTCATTGCTGCCTCCAAAAATAATCAATTCTTCAAGAACTTTGTACGTGGCTTATGAACCTTTCCTGGGGAACAAGCTGAATTTTCTGTCTCTATGAAACTGATCCTTCTTAGATGTGGCATCCATAATATGAAAAATGAAATATGTTTGCAATAATCACTATCTTGCATCTCTCCGTGGAGGAATGCTTGACTCACAAAGTCTAAAATTTGGCAAAAGGACATTAGTCATTCCTCAGACTGTCAAAGTGCTTTCTATCAATGAGGAAAGATTAGATACGATATACGTGAAAGTAGTTATTTAAGTAGTGAATCTAAATAATAATTTAAAGAATTCCAAAGTTCCAAAATTCTTTTTTCATTCTGCTTCAGTTAATTCCTACTTTTCCTTATATTACTATCAAATAAAATATATAGTGTAGACATTACATTATTAACAATATTGATTATCCAATTTCAAAGCTTAATAATATTGTAGGAATGGTAAGAATGAGTGAATGAAACTTTGATATTATTTTCTCTTCTCTATTATATTGCTTTTCATTCAATCTCTCTTTTATTCCCTTTCAAGTAGCTCCATTCATTTCTTCAAGGCATTTCTTTTAACAATTCAGCTGGGGAGAGAGTGTTCCTGAATGAGAAAGGGGAAGCAACAGGTGGATTCGACATCACCAACTTGATCACTTTCCCAAACAGATCCTTTCAGAGAGTGAGAGTTGGGGAGATGGATCTACAGGCTCCAAAAGGAAAGGAATTATTCATTGATGAAGATCTAATTGTCTGGCAACCAACTTTTAACCAGGTATCAAATTAGTGATTCTACCTTAATCCATTATGATCCATATTGTAAATTGTTATGATCCCATATTGAACAAATTTCTTTAGAAATCTAATTTCTATTTTTTTAAAAAAATAAAAATGGCATATTGTTTCAAATGTAGATGATCAAAGATTCCTCAAATTGGCATATATGATATTACAATGTAAACGCCAGGATTGCATATTTGGTGGGCATTTCCACTTGAAAACACAGGAGTGGCCATGTTTGCATGAAATTGTTACCCTATATAATTATTTATTTATCCTACTCTTCAGACAGGAGTTTTTGAACCTCATTATATTTTCTCAATTATTTTTCGGTTGTTGATGAAGTTGTTAATTTGCTGTATTCCTTTGGGAAGTCAATAATCATGTTACTACATTAAGGAGAAAAATCAGCAACTGTCTTTAAAACTCTTCTTTTCAAAAGATTTTCATGTTTATCATCAGGTTCTTCCATTCTCTCGATGCAACGACCCTTGTTTTCCTGGATCCTGGAAGAAAGGGATTGAGGGAAATCAATTCTGCTGCTATGACTGTGTTCCATGCCCAGAAGGGAAGATTTCAAATCAAAATGGTAGGGTATAAATTCTATGACATTTCATTAGACTTAAGCAAACTTTAGCAAACTACATGGGTGTATAAACATAATGTGATTTTCATAAAATTAGGAGGCCTAGATGACAAATTCCTTGATTTTCCTTCCAGATATGGATGACTGTTTTCAATGTTCAGAAGATCATCATCCAAACAAAGAAAAGAATGGATGTATCCTGAAACCAGTTGTGTTTCTAACCTTTGAAGAACCGTTAGGAATTGGTTTAGCCTCAGCAGCTCTTGGTTTCTTATTTTTGACCTCTTGGGTACTTGGAACTTTTTTTAAGCACAGGGATACTCCCATTGTCAAAGCCAACAACCGGTCCCTCACCTACACCCTCCTTGTCTCTCTTCTGCTCTGTTTTGTCTCCTCTTTGCTCTTCCTCAGCCAACCTGGGAAAGTGACCTGCCTTCTCCGGCAATCAACTTTTGGCATCACCTTCTCAGTGGCCATTTCTAGTGTGCTGGCCAAAACAATCACTGTAATTGTTGCTTTCATGGCCACTAAACCAGGATCTCAGATGAGTAGATGGGTGGGGAAAAGATTGGCCTTTTTTATCGTCTTTTCTTGCTCTCTCGTACAAGTATGTTTTTGTCTTCTTTGATTGTGGACATCTCCCCCATTCCCTGAGTTGGACATGCACTCGGAGCTCCAAGAAATGATTTTACAATGTAATGAGGGTTCAACATCCTTCTTCTATTGTGTCTTGGGCTACATGGGTCTCTTGGCCATTGCCAGCTTTATTGTGGCTTTCCTTGCCCGTAAATTACCCGACAGCTTTAATGAAGCCAAGTTCATCACCTTCAGCATGTTGGCCTTCTGCAGTGTGTGGATCTCCTTCTTTCCAGCCTATCTGAGCACAAAAGGAAAAGCCATGGTAGCTGTGGAGGTCTTCTCCATCTTGGCCTCCAGTGCTGCATTATTGGGATGCATATTCCTCCCAAAATGCTACATCATTGTTTTGCGTCCTGACCTCAACCACAGGGAGCAACTAATTAAGAGGAATTAGCACATCATGTGATCTTTCTTTCTAGGTACAATTGCTGAAAAACAGAATAGAAAAACTGTTCGCTATCTACAGGTACATATAAAACATATAAGAATATTGTTTTGTTTTCCTGTCAAGGAAGAATTTATGTAAGCTATTTAAGATTTATTCATATTTAAGCGCATTCCAAAGTAAGTACTCATGTTGCTGCAATTCCATCATTGTCTAAGATTCTTTAACCTAATCCATTCTCCTTTTCAACACTCCTTTTGAACTTGACTTTGATCTAGTTTTCTTAGTTGCCATTAGGATATTTCAGATATTGACTCAAATGATGTCCAACATTTGCAGTGACATTTTCCTGGGTTTTACACTTTCAATTTGTAAAGCACTATACAAATATAGTAAAATGCTGACCGACATTTTACGAATAAATATTTAACACAGTATTATAGTATATTGCATACAATTTCTGAGGGTGTTTTGTATATGTAATATACATTGAGTTTGTGAATCCTGAATATTTAACTGTTTTGAAAGAAAATGGCTTTCATACTGGGTCATAACAATTCACATTCCACACCTAAATCTATTTCCACTGTAAATTAATAATATGGGAAATTTATTGAAATGAAATTTTCCCAGGCAAAAAACCCCCACAATACAATCCTAGGTTCTATTAATAGGTAAAAGTAAAGGTAATGTTTTACTTCGCACATATGTGCTAGTTGTTCCCAACTCTATGGGGCAGTGTTCATCTCCGTTTCAAAGCCAAATAGCCAGCACTGTCTGAAGACATCTCCGTGGTCATGTGGCCGGCATGACTAAATGCCAAAGGGGCACGGAACACTGTTACCTTCCCAGCAAAATGGTTCCTATTTTTCTACTTGAATTTTTACATGCTTTTGATGTGCTAGGTTGGCAGAAGCTGGGACAAATAATGGGAGCTCACTCTGCTACGTGGCACTTGGGATTCAAACTGCCAAACTGCCGACTTTTCTTTTCGACAAGCTCAATTCCTTAGTCCCTCACCCACAACATTAATAGAGCGATAGAATCAAGATCACAAGAAGATGTAGTATCACTTTACAAAGCCTTAATAAAACCACACTCAGAAAACTATCCATTTCTGGTCACCACACTATAAAAAAATATCTGGATATTCTAGAAAGACTGCAGAGAAGAACCAACAACAGTCATTAGGGGCTGGAGGCTAAAACATACGAACAATAGTTAGAGGAAGTGGGTATGACTAGTCTAGGGAAAAGAAGAAGTGGGGTGAAATGACAACAGTGTTCCAATATTTGAGGGACTCCTACAAAGACAAGGGGTTCAAACTATTTTTAAAAACACCAAAACACGAGAACAGAAACAATGGATGGAAACTACGCAAGGAGCGAAGCAACTTAGAACTAAGGAGAAATTTCCTAGCGGTGAGAGCAATCAACCAATGGAATAGCTTGCCTCCAGAAGTTGGGGGATTACTTCATCACTGGAAGCTTTGAAAAAGAGACTGGAAAACCATTTGTTAGAAATGGTATAGGACCATGATGGCAAACCAACAGTACGCATGCCACAGGTAGTACATGGAGCCATATTTGCCGGCATGCAAGACATCAGCTCTGCCGTGCATATGTGCATCGGCCAACTGAATTTTGAGCTTCTGGGGGGGCTAGGGGAGCCCATTTTCCATTCCCCAGATTTCAGGAAAGCCTCCGGAGCCTTGGGATGGCGAAAACTCCCCCATTCCCAGGGTGGTGGTGGTGTCGTGCACGCATATACAGATGGGTGACGTGCATTGTATTAGGGGTGTGGGTAGACACGAACGTGCAATAACTCATGCACGCACAATTTGGGCACGCCTTTACAAAAAGGTTTGCTATCACTGGTATAGAATCTCCAAATTGGCACGAATAGCCAATGCTCCAGAAGATAGACTCAAGATACAGAAGGATCTTGACAGACTTGAACATTGGGCCCTATCCAACAAAATGAAATTCAATGGTGAAAAAAATAAGGTTCTACGTTTAGGCAAGAAAAACAACTTGATTGTAGGATTTGTTGCCTAGGCAGGGGGTTGGACTAGAAGACCTCCAATATCCCTTCCAACTCTGTTATTGTATTATATTCTGTTTCTTTGTTTGTTTGTTTGTTCATTTGTGAGAATTTATTTGTCGCACATTCACTGTCAGGGTTTCCGGGCTGCTGAAAAAAAATCCAAAATACAAGCAATAGAAATAGTAAACATTCCTACACACACACACACACACACACACACACACACACACACACACCGGGGATGACAATCCATTAGGTAAGCCACCTGACGGGCACCATCCCACTCTGGGTTCCAAAGGCCTGTTGGGCCTTGCAAAATACTATCAAAGTGGGTGCCAATCTAACCTCCATGGGGAAGATGTTCCAAAGAGAGGGAGGCACCATAGGCCCATTTTCTGAGTCCTGCCACATGTGCTTTCTTAGGAGAGAACACCCTCCCAGACTCCCCACTCTGGTGGGTCAGGTGGTTGTGACCAGGATGAGATGGTCCTTCAGATAACATGGCCCCAACCATGTTAAGATTTAAAGGTAAAAACCTTTACCCAGAAGGAAATTGGCAGCCAATGCAGCTCTCACAAGGAAGGTGACACATTTGAACAACTGGGTCTACACTAAACCACCACCACAACCACCTCCTCCTCCTCCTCCTCCTCCTCCTCCTCCTCCTCCTCCTCCTCCTCCTCCTCCTCCTCCTCCTCCTCCTCCTCCTCCTCCTAACCTACATATTTTCTGGACAGTACATTGACTGGGTCAAATCTTATCTAAATCACAAAAACAATAGTTATACAAATAAATATCTGTACAAATCTTCCAAATTCAAGAATATTGGTCTCTTTATATAGACCTTTATCATTTTTCCAATAGTTCATTTAAAAATCAAAAGTATTACTTTAGGCCCTATCTTTACCACATCCTGCTAAGTAATATCATTTAATATTTTAAAAATTACTCCTCCTCCTTCTTCATGATTGGACATTGGGATCATATTAGCAATCCTATTTTTATCAACAGCCACACGAAAAAGTGCTGCTGAGTTTTGTCCAAACCAGTCCCTTAGATTTTGAAGCCATGATGTCCTTCTTCTGCCTGGTCCTCGTTTGCCTTCAGTCTTTCCCTGGAGGATTAAGTGAAGTATGCCATATTTTTCCAGACGTCCCATCACATGTCCAGAATATTCCAATTTTCTCATTTTTTAATGGCTTTGATGATTTCCATTTGCTTTCCCAGGCGGCTTATCACCTCCTCATTTCCATATGGGCGATTGAATTTTGAAACAATTGGAGCCTCCGGATATTTTTCAAGGGAAGTCCCATATCTGAATGGTCGAATAGTTGGCAACTCCATATCTCTGCTAAAAAATGCTCTGTCCTACACAGTGTCAACAAAAACCAGAACACCAAATGCAAGCTGGGCGGATACGACCTAATAGATGACCCACACTCTGTCAAGGACCTAGGAGTACTCATCTCTAAAGATCTAAGCCCCAGAGCACCCTGGAACCCCATTGCCAAAAAGGTTGTCAACCTTATTTTACGATGTTTTTTCTATGGTAACCTTATACTGCTAACTAGGGCATACAAAACCTTTGCTAGAGCAATCCTTGAATACTGCTCACATGCCCGGAATCCACGCTGTATAGCAGACCTAAATACAATAGATAGGGTCCAGAGGTATTTCACAAGAAGAGTACTTAACTCATCTGCTTGCAAGAACATACCTTATGCCACCATGCTTGAAATTTTGGGCATGGAAAACCTCCAAATATTCTGCCTACATTGTGACCTAAGCATAGAATACAAAATTATATGATATAATGTTTTACCTGTAAACAACTACTTCAATTTCAACTGCCATAATACAAGGGCAAACAATAGATACAAACTCAAAGTAAACTGCTCCAAACTCGATTGCAGAAAATACGATGTCAGCAATAGAGTGGTCAATGCCTAGAATGCTCTACCTGACTCCGTTGTTAGTTCCTCAAACTCCCATATCTTTAACCTTAATCTGTCCACTGTGGCTGTCACATGTTTCCTAAGAGGTCCCTAAGGGGGCATGCATAAGCGCACCAGTGTCCCTACCGTCCCTATCCTACTGTCCCCATTGATATGTACTCATTTTATGTGTTCATGGCTGTGTTACACTTATTTATACCCATCTATTTGTACTAATCTCATGCAAAAATGTCCATGTCTATACTAATACCTGTTGCCTTGTACATGTTGACAAATAAATAAATAAATAAAATCAATCAATCAATGGAGAGCCCCATATAAAGCTGCTGGTCTCATTATTGATGGTATAGTCTATCCCTTTTATGAATTGAACTTAAAGCATCATGACATAGAGGTTTATTTACAAATGAATGGTTTTTTTTTTCTTTTTATATTCTTAGCCAGTTTCCCAAAAATTGTTTAGGTGAGTAAAAGATGTCACAGCATAAATGTAGGTTTTATATCTAACATAAGCCATTCTTACTTTCCAATGTTTTTAGTTCTGGGAGAAGAAATCATATGTTAAAATGTAAGCAGTAGAATAATAGAAACTTTGGTGCAAAAAAAGTTTTCAGTGAGTTCATGGTAATTTTTTTAAAAAAAGTTTCTGCATTGTTATTCCTCATGACTGATACCCTCTGGATATGTTCCTATTCTATTTTGTGAAAAATCGATAGAAAATAAATGTTTTTAGATTCAAAAAACACTTTCAACAATTTCAACAACCAGGCATATATTTTATTGCAAATCTCCCTTATATGATTTTCATTGGCATTTGCTCATATAAAAAAAATAGTTGAACCAGTGGCCAATTATTATCTCATCAAAAGAAAATAATTAACTCCTAAAGGAATCACCATATTTTCTCAGCTAGGCCAAAACATCAGGGGCTGCACAGAAGGAAATGATATTCAATAACAGTCAAGGTATCAGCTTGGATAAATGAAACCTTTGAAGTACAGGAAGTTTGGCACAAGGGTAACAACAGCTCTGTTGGGCTCATTGCTTCAGATGTCTACCCTCTGTTCTCTTCTCCCAGAGTATCTGTTCAAACACTGTACAGGATACAAATTTGCACTCACAGGGATATTCAAGTAGAAAAGGATAGATTTTCTCATTAGGTGCATTCTCACATACAACCTTGGATCAATCTTTAGATGAAGTATTGGACTATAGGTAGTTTCTGATCAGGAAGATGGAAGGGAAAACATTTTCAGAATAACAAAAGCATGAAGATGTTTCTTGTGATGTTTTTGGTGCACAAAGTAGTCACTCTGAAATGCCCTGCAAGTGATGCTTTCCTTGTTCCACATGAGTGGTACCAGCCTGGAGACCTCATCATTGGTGGGATGGCATCTCACTTCGCTTACTACATTTACGAAGCTAAATTTAGTGAAAATCCTTCTAAGAAACCTTATGATATACCAGTGTAAGAATTTTTTTCTCTATGTCTAATCTTACACAGATTTTCAAAAATCCTTTCTAGGACTAAAAAGTTATTCGTGCAAAACTGTAAGGTGTAAAATATAATCTATGCCTCCCATTTCTTCAAATTGTATTTGTTTATGAAAGGAGAAATAACCTTTGTGAGATATTAAAACCAATTCTTATACTCACAATGCAAATCACAATTCTGGTTCACAATTCAAAGATTTATTGCAAAGAAATGAAATAGTAGTTTCAAGCCCGGCCTTCCAAACTCTTCACGAGTACAAAGAGTGCAAAAAACAGGTTTCAAGCAATACAATTTATACTTTTCTAATCATTGCACATGATGCCTAAGAAGATCTCCCCATCTCCAAAGTCATTCTTTCAAGTTAATAAGCATTTCAAGAGACCAGACCCCTTTAACTTATCAAAGATTTTCAAAAATCCTTTATATGACTAAAAAAGTTATCTGTGGATAAACGTAAGGTGTAAAGTATCTACCCTTCCCTTTGTTGCAATTCTATTTGGTTATGAAAGGAGAAATAACCTTCTTTACATTATCTTAAAATATTTCACATGAAATGTACAAAACATAAGATCAAGAAGTCTCTATATGGAGATTTACTGGGATAAGATAATTTGTAGAAAGATTTGACATCTCTCCTCACAAAGAATATATATTTGGTGAATAAGTGACACCTCCTGAATCTTTTCATAAACCTTTTTTTTTAAATGTCATAGAGAATATAGTACTTGGAAAAAAGTGACCACTTGCATTAGTTGCAGTACATATTTCTTGGAAATCAGGGAAATGCTGTGGAAAATAAATGTGAGCTCTGTAGAAATTAGCAATATAGGAGTTTATTTTAGTTCAGGGTGGAAATGAGGGGTCCTCTCACATTGATTGTTTTCTTGAAGACGTCTCATTAGCCAAACTAGATAATATCATCAGTGCTAGGTTGTGTTGATGTTACCTACTTTGGGTAATGAAATGTCTGGAAGAAAAGAACCAGGCTCAGAGAACACAAAGGACCCCTCTGTAGAAATATTAGAAAAACTATTTTCTTTCTATTACTGTCAGAGAAAGAAATGTTTGTTATTGAAATAGAAATGTTGTCACCTTATGAGAATTGTCAATTTTCCCTTTCAACTGGGGGGTATTTAAATTTTTGCAGCATATTCACCAAATTTCACCAACATGTCCTCGCCTTGGCTTTTGCTGTGAAGGAGATCAATGAAGATTCCCAGATCTTACCTAATGTCACTCTTGGGTTCCACATCTATGACAGTTACCTCAATTCAAGGATGACCTATCGCACCACTCTGGACCTGCTTTTCAAATCCCAGGAATTTGTCCCTAACTACAAGTGTGACAGCCAGAAGAATCTCATGGCTATCATTGGGGGACTTGATTTTGTCACATCCTCTCATATTGCTGAAATTACTGGATCCTTCAAAATTCCACAAGTAAGTTGCTTAATCGCTAAGGAGAAACAATGCTATATTCTGTTCTTGATGTTGGTTTGGATTAATTAAGGAGTATCAAAGATTTGGGTTATGTTTTTATTAAAATGTTCTGCCTGGCTTAAGGTCTATTAGTTGGCATACTTTTGAAACTATAATGCTGAATACAAGAACTGAATATCCATAGACAGTCCACATCAGAGGTAAGAGTTCAGAATAGATTTCTTTATTTCTATCAAAAGAAATGATCAATTCTATGTGTTTGAAATAATTCCAATAAATTCCTTTCCGTATTTATACTTAGAAGAATTTCAGGAAAACAATTCCTTTCTTGCATGTATGCAAAATAGATCAGGACAATTGCATTTGATCTTATAACTCAAGAGAATACTACTCCATTTTCTTGCAGCTGACCTATGGCTCATTACCCCAAGAGCAATTTCAGACCCGTAAGCTCTCTTCACTTTATTTCATAGTCCCCAAAGAAGACCATCAGTACATTGGGATTGTCCAACTGCTTCACCATTTCAAGTGGACATGGATTGGGATATTTGCTGTTGATAACAATGATGGAGAAAATTTCTTACAGAAAATGCTCCCCTTGCTTTCAGAGAAAGGAATCTGTATATCACTTACAGAAAGACTTGAACAGCGAATCTACTTGGAAGACTTCGTAGAAGTAATTGAAAAAATCTTAATTATTTCCATGCATTGGATCAAAAGCAAAGCCAATGCATTTCTAGTCTATGGAGAATCATCGACAATTACATGGCTGAGAGTTGTCACATTTATGGTAGATCCTGAAAGCAAGGAAATTGCATTGTTTAGAAGGGTGTGGATCATGACTGCCCAGATTGATTTCATATTGTCAGGATTTCAAATCAGGTGGGATCTCCAGATGTTCCATGGGGCTCTTTCCTTCACTGTTCATCCAACAGCAGTTGCAGGTTTCAAGGAATTTCTTCAGATCATGAATCCTCTTTCAGACTACAGAGATCAGTTTCTGCAGGAAGTTTGGGAACAAGCATGTCACGATGTTAAAAAGTTTGCTAGGCCTGAACTGCCTAAACTGACACTCAAGAGTTAAACTAAGAAAGCTTTATTGCGCAGGTCATAAAACAAAATGTTATCTGAAAGTGATTTATTGCGCACGCGTTACACATTCCAAATTCCTCTCTTCTTTGTTCGGCAGCCAACTTTTGGCTGACGAAGCTTTTCATTATCAAAATGTAACCAATTAGTTATTTCTGTTTTCATTTACTTTTATTATTTTATTATTAAAGTTTGTTTATTAATTAGAATATTTTAAAGACTTATTTTTCTCAATATCTCAAAAGATATGCGGAAGGGAAACAGCCACGGTCCATTGATCTCCAACAGGGTGTTTTTCCCCCTGACAACTTGGTAGCAGAGGATGGTTTTTTGATGATACAAGCTGAGATGACTACAATTTATGGCTGTATTTTCCCTTCATGCTATCTAAAGATAACCGACTAAGCCTAATTAGCAATGTCGAAGAGAAAGAAAAGAAAAAAAAACATGGACATGGAAAGCGCTCGAAAGAATCCATTCCCTCAGACACAGAGGAGCAAGATTCTTCAGGTGCCGAGCCAGATGTGGGGGAAGGAGTTACAGAAGGCAAGATCTACGGACTGAGGTCAGTAAATGTCCCTCATTATCAAGATACAATTAATGAACGGCAAAAGTCTAAACGGCAACTGCCGGCACAGGAAAAATCCTCCCACGCAGAAAGCAGATTTTATGAAATTCCCCCAGATGGTGAGCAAGAAATGCAAAGCTATCTTGATCAAATAGAACGTTTAGAAAGATATGTTAGGGAGGCGAGAGTGTGTTTTGAGGAGATAAGGCGAAGTAGAAGAAGCTCCCCCACTCCCAAAATGTCTGAGGACGCCATCTTGTCTTCTTCAAAACAACAGCCTAAGACACACCCCACAGAGTTCATTGGTCAATTAGAACAAAGAGACATGTACACGTCACCGAGGTCACGTGGTCCCTTTGAGTCAATTGAACTTCAGGCCATGTATAGAGGGCTGCAGCCAAGAAGTGAAGCTGCACTGCCATCTGCTGGCGGAGAAAAATCATTACAGCAAAAGATGATGAGGTTTAAAGAATTAGCTATGAGTTTTACAGAAGCCCAAACTTTGCCATCAGAGGTTAAGTCTTCAACACCCCCTGGCGGCGTTGAATCCTCCCTAGATGAAAAAAGGCAAAGCCAAAGGCGAATTCGAGGAAGCCAATTTGATGTTGCCACGCAAAGGCCAATGATGCAACCCCAGCATCCCCTGGTTCAACAACCAGCTTTGCAACCAGAGCAACAAATTGTTCCTCAGCAGGTATTCACAGTCACCCCCTTGACTGGTGAGTCCAAATTAAAGGAGTCAGGAGAGAATTATAAAGCCTGGGTCAGTGAAATTGCGCTCTTGCTTCGAAGAGAAGGCACATATTCCATGGTTTTTGATCCTCCCCGTCAACCCTGGACACCTGCAATAAAAAACCTCGAAAACAGAGCAATCACGACTTTACTCATGTCAATGGAAATTGAGATCCAAGGTATCTTTCCACCTGATGCAACTGCCCAAGAAATATGGGCTATTTTGGAAGATTGCTACAGGCCCGTTTCAATTGAATCTTCATGTTTGCTCATGTCTGAGTTCCATGGTTCGAAGTTGAAACCTGGTGAACAAATTGGTGGACATTTGACCAAACTGAAAAGAATGAGAAGTGAATTGAGACAAAATGGCCATGTAATCGATGATATCCAAATGATTAGCATCATCATTAACTCATTGAATTATGAATGGAAAGATGCTGTTGCAAAGATTAACTACGTGCCTATTGCTCAACGCACAGTTAACCACGTTTGCAGACTTTTAGTGGAAGACGAAGCTATCAGGTTAGCTACCCCACATCTGCAACGACCTCCAGCGCCAAAGGCTCCAGCCAGACGTCCCTTCCGAGGAAGAGGCTACGCTCCAAGGATGCCAAAATGCTACACCTGCAACCGTGTGGGACATGACACCCGGGATTGTCCCCAACGAGTTCCAGCTCCCGCCACGTACCAGCCCAGAGGAACAGATTCCAGAGGCAGAGGTAGAGGCGGAAGACAAGGTCGTCGTGGTCCAAGGCGTGATCCACAAGCTCCGCTTGCGACACTGGCCATAACCAACGTTCCACAACCTGATCCAAAGTTCGACAGACGTCTTTTGTGGACTTTAGATAGTGGAGCAGCTGTGCACGTTACCCACAGAAGGGAACTTTTCACAGAGATGGGCGAACCAGAGCCCGAGTATCGAGAACTGTATTCCTTCACCAACCACACTTGCAAGGTTATGGGAAAAGGAACTGTTTACATTGAAGAGCTCGATACACACATCCCTGATGTTTATTACATACCTTCAGCAACCAGTAATTTGCTTAGTCAAAGTCACTTGTCTAGAGATTTAAAGTTCCAGGTTCACCACCTCGAAAAAGCAAGTTACTTAGTTAAAGATGGAGATATTGTTGCTGAAACCATGCTGATTGGTGGTGTTTATTACTTAAAGCCAAAGCCTAAAGAGCAAGCCTGAGGGTCCTCATGAAACTGTTAATGTTGAGAATTCACTAACTGGTAAACCTTTGCATTCCAGGTGTATTCACAAGTGGCACAGAAGATTGGGGCATGCCAGTTTTCGTGTTCTTAGAAAGATGCCGGAGTTCGCAAAAGGTTTGGATCTAAAGGGGTGTAAGGTGTTTTTGGATTGTGCGGTTTGCAAAAAGGCTAAATCCAAGGCGGCTGCAATTCCCAAACACGCTACACGCCGGTCAACACGCATTTTTGATTTGGTACACACTGACATAGTGGGTCCTTTCCCACCAACACTTGGTGGCAGAAAGTATTTTTTAACAATTGTAGATAATCATTCTAGATATGGATTTGTATATCCTATGAGAGAGAAATCTGAGACCTTTCAGATCTTTAAAGACTTTGCAGCGTTTGTTTCTACACAATACCAAGTTCGCATCGCCAGAATCCAGAGTGACCGTGGTGCAGAATTCATGTCTCAGCGTTTCCAGGACTGGATGCGTAAGAATGGAATTCTTCATCAGACATCTGCTCCATATACACCGGCTCATAACGGAGTCGTAGAAAGAAGACAAGGGGTTCTACAAACCATGATGCGTTGTCTTCTAGAAGATGCCAATCTCAGTAACGCATACTGGGGTGAAGCAATCAAATATGCAAATTACATTGTCAACCGTACTTGGAGCAGTGTAATCAATCAAACTCCTTTCTACATGCTGTATGGCTACAAGCCTAATCTCAAGAACCTCCATATTTTTGGTTCATATGCTATGGTGAACACTCCCTTAAGTCAAAGAAGAAAGGGAGGTACAGTAGCAAAGAGACTGAGATTTATGGGTATTGATGATAATTCAAAATGGTACAAATTCATTGATACTAAACATGTGATTGTCATTTCACAATCTGCTAATTTTGAGGAAGATATTGACTGGTCCAGGATTCATTCCAATGATCCTGAAGTTTATTTTCCTAGAGATGGTGTTCCAGATGCCACGCAGCCTGATGACAATTCGCAGGCAGATATTCCTTCTACCAGTTCTTCACAACCTGATGTTCCGTCTTCTCAAGCCGCGGATGCTGATGCTAGCGACGAACGTGAAGACGAGGATGATGATGAAGAAGAAGAAGAAGACTGGTCTGTTGTTCCTAGACGCTCCAAGAGGGCCACAAAAGGAATCCCTCCACAACGTTATTCATGGCAACTGACAAAGTCACCATTACCTTTGATTTGCAACGTTACTCTTCCTCCAGAGACATTCACACAAATCAAACAGCTTCCTGATTCAGAACAAGACAAATGGTATGATGCAATGCAGGATGAAATGGACAGTTTGAAGAAACTTAATGTATTCACACCTGCAAAACCTCCAGCAAACAAGAAAGTCATTGGCACCCGATGGGTCTACAGAATCAAGAAGAAACCGAATGGTGAGTCTTTATACAAAGCCAGACTTGTAGCTCAGGGTTTCGTTCAACGTTATCCTGAGGACTACACAAACACTTACTCACCAACAGTCAGAACTGAAAGTGTAAAAATTGCCTTAACCACTGCAACTATTCTTGGTTTAGAAGTTTTTCAATTTGATGTGGACACAGCTTATCTACATGCAGACCTAGATGAAGAGATCTACGTGAGAAGCCCTCCAGGATTCCGAAAGCAAGAAGGGGATACCTGGTTCCTGAACAAAAGTCTTTATGGTCTGAAACAGTCAGGTTTAATGTGGTATTTATGTCTTACTGACAAACTAAATTCAATGGGCTTTATTAAGTCCGAAACTGATGAATGCGTGTTCACAAAAAGATCTAACAATGCATATGAGATAATTCTTGTTTATGTTGATGATATTGTTTATATTGGTCCAAATAAGAAAATGAGTGAGATTTTTGCCAAAAGTTTGCAGAGATACTTCACACTAAAATCTTTAGGACACATTAGCACTTATTTAGGTGTTCAAATTGAAAAGACACAGAAGGGGTTTAGTCTTTCACAAGAGGAGAAAATTGACCACATTCTACATCATTGCAACATGAAAGATGCTAGCACAACAAAGACACCCATGCAAACAGATTTTCACAACTTAACACATGAACCAAGTCCTGAGTTCGAGGATCAAACACTCTATCGTTCAGTCATTGGTTCACTATTATACATTAGTAGTTGGACCAGACCTGACATCGCACTTAGTGTTAATCTTTTATCACGACACGTAGGTAAGGCAACACAATTTCATTGGTCATGCATTAAGAAGTTGTTGAAATACCTAAAACACACTAAACACATGAAGTTATTGCTAGAACCAACACACACTGATCAACCAAAGTTGATTTGTTTTGCCGATTCCGACTGGGCGAGCAACAAGAAGTCACGCAAAAGCACTTCTGGTTACATGATGTTCCTAAATGGTTGTCCTGTTTACTGGCAAGTGAGAAAACAGAGTTTTGTTTCATGTTCATCTACTGAAGCTGAATATGCTTGTGTTTCAGATGCTTGTAATTCTCTAACGTGGTTTGATGCTTTGATCACAGATATCTGGACACATCCGATTCGACCAATCACCGTGATGGAAGATAATGTATCTGTTGTTTATATTTCTGAGTCACATTTTACAGGTTCTAGGTCCAGACACATTGACATTCGTTATCAAAACACAAAGCAATTAGTTAAGCAAGGTTTTGTTAAATTGCAATATGTTTCTACACATGATCAGATCGCAGACATGCTTAACAAACCACTTGCCGCAAATCAACACGAGTATCTGCGAAAGAAGATGTGCCTTAATTGATGATTTGATGACGTCAGCCCAGACTAGCAAAAGAAGGGGTGTCACGATGTTAAAAAGTTTGCTAGGCCTGAACTGCCTAAACTGACACTCAAGAGTTAAACTAAGAAAGCTTTATTGCGCAGGTCATAAAACAAAATGTTATCTGAAAGTGATTTATTGCGCACGCGTTACACATTCCAAATTCCTCTCTTCTTTGTTCGGCAGCCAACTTTTCGCTGACGAAGCTTTTCATTATCAAAATGTAACCAATTAGTTATTTCTGTTTTCATTTACTTTTATTATTTTATTATTAAAGTTTGTTTATTAATTAGAATATTTTAAAGACTTATTTTTCTCAATATCTCAAAAGATATGCGGAAGGGAAACAGCCACGGTCCATTGATCTCCAACAGGGTGTTTTTTCCCCTGACAAAGCATTTGATTGTTCATTTTCAAAACCAGAATTACAAGAAATGCATAGTAGGAAATGCACTAGGGAGATGAAGCTTGAGGATCTTCCTGGACCTGCTTTTGGAATGGAGATGACTGGCCAAAGCTACAGCATCTACAATTCTGTTCATGCTGTGGCTCATGCTTTGCAAGCTCTATACACATTGCATTTCAATAGAAAAAAAACTATCATGTGTAAAAATCTCGACTTTCCACATCTCCCAGCTTGGCAGGTATTCTTTTTGCTGTGGATACTTTGTTTATTTCAATCAGCAGTTTGACATAGAATTATTTTTTGACCCCATTGTGGAAAGTCTTAATACTTTTTGCATGTGGAATCAAGCATGAGAAATCAAGCTAGAAATAAGGAGGGATTTCCTGTTGGTGAGAACAATTAACCATTAATTAGTAGAACAGCTTGCCTTCAGAAGTTTTGGATGATCTAACATTGGAAATTTTTACAAAGAGAAGGATAGCCATTTATCTGAAATAGCGAAAGGTCTCATCCTTGAGCACTGTGTTGGATGAGAAGACCTCCAAGTCCATTCTGACTCTGAAACTGTTCTGTCTTAAATAGAGGCAGAAAAAGGGTTTCTTTCTATCAATGATGAAAGATTATATATGATCTATGTGGAAGTAGTTGTTTAAGTAGTGAATCTAAATCAAAATTAAAAGAATTGCAACATTCCAAAATCCTATTTTTCATTCTGCTTCAGTTAATTCTGACTTTCCCTTATATTGATATCAAGTTAAATACATAGTGTAGATATGTACATTATCATACAATATTGATTATCAAATCTCTAAGCTTAATAACATTGTAGGAATGGGAAGAAAGAGTGAATGAAACTTGGATATGATTTTCTCTTCTCTATTATATTGCTTTCCATTCCCTCCAACTTTCATTACCTTTCAAGTAGCTCCATTCAATTCTTCAAGGCATTTCTTTTAACAATTCAGCTGGGGAGAGAGTGTTCCTGAATGAGAAAGGGGAAGCAACAGGTGGATTCGACATTACCAACTTGATCACTTTCCCAAACAGATCCTTTCAGAGAGTTATAGTTGGAGAGATGGATCTACAGGCTCCAAAAGGAAAGGAATTATTCATTGATGAAGATCTAATTGTCTGGCACCCAGCTTTTAACCAGGTATCGAATTAGTGATTCCACCTTAATCCATTACAATCCCATATTTAAATCTCTTTAGAAATGCAATTTCTATTTCTTTAAATAAACAATGGCATATTCTTTCAAATATTGTGGATGATGAAAGATTCCTCAAATTGACAAATATGATATTACAACGTAAAAGCCAGGATTTGATATTTGGTGGGCATTTCCACTTGAAATCACAATAGTGGCCATGTTTGCATGACATCATTACCATGTATAATTATTTATTTTGCCTCCTCTTCAGACAGGAGGTTTTGTACCTCATTATAATTTCTACATCTTTTCAAGTTGATGATGGAGTTGTTAAATTCTGTGTCCTTTTTGGAAGTCAATAATCATGTTACTTCATTAAGGAGAAAATTCACAAACTGTTTTAAAACCTCTCCTTTTCAAATCATTTTCAGGTTTATCATCAGGTTCTTCCATTCTCTCGATGCAATGACCCTTGTATTCCTGGATCCTGGAAGAAAGGGATTGAGGGAAATCAGTTTTGTTGCTATGACTGTGTTCCGTGCCCTGAAGGGAAGATTTCAAATAAAAATGGTAGGGTAGGAATTCTATGACATTTCATTAGACTTAATAACATTTTAATAAACTATTTGGAGGCATAAAAATAATGTGATTTTTCTATAATTTGGAAAATCTATATGACAAATTCCTTGATTTTCTTTCCAGATATGGATGACTGTTTTGAATGCTCAGAAGATCATTATCCAAATAATGAAAAGAAAGGATGTATCCCAAAACTGGTGGTGTTTCTAACTTTTGAAGAAACCTTAGGAATTGGTTTAGCCTCAGCAGATCTTGGTTTCTTGTTCTTGACCTCATGGGTACTTGCAACATTTATTAAGCACAGGGATACTCCCATTGTCAAAGCCAATAACCGGTCTTTAACCTATACTCTCCTTGTCTCTCTTCTGCTCTGTTTTCTCTCCTCTTTGCTCTTCCTCAGCCAACCTGTCAAAGTGACCTGCCTTCTCCGACAATCAATGTTTGGCATCACTTTCTCAGTGGCCATTTCTTGTGTCCTGGCCAAAACCATCACTGTAATTGTAGCTTTCATGGCCACTAAACCGGGATCTCAGATGAGGAGATGGGTGGGGAAAAGATTGGCCTTTTTTATTGTCTTTTCTTGCTCTCTCTTACAAGTATGTTTTTGTCTTCTTTGGTTGTCAACATCTCCACCATTCCCTGAGTTGGACATGCACTCAGAGCTCCAAGAAATGATTTTACAATGCAATGAGGGTTCAACATCCTTCTTCTACTGTGTCCTGGGCTACATGGGTGTCTTGGCCATTGCCAGCTTTATCGTGGCTTTCCTTGCCCGTAAATTACCTGACAGCTTTAACGAAGCCAAGTTCATCACCTTCAGCATGTTGGCCTTTTGCAGTGTGTGGATCTCCTTCTTTCCAGCCTATCTGAGCACAAAAGGAAAAGCCATGGTAGCTGTGGAGGTCTTCTCCATCTTGGCCTCCAGCGCTGCTTTACTGGGATGCATATTCCTCCCAAAATGCTACATCATTGTTTTGCGGCCTGATCTCAACCACAGGGAGCAACTCATAAAGAGAAATTAGCACATCATGTGATCTTTCTTTCTAGGTACAATTGCTGAAAAACAGAATAGAAAAACTGTTTGCTATCTATAGGTACATATAAAACATATAGGAATATTGTGTTTTTTTTTTTTTTGTTTTCTTGTCACGGAAAGATTTATGTAAGCTATTTAAGATTTATTCATATTTAAACCCATTCCAAAATAAGTACTCATGTTGCTGCAATTCCATCATTGTCCAAGATTCTTTAACCTAATCCATTCTCCTTTTCAACACTCCTTTTGAACTTGACTTTGATCTAGTTTTCTTAGTTGCCATTAGGATATTTTAAATATTGACTCAAATTATGTCCAACATATGAAGTGACATTTTCCTGGGTTTTACACTTTCAATTCGTAAAGCACTATACAAATATAGTAAAATGCTGACCGTCATTTTATGAATAAATATTTAACACAGTATTATAGTATATTGCGTACAATTTCTGAGGGTTCTTTGTAAATGCAAAATACATTGAGTTTGTGAATCCTGAATATTTAACTACATTGAAAGAAAATGGCTTTCATACTTGGTCGTAACAATTCACATTCCACACCTAAATTATTTCCACTGTAAATTGCTATCACGTATTAATAATATGGGAAATTTATTGAAATGAAATTTTCCCAGGCAAAAAACCCCCACAATACAATCCTAGGTTGCATTAGGAGGTAAAAGTAAAGGTAATGTTTTCCCTCACACATATGTGTTAGTTGTTCCTGAATCTAGGGGGCAGTGTTCATCTCCGTTTCAAAGACAAACAGCCAGCACTGTCTGAAGACATCTCCGTGGTCATGTGGCTGGCATGACTAAATGCCGAAGGGGCACAGAACGCTATTATCTTCCCAGCAAAAAGGTTCCTATTTTTCTACTTGAATTTTTACATGCTTTTGAAGTGCTAGGTTGGCAGAAGCTGGGACCAATAATGGGAGCTCACTCTGTTACGTGACACTTGGGATTCAAACTGCCAAACTGCCGACTTTTCTTTTCGACAAGCTCATTGTCTTAGTCCCTGACCCACAACATTAATAGAGCGATAGAATCAAGATCACATGAAGATGTAGTATCACTTTACAAAGCCTTAATAAAACCACACTCAGAAAACTATCCAGTTCTGGTCACCACACTATAAAAAATATGTGGATATTCTAGAAAGAGTGCAGAGAAGAAGCAACAACAATCATTAGGGGCTGAAGGCTAAAACATATGAATGGTAGTTAGAGGAAGTGGGTATGACTAGTCTAGGGAAAAGAAGAAGTAAGGTAACATGATAACAGTGTTCCAATATTTGAGGGACTTCTACAAAGACAAGGGGTTCAAACTATTTTTAAAAACACCAAAACGCGAGAACAGAAACAATGGATGGAAACTACGCAAGGAGCGAAGCAACTTAGAACTAAGGAGAAATTTCCTAATGGTGAGAACAATCAACCAATGGAATAGCTTGCCTCCAGAAGTTGGGGGCTTACTTCATCACTGGAAGCTTAGAAAAAGAGCCTGGAAAAACATTTGTTTGAAATAGTATAGGACCATGATGGCAAACCCATAGTATGCATGCCACAGGTGGCACATGGAACCATATATGCCATGTAATACATCAGCTCTGCCATGCATATGTGCACTGGACAGCTGAATTTTGGGCTTCCGGGGGGCTGGGAGAGCCCGTTTTCCATTCCCCAGGCTTCCCGAAAGCCTCCGGAGCCTGTGAATGGTGAAAATTCCCCCATGTCCAGGGTGGTGGTGGTGTCGTGCACACATATACAGATTTGGGGAGGAGCCTCCCGGAGGAATGGAGGTCGGCCTCTGAGCTCCGTATTTTTACAGGGCTCCTTTTGACGGGGCTGGGATGCTGCCGGTCCCTTTTCGATCCTGAGGACCAGGAACCTACCAAATGACCACCCTGGCACACTCTAGGACCCAAGAGGTCTCTCAGGGTGGTCGGACAGCCAGGGAAAGCGAGCAGAAGGTGCCAGTCATTCAGCCGATGAAGGAGGCCAGGAAATGGCGGCGGGCGTGCTGGCATGTTGGCGTGTTCCGGGAAGTCACAGGCGTCAATGGAGCTGGAGGTGGTGATCTTTGAGCAGCGACGTCCCGAGGTTTATGGGCAGCGACAGCCCGGATGAGGGAAGCGATGGTGACCTGAGCGAGGGACAGCGGAGGGAGGCAGCGGCGGCGCCCCGGGTAGCAATGGTGGCTGGGGACGCTAAACATCGGATCCCCGCCTCACCGCAACCCCGGAACGTACGGCAGGCCTAGCAAAGGCCATGCGAAAGCCGGGCTAGGCTCGAATCGCCGAGGGAAAGATCTCAAACCGGCAGGAGCGGCTGGGAGTCGCCGATCCCCCCCACCCCCTCCACGGACCACCCGCCATCCCATCTAGTGGCTATTTCATCAGCTGAATATCCCCCATCTAGGACTGTGGACTGTGGACTATGGGCATTTATCCATCTCTACTCGTTTTGTCGCCCTGGCTGTTAATCTATTTGGTTCCAAAGATATATAAGCCTAACATCAGCAGCACCCAGAACCACCTCAGGCCCCGTTGAGACTATAAGCTACCATGTATCCGAGGTCAGACCTGATCCTGCTGCGGGAGTCCCCCCTCTCGCAGGCATGGCCCTCCGCCCACCTTGATGACGGATTCATTAATCCAGAGAGGTGGAGGAAACGGAGGCTCAGGGGGGTTTTATTTAAATGTTTTTTAACGCTTTTAGGGGGTTCTAGGGTGGGGGGAGGATTAACCAGCCCAGGAATAGGGGTAGGGTCAGGCAAACAGGTGGGATCGAGAGGGAAGTGAGCGGAATGGGGGAGAGGAAGGAGAAAGATTTTCCTTTAGAGGGCCCTTTTAAAATTCCAACGGTCGTAGGGAGGGGTGGGTGCGAGGACAGACGAAGATTCTGTAGTCGGTTGGGAGACCGTGGCTGTTGGACACGCCCGGTCATTTATACCAACCCCCGCATTCTAGGTGGCCACGACTCACAGAGCCAGGGCCTGGGGCTGATGCTGTGCAACGCATTCACTGTTCCTCAGATACCCGGGTGTGAGTCACTTGGTGTGAAATGGGGCCCAGGGAGGCAGTGGGGTCTGCTGATTGTATACTTGGCTCCTCGCTATACGTCAGCAGCCCTGCCCGAGCTCCTCGAGCTGATCTCGGAGACAGCGGTGGAGATCCCCAAACTTTTGGTTATGGGGGATTTCAACCTGCCGTCGACGGGAGCAGCATCCGAGGTGGCTCGGGAGTTCATGGCTTCCATGACAGCCATGGGCCTGACCCAACTAATTCAGGGCCCCACACACGAAGGTGGCCACACACTGGACCTTGTTTTTGTATCTGAGCAGTGGATGAGTGATCTGGGAATAGGGATTTAGATATTACTCCCCTGTCATGGTCAGATCACTCATGTCTCCGGGTAGACTTCCCTGGCGCTACCCCCCACCATGAGGAGGTGGAGCCAGTTTGTCCAAGCTGGTACCGCCTCAAGCACCTGATGGAACCAGATAGGTTCCAGACGGAGCTTGGGCCATTACCTGTAGCCCTGACCCGCGCTCGGTTGGAGGACCTAGTGGCCACCTGGAATAGGGCGACGGCTGGGGCCTTGGACCAGGTTGCGCCTTTGCGACCTCTCCTACGGCAGCGACCCACCCGGGCTCCTTGGTATACCGAGGAGTTGAGGGTGATGAAGCACCATAGGAGACGTCTAGAGAGCAGGTGGAGGTCCTCACGCTCCGAGTCTGACCGAACACAGGTAAGAGCCTATTTACGGACCTACCTTGTGGCATTGAGAGCGGCCAAACGTAGACACTGTGCCGCTCTTATTGCGTCTGCGGATAACCGCCCTGCCGCCCTGTTTAGGGTGACCCGCTCCCACTTGGTGCAAGAGACGCGGGGGGCACCCTTACAGGGAAGAGCAGAGGAGTTTGGAGAATATCTGCAGAACAAAGTCGTTCAGATCCGAAGCGGATGGGCCCCCTCCAGTGGTCTGGACGGGCCGTCAACAGCGAGTCTTGTGAGTCCACTCTGGGAGGAGTTTGACTCTGTTGCCCCCAAGGATTTGGACAGGTTGCGTGGACGGCTGCGACCCACCACATGTTCATTGGACCCGTGTCCCTCCTGGCTGGTACTGGCATCCTGGGAGGTGACCCGAGGCTGGCTTCTGGGCCTGGTGAATGCCTCGTTGGGTGAGGGATCCTTACCAACTGCCTTGAAAGAGGCGGTGGTGAGGCCCTTACTCAAGAGGCCTTCACTTGACCCAATGGAGCTAGCTAATTATCGTCCAGTCTCCAACCTTCCCTTTCTGGCGAAGGTTGTTGAGAATGTGGTGGCGCAGCAATTTCCACGTCACTTCGATGAATCCGACTATCTAGACCCACGCCAGTCCGGCTTCCGACCCAGGCACAGCACAGAGACAGCCTTGGTCACATTGGTTGATGATCTCTGGAGGGCCAGAGATAGAGGTTGTTCCTCTATCCTGGTCCTATTAGATCTCTCAGTGGCTTTTGATACCATCGACCATGGTATCCTACTGCGCCGGCTGGAGGGGATGGGAGTCGGAGGCACCGTTCTATGGTGGTTCGGCTCCTACCTCTCCGGCCGGATGCAATATGTGTTGACAGGGGGGCAGAGATCGACCCTGAGGCCACTCTCTTGTGGAGTGCCGCAGGGGTCGGTCCTCTCGCCCCTTCTGTTCAATGCATATGTGAAGCCGCTGGGCGAGATCATCCGTGGTTTTGGGGTTGAATACCATCTGTACGCTGATGATACCCAGCTGTACATTTCAACCCCAAGCCACCCCAACGAGGCTGTCGAAGTGATGTCCCGGTGTTTGGAAGCCGTCGGGGTCTGGATGGAGGACAACAGACTCAAACTCAACCCCTCCAAGACTGAGTGGCTGTGGCTACCGGCACCTCGGTTCAGCCAGCTGACTCCATCGCTGGCCATAGGGGACGAGCAATTGCCCCCTGTGGAACGGGTGCGCAATTTGGGCGTCCTCCTAGATGCCCGGCTGTCAATGGATGACCATTTGGCAGCCGTGGCAAGGGGGGTGTTCCACCAGGTTCGCCTGGTGCGCCAATTGCGCCCCCTACTGGACCGGGATGCCCTACGCACAGTCACTCATGCCCTGGTGACTTCTCGCCTAGACTACTGTAACGCTCTCTACATGGGGCTTCCCTTGGGACGCGCCCGGAGACTGCAGCTAGTCCAGAACGCGGCCGCGCGGGTTGTCATGGGGAGTTCCAGATACTCCCACGTAACACCACTCCTGCGCGAGCTGCACTGGCTGCCTGTGGTTTTTCGGGTGCGTTTCAAGGTTCTGATCACCATCTTTAAAGCGCTCCATGGCATAGGACCTAGTTACTTGCGGGATCGCATCCTCCCACATACATCCCTGCGGCCAATCCGCTCTCACAGGGAGGGGCTTCTCCAGGTGCCATCCACTAGGCAATGCCAGCGGGTGGCGTCAAGGAATAGGGCCTTCTCTGTGATGGGCCCAACCAGTGGTGGGTTTCTACCGGATCGCACCGGATCGTGCGAACCGGTTGAAGAATGAACCCGGAAGTAATTTCCGGCCCCGCCCCCTTGGCGTTTTTTTTGCATCGGGGCTGACTCCCCGCCGCCACTGCTGTTCCTTGTCTTCTGGCCCGTTTCCCAACTGGCCTTTCCTCGCTTGGAGGGCTTCGGAGGGAAGCTTCTGCAGAAGCCCGGGTGAGTGACAACAAGTTCCCGCCGTTACGAAGTCTCGGAGGCTGTAATTTTCTGAGCTGTGCGCGCGCGCCTGTTTTCCACGGCGTGGAGCAGCAGCGAGGCTCTGCGAGGCCGGCAATGACTCAGGATGCCATCCGGGAAGACGAGGAACGCGAGGGGGGACCGTTGACGGCCTCCGCAATCATCGCTCGCCTCGCAGAGCCTCGCTGCTGCTCCACGCCGTGGAAAACAGGCGCGCGCGCACAGCTCAGAAAATTACAGCCTCCGAGGCTCAGAACGCTTCGGAGGGATGCTTCTGCACAAGCCCGGGTGAGTGACAACAAGTTCCCGCCGTTACGAAGTCTCGGAGGCTGTAATTTTCTGAGCTGTGCGCGCGCGCCTGTTTTCCACGGCGTGGAGCAGCAGCGAGGCTCTGCGAGGCGAGCGATGATTGCGGAGGCCGTCAACGGTCCCCCCTCACGTTCCTCGTCTTCCCGGATGGCATTTGGAGTGATTGCCGGCCACACAAACCTCGCTGCTGCTCCACGCTGTGGAAAACAGGCGGGCGCGCACAGCTCAGAAAATTACAGCCTCCGAGGCTTCGTAACGGTGGGAACTTGTTGTCACTCGGCCGGGCTTATGCAGAAGCTTCCCTCCAAAGCCCTCCAAGCGAGGAAAGGCCAGTTGGAAAAGGGGCTTTGCTCCTGCTCCGGGCTGGAGGCTTCCCTCCGAAGTCTTAGGATGTTCTGAGGAGCCCCCCAAGGAAAAACGCCGCTGCCAGGTAGTTAAAAGTACCTCTCTGATTCTGTCAGACTCTGTCAGTCTCTCTCTGATTCCCTCTCTCACTCCCTCTCTGTTCCTCTCTCTCTCTGTCTGTCTGTCTCACTCACACACACACACACACTGTGGTCACCTTGTTGAGTGTTCCAATCACATTTGAAACACTCAACAACTGGCCTGCATTTATGGTATTTTGCAGCATTCTGCAATCATAGGACCAAAATATATGGTTAAAAGCATATATTTTGGTCCTATGACTGCAGAATGCTGCAAAATACCATAAATGCAAGCCAGTTGTTGAGTGTTTCAAATGTGATTGGAACACTCAACAAGGTGACCACAGTGTGTGTGTGTGAGTGAGACAGACAGACAGACAGAGAGAGGGAGTGAGGGAATCAGAGAGACTGACAGACACACACACACACACACACACAGAGACAGAGAGGGGGAGGGAGGGAGAGAAAGATAGAGAGACACACACAGAGTGAGTGATTAAGTGAATGAGTGAGAGACAGACACACCCACATAAACAGAGTGACAGAGAGAGAGGAAGGGAGGGGAGAGAGACAGAGGGAGAGACAGAGACAGACACACACACACACACACACAGAGTGAGTGAGAGACAGACAGACACATACACACAGAGTGACAGAGATGGGGGAAGGAGGAGAGAGAGACAGAGATACAGAGAGAGAGACAGACAGATAGACACCCAGAGAAAATGACAGAGGGAGACAGAGAGGGAGAAAGAGAGAAAGAGCCAGAGAGAGAGAGAAAAAGAAAAAGAAAAAAAGAAAGTGGGAGAGAGAGATGAAAGAAAGAAAGAAAAAGAACTTATGACCACAATTGAGCCCAAAATTTTGGTTGCTAAGCAAGAGCATCGTTAAGTGACTTTCACCACATTTTCCAAGTTAGCCATGCCCACCTGGTCACATGACTGCCAAGCCACTCCCACCAGGTCACATGGCTGGCAAGCCACTCCCACAAAGGAGGCCACACCCACAGAGTAGGTTCCAAAAAAATTTGAAACCCACCACTGGGCCCAACCCTCTGGAATGACCTCCCCCCCCGATATTAGAACCACCACAGACTTCCGCTCCTTCCGACAAAAATTGAAGACTCACCTGTTTCGATTAGCTGGCCTGGCATAATTATAACTGTTACAACTGTTACCTCCTGGAAATATATTCTCAACTGGTATTTTAAGGGTATTGTTTTAAATCTAATTGATTTTAGGGCTTTTAGAGCCATATTCATATTCTTCTGTACAGTTCTTTTAATTTTTTAACCTCCTCCATATGTATATTTATATCTATATTTATATTTGTATTTATTATCTGTTATTTGCTGTGTGGACTGTACACCGCCCCGAGTCCTTTTTGGGAGAGGGGGCGGTCTAGAAGTGCGAAGAATAAATAAAATAACACAAGGTCCGTTGTCAATAAGGCCCCCCTCATCTACGATCTGATTTTGGAGGGGGAGCCGGACCTTGCAGGGATTACGGAAACCTGGCTGGGCCACGAGGGGGGCTTACCCCTCGTGGAAATGTGCCCACCAGGATACCGTGCATTCCATCAGACTCGTGCTCGGGGCAGGGGTGTTGGGGTAGCGGTAATTTTACGGGAAAGTCTAGAACCGAGAGAGTTCACTGTACCACAGATATCCGGGTGTGAATCTCTTGGTGTGAGATGGGGCCCAGGGAGTCAGTTGGGCTTGCTGATTGTATACTTGGCTCCTTGCTATACATCAGCGGCCCTACCAAAGCTCCTCGAGATGATCGCAGAGATGGCGGTTGAAACCCCCAGGCTGATAGTTATGGGGGATTTTAACCTGCCGTCGACGGGCGAGTCATCCGAGGCGGCTCGGGAGTTCATGGCTTCCATGACAGCCATGGACCTGACACAAATAGTTCAGGGCCCCACACATGAGGGAGGACACACGCTGGACCTTATTTTTGTCTCTGGCCAGTGGATGAGTGATCTGGGAATAGGGGATTTAGTTATTACACCCCTGTCATGGTCAGATCACTCGCTTCTCCGGCTCGACTTCCCAGGCGCTACCCCCCATCGCGGGGAGGCGGAACCAGAAGGTCCTAGATGGTTCCGCCCCAGGCAACTGATGGAACCACATAGGTTCCAGATGGAGCTTGGGCCATTTCCTGTAGCTCTGACCCGCTCCCGGATGGAGGACCTGGTGGCCGCATGGGATAGTGCGGCGACCGGGGCCTTGGACCGGGTTGCGCCTTTGCAGCCTCTCCGGTGGCAGCGAACCACCCTGGCGCCTTGGTTTACCAAGGAGCTAAGGGTGATGAAGCACCACAAAAGACGCCTAGAGAACAGATGGAGATCCTCACGCTCTGAATCTGACCGAACACAGGTAAGAGCCTACTTACGGACTTACCTTGTGGCATTAAGGGTGGCCAAACGTCAATACTGTGCCACTCTTATTGCATCTGCAGAAAACCACCCTGCTGCCCTGTTTCGGATGACCCGCTCCCTCCTTTCACAGAGGCCGCGGGAAGCCCCTCTACAGGGTAGAGCAGAGGAATTTGGGGAATATCTGCAGGATAAAATCGCCCAGATCCGGAGTGAATGGGTCTCCCTCAGTGATCCAGGGGTGACGTCGGAGGTGAGTCTTGAGGGACCACTCTGGGAGGAGTTTGACTCTGTTGCCGCCGAGGATATGGACAGGTTACGTGGGCGACTGAGGGCCACCACATGTTTACTGGACCCGTGTCCCTCCTGGCTGATACTGGCATCCTGGGAGGTTACACGAGGCTGGCTCCTGGGACTAGTGAACGCTTCATTGAGTGAGGGGTCCTTGCCAGCTGTCTTGAAACAGGCGGTGGTGAGGCCCCTACTTAAGAAGCCTTCCCTGGACCCATCAGAGCTTGCCAATTATTGTCCTGTCTCCAACCTTCCCTTCTTAGCGAAGGTTGTAGAGAGTGTGGTGGTGCAACAGTTCCCTCGTCACCTGGAGGAAATTGACTATCTAGACCCGCCCCAGTCCGGTTTCCGGCCCGGTCACAGCACGGAGACGGCTGTGGTCGCGTTGGTGGATGATCTCTGGAGGGCTAAGGATGGGGGTTGTTCCTCCATCCTAGTCCTATTAGATCTCTTAGCGGCTTTCGATACCATCGACCATGGTATCCTGTTGCGTCGGCTGGAGGGATTGGGAGTGAGGGGCACCGTGCTGCCGTGGTTCTCCTCCTACCTCTCTGGACGGACGCAATGTGTGTTGGCAGGGGAGCAGAGGTCGACCCTGAGGCCACTCACTTGTGGGGTGCCACAGGGTTCGGTCCTCTCACCTCTCCTGTTCAACACATACATGAAGCCGCTGGGTGAGATCATTCAAGGTTTCGGGGTTGAGTATCATCTGTATGCTGATGATACTCAGTTATACATCTCCACCCCGAACCACCCCAATGAAGCCATCGAGGTGATGTCCCGGTGCCTGGAATCCGTACGGGTCTGGATGGGCGACAACAGACTCAAGCTCAACCCTTCCAAGACGGAGTGGCTGTGGTTACCGGCACCCCGGTTCAGCCTGTGGGCTCCATCTCTGGCCATTGGGGGTGAGCAACTCTCCCCCCCCCATGGACGAGGCGCGCAATTTGGGCATCCTCCTAGACACGCGGGTGTCGCTGGATGACCATGTGACGGCCGTGGCTAGGGGGTCCTTCCACCAGGTTCGCCTGGTGCGCCAATTGCGCCCCCTACTGGACCGGGACGCCCTTCGCACAGTCACTCACGCTCTGGTGACGTCCCGCCTGGATTACTGCAATGCTCTCTACATGGGGCTCCCCTTGAGATGCACTCGAAGGCTACAGCTGGTCCAGAATGCAGCCGCGCGGGCAATTATGGGGAATACCAGGTACCCCCATGTAACACCTCTCCTGCGCGAGCTGCACTGGCTACCTGTGGCTTTTTGGGTGCGTTTCAAGGTGTTGATTCTCACCTTTAAAGCGCTCCATGGCTCAGGACCTAGTTATTTGCGGGATTGCATCCTACCCCATACATCCCTGCGACCAATTCGCTCTCACAGAGGGACTCCTCCGGGTGCCGTCCGCCAAGCAATGCCAGCAGGAGACGCCCAGGAGTAGGGCCTTCTCTGTGATGGGCCCGACCCTCTGGAACGACCTCCCCCCTGACATTAGAATCATTACTGATCTCCGCTCCTTCCGTAAGGAACTCAAGACCCACCTGTTCCAATTAGCTGGCCTGACCCAATCGCAATTATGATCTAATCCCTTGACTTTCCTGACCGGTTATTTTAAATTTTGGGGTATTTTAATTTGGTTTTAATCATTATTTAATCTTTGCACTATTGTACAGACTTGTGTTTAATTTGTTTTTTATGGGGTTTTGTAATTGTTGTATATAATGTTTTTTATAATGTTTTTATTCTGTCTGTACACCACCCCGAGTCCCCTAGGGGAGAGGGAGCGGTTGACAAATCCAATAAATATAAAAATATATGGGTGAGGTGCATTGTATTAGGTGTGTGGGCAGACACGAACGTGCAATATCACATGCACGCCCATTATTTGCACGCCTTTACAAAAAGGTTTGCTATCACTGGTATAGAATCTCCAAACTGGCACGAATAGCCAACACTCCAGAAGATAGACTCAAGATACAGAAGGATCTTGACAGACTTGAACATTGGGCCCTATCCAACAAAATGAAATTCAATGGTGAAAAAAATAAGGTTCTACGTTTAGGCAAGAAAAACAATTTGAGTGTAGGGTTTCCTGCCTAGGCAGGGGGTTGGACTAGAAGACCTCCAATATCCCTTCCAACTCTGTTATTCTATTATATTCTGTTTGTTTGTTTGTTCATTTGTTAGAATGTATTTGGCATCCTTTCACTGTCAGGGTTTCTAGGCTGCTGGAAAAAAAATCCAAAATACAAACAATAGAAATAATAAACATTCCCACACACACACCCCTGGAGATAACAATCCATTAGATAAGCCACTTGATGGGCTCCATCCCACTCTGGATTTCAAAGGCCTGTTAGGCCTTGCAAAAGACTATCAAAGTGGGTGCCAATCTAATCTCCATGAGGAAGATGTTCCAAAGAGAGGGAGCCACCATAGGCCCATTTTCTGAGTCCTGCCACATGGACTTTCTTAGGAGAGGAGACCCTCCCTGCCTCCCCACTCTGATCGGTCAGGAAGATTTGACCAGGATGAGATGGTCCTTCAAATAACATGATCCCAACCATATTAAGATTTAAAGGTAACAATCTTTACCCAGAAGGAAATTGGCAGCCAATGCAGCTCTTGCAGGAGAGGTGACACATATGAGCACCTGGGTCTACACTAAACCACCACCACAACCTCCTCCTCCTCCTCCTCCTCCTCCTCCTCCTCCTCCTCCTCCTCCTCCTCCTCCTCCTCCTCCTCCTCCTCCTCCTCCTCCTCCTCTTTCTCCTCCTCCTCTTTCTCCTTCTTCTTCTTCTTCTTCTTCTTCTTCTTCTTCTTCTTCTTCTTCTTCTTCTTCTTCTTCTCCTCCTCCTCCTCCTCCTCCTCCTCCTCCTCCTCCTTCATGATTGGACATTGGGATCATATTAGCAATCCTATTTTTATCAACAGCCGCACGAAAAAGTGCTGCTGAGTTTGGTCCAAACCAGTCCCTTACATTTCAAAGCCATGATGTCCTTCTTCTGCCTGGTCCTCAGTTGCCTTAAGTCTTTCCCTGGAAGATTAAGTGAAGTATGCCATCTTTTTCCAGATGTCGCATCACATGTCCAAAATATTCCAACTTTTGCATTTTTATGGTTTTGATGATCATTTCCATTGGCTTTCCCAGGCGTCCTATCACCTCCTCATTTCCATATAGGCGATTGAATTTGGAAACAATTGGAGCCTCCGGATATCTTTCAAGGGAAGTCCCATATTTGAATGGTCGAATAATTGGCAACTCCATATCTCTGCTAAAAAATGCTCTGTCCTACACAGTGGCAACAAAAACCAAAACACCAAATGCAAGCTGGGTGGATACGACCTAATAGACGGCTCTGTCAAGGACCTAGGAGTACTCATCTCTCAAGATCTAAGCCTCAGAGCTCACTGTAACCACATTGCCAAAAAGGTTGTCAACCTCATTTTACGAAATTTTTTCTCTGGTAACACTATACTGCTAACTAGGGCATACAAAACCATTGCTAGAGCAATCCTTCAATACTGCTCACATGCCCAGAATCCACACTGTATATCAGACATTAATACAGTAGATAGTGTCCAGAGGTATTTCACAAGAAGAGTACTTAACTCATCTGCTTGCAAGAACATACCTTATGCCACCATGCTTGAAATTTTAGGCATGGAAAACCTCCAAATATTCTGCCTACATTGTGACCTAAGCATAGAATACAAAATTATATGATATAATGTTTTACCTGTAAACAACTACTTCAATTTCAACTGCCATAATACAAGGGCAAACAATAGATACAAACTCAAAGTAAACTGCTCCAAACTCGATTGCAGAAAATACGATGTCAGCAATAGAGTGGTCAATGCCTGGAATGCTCTACCTGACTCCGTTGTTAGTTCCTCAAACTCCCATATCTTTAACCTTAATCTGTCCACTGTGGCTGTCACATGTTTCCTAAGAGGTCCCTAAGGGGGCATGCATAAGCGCACTAGTGTCCCTACTGTCCCTATCTTACTGTCCCCGTTGATATGTACTCATTTTATGTGTTCATGGCCGTGTTACACTTATTTATACCCATCTATTTGTACCAATCATATGCAAAAATGTCCATGCCTATACTAATACCTGTTGCCTTGTACATGTTGACAAATAAATAAATAAAATGTCAGCCCTCAGGCTGCCATCCGGGGGGACCCTGTCCATCACTATGCCCACCATGCAACGCTGCCAGGTTGATGTTGCTCCTTTGATGTCGATTGAGCTTGTAGCTTCATATGGCTCTTCTACCCGTATGCAACAGCCTCCTCGATTGTAACTCTTCTACTCAGGTGCAACTGCCTACTCTGTCGTAACTCTTTGCTCGGATGTAGCTAACCAGGAAAGAGGCTATGATGACACTGAGTGGGGGTGTGGCTGGAGGTGTGGGTCATGGTCATTGGTGATGGTGGGTGGGTGTCATCTGGGTGGAGTTGTGGGTGGAACTGGGTGGGGTAATGCTATATACATGGGTGATGGTGTTAACTTGGTTAGAACTGACTTGGATTTGATTACCTTTGTGTCATTGTCATTTGGTGTTGGTTATCATGTAGTTTGTTAGATAGAGATAAAAGTTTTTCACCAAGCAAACTGAATCTCTCTTTGTATGCAATGTGAACACCGGAACGTGACATAAAATAAATAAATAAATAAATAAATAAATGGAGAGCCCCATATAAAGCTGCTGATATCATAATTGGTGGTATAGTCTATCCCTTTTATGAATTCAACTTAAAGCATCATGACATAGAGGTTTATTTACAACGGAAGGGTTTTTCTTTCTTTTTATATTCTTAGCCAGTTCCCCAATAATTGTTTAGGTGAATAAAAGATGTTACAGTATAAATGTAGGTTTTTTATCTAACATAAGCCATTCTGTCCTTCTAATGTTTCTAGTTCTGGGAGAAGAAATCATATGTTAAAATGTTAGCAGTAGAATAGTAGAAACTTTGGTTCAAAAAAAAAGTTTTCAGTGAGTTCACGGTAATTTCTTTTAAAAAGTTTCTGCATTGTTACTCCTCATGACTGATACCTGCTAGATATGTTCCTATTCCATTTTGTGAAAAATTGATAGAAAAGAAATGTTTCTAGATTCAAAAAACACTTTCAACAATTTCAACAACCAGGCATATATTTTATTGCAAATCTCACTTATATGATTTTCATTGGCATTTGCTCATATAAAAAAAATAGTTGAACCAGTGGTTAATTATTATCTCATCAAAATGAAATAATTTACCCCCACAGGAATCACCATGTTTTCTCAGCTAGGCAGAAAACACCAGAGGCTGCACAGAAGGAAATGATATTCAATAACAGTCAAGGTATCAGCTTGGATAAATGAAACCTTTGAAGTACAGGAAGTTTGGCACAAGGGTAACAACAGCTCCGTTGGGCTCATTGCTTAAGATTTCTACCCTCTGTTCTCTTCTGCCAGAGTATCTGTTCAAATACTGTACAGGATACAAATTTGCACTCACAGGGATATTCAAGTAGAAAAGAATAGATTTTCTCATTTGGTGCATTCTCACATACAACCTTGGATCAATCTTTAGATGAAGTATTGGACTATAGGTAGTTTCTGAACAGGAAGATGGAAGGAAAAACATTTACACAATAACAAAAGCATGAAGATGTTTCTTGTGATGTTTTTGGTGCACAAAGTAGTCACTCTGAAATGCCCTGCAAGTGATGTTTTCCTTGTTCCACACGAGTGGTACCAGCCTGGAGACATCATCATTGGTGGGATGGCATCTCACTTCGCTTACCACCATTACGTAGCTAAATTTAGTGAAAATCCTTCTAAGAGACCTTATGAGATACCAGTGTAAGAATTCTTTTCTCTATGTCTAATGTTACTCAGATTTTCAAAAATCCTTTCTAGGACTAAAAAGTTATTTGTGCATAAATGTAAGGTGTAAAATATAATCTATGCCTCCCCTTTCTTCCAATTGTATCTGTTTATGAAAAGAGAAATAACCTTTGTGAGATATTAAAACCAGTTCCTATACTCACAATGCAAATGACAAGTCTGGTTCAAAATTCAGACATTTATTGCAAAGAAATGAAATAGCAGTTGTAAGTGCGGCCTCCCAGACTCTTCCCGAGTACAAAGAGTGCAAAAAACAGGTTTCAAGCAATACAATTTATACTTTTCTAATCATTACACATGATGCCTAAGAAGATCTCCCCGTCTCCAAAGTCATTCTTTGAAGTTAATAAGCATTTCAAGAGATCAGAGGGACCCTTCCTGCAGACCCCTTTATCTTATCAAAGATTTTCAAAAATCCTTTATATGACTAAAAAAGTTATCTGTGGATAAACGTAAGGTGTAAAGTATCTACCCTTCCCTTTGTTCCAATTCTATTTGGTTATGAAAGGAGACATAACCTTCTTTACATTATCTTAAAATATTTCACATGAAATGTACAAAACATAAGATCAAGAAGTCTCTACAGGAAGATTTACTGGGATAAGATATTTTTTAGGAAGATTTGACATCTCTCCTCACTATATATGTGTGTGTGTGTGTGTGTGTGTGTGTTGTATTTGTGCTGATAAATAAATAAAAGAGACTAGTATGGATCCATTTCAAGCTATTTAGCTCTCATCAGCTAGCCATACCCTTACTGGGATTCTAACCAGGGCTGTATTGCATATTAGGCCGATGCAATTGCCACTAAGCCACAGGCTCTCTCCTTTCCTTCCATATTTGGGCATACCAGGGGTTGTAACACAAATACATACATAGTACTTGGAAAAAAGTGACCATTTCTATAAGTTGCAGTACATATTTCTTTGAAGTCAGGGAAATGCTGTGTAACATAAATGTGAGTTCTGTAGAAATTAGCAATATAAGAGAATATTTTAGTTCAGGGTGGAAATGAGGGGTCCTCTCACATTGATTGTTGTCTTTAAGACGTCTCATTAGCCAAACTAGATAATATCATCAGTGCTAGGTTGTGTTGATGTTACCTACTTTGGGTAATGAAATGTCTCGAAGAAAACAGCCAGGCTCAGAGAACACCAAGGACCCCTCTGTAGAAATATTAGAAAACTATTTTCTTTCTATTACTGTCAGAGAAAGAAATGTTTGTTATTGAAAAAGAAATGTTGTCACCTTATGAGAATTGTCAATTTTCCCTTTCAACTGGGTGGGTATTTAAATATTTGCAGCATATTCACCAAATTTCACCAACATGTCCTTGCATTGGCTTTTGCTGTGAAGGAGATCAATGAGAATTCCCAGATCTTACCTAATGTCACTCTTGGGTTCCACATCTATGACAGCTACCTCAATGCAAGGATGACCTATCGCACCACTCTGGACCTGCTTTTCAAATCTCAGGAATTTGTCCCTAACTACACGTGTGACAGCCAGAAGAATCTCATGGCTATCATTGGGGGACTGGATTTTGTCACATCATCTCATATTGCTGAAATTACTGGATCCTTCAAAATTCCACAAGTAAGTTGTGCAAGGGCTAAAGGAGAACAATTCTGTATTCTGTTCTTGATGTTGTTCTGGATTAATTAAGGAGCATCAAAGATTAGGGTTATGTTTTTATTAAGATGTTCTGCCTGGCCTAAGGTCTATTAGTTGGCATACTTTTGAAACTATAATGCTGAATACAAGAACTGAGTATCCATAGACAGTCCACATCTGAGGTAAGAGTTGAGAGTAGTATTCTTTATTTCTATCAAAAGAATTAATCAATTCTATGTGTTTGAAATAATTCCAATAAATTCCTTTCTATATTTATACTTAGAAGAATTTCAGGAAAACAATTCCTTTCTTGCATGTATGCAAAATAGATCAGGACAATTGCATTTTATCTTACAACTGAAGAGAATACTACTCCATTTTCTTGCAGCTGACATACGGCTCATTACCCCAAGAGCAATTTCAGACCCGTAAGCTCTCTTCACTTTATTTCATGGTCCCCAAAGAGGACCACCAGTACATTGGGATTGTCCAACTGCTTCACCATTTCAAGTGGACGTGGATTGGGATATTTGCTGTTGATAACAATGATGGAGAAAATTTCTTACAGAAAATGCTGCCCTTGCTTTCAGAGAATGGAATCTGTATATCATTCATAGAAAGACTTGAAATGCTAATCCACTTGGAAGACTTCCTAAAAGTAATTGAAAAAATCTTAATTATTTCCATGAATTGGATGAATAGCCAAGCCAATGCATTTCTTGTTTATGGAGAACCATTGACAATTATGTGGCTAAGATTTGTCGTATTTATGGTAGATCCTGAAAGCAAGGAAATTGCATTATTTAGAAGGGTGTGGATCATGACTGCCCAGATTGATTTCATATTATCAGGATTTCAAATCACATTGGATCTCACAATGTTCCATGGGGCTATTTCCTTCACCCTTCATTCAACAGCAGTTGCAGGTTTCAAGGAATTTCTTCAAATCATGAATCCTCTTTCAGACTATAGAGATCAGTTTCTGCAGGAAGTTTGGGAACAAGCATTTGATTGTTCATTTCCAAAACCAGAGTTACAAGAAATACAAGGAATTTTCTATACAGGAGGTAGAATATGCACTGAGGAAATGAAGCTGGAGGATCTCCCTGGACCTGCCTTTGAAATGGAAATGACTGGCCAAAGCTACAGTGTCTACAATGCTGTTTATGCTGTGGCTCATGCTTTGCAGGCTCTGTACACTTTACACTACAATAGGAAAAAAACAATGATGAGTAAAAATCCTGTCCTTCCACATCCCCCAGCTTGGCAGGTATTCCCTTTGCTTTGGACACTTCTTTTATTTCAATAAGCAGCTTGACGTAGAATTATGTTTTGAAGCCATTGTGGAAAGTCTTAATATTTTCTGCATGTGAAATCAAGCACAAGAAACAACCTAGAAATAAGGAGGAATTTTGTGATGGTGACAACAATTAACCATTAATTAATGGAACTGCTTCTCTTCAGAAGTTTCGAATACTCTCAACACTGGAGATTTTTATGAAGAGGACAGCCACTTATCTGAAATAGCATAAGGTGTTGGATTAGAAGACCTCCAAGTCTTCTGTACTCTGATATGCTGTTCTGTCCTAAATAGATATTGAAAAAAAATAGTTTGTGTTGTTGTTCTGGAGCTATTGTATAAATTATGGTTTAGATGTCAGTAGTGGTTATTTAGTAAATCAATACAATACAATACAATACAATACAATACAATACAATACAATAATACAATACAATACAATACAATACAATAGTAGAGTTGGAAGGGACCTTGGAGGTCTTCTAGTCCAACCCCCTGCCTAGGCAGGAAACCCTATACCGTTTCAGACAAATAGCTATCCAGCATCTTCTTAAAGACTTCCAGTGTTGGGGCATTCACAACTTCTGGTCACCATACATTGCATAATAAAATCACCATACATTGCATAATAAGAGATAGTTAAAATTATAATTTAGGTTACTTTTCATTGCCTCCTCCAACAATAATCAATTCTCCAAGAATTTTCTACGTGGCTCATGGACTTGTCATGGGTAACAAGCTGAGCTTTCTGTCTCTATCTGGAGTTTTAGAGGAATGAAATAAAAATGGGCCTTCTTAGATGTGGCACGCATAGTATGAAACATGAAACATGTTTGCAATAATCTCTATCTTGCATCTCTCTATGGAGGAATGCTTTAGTCTCAGAATCTAAAATTTGAGTAACAGACAATGAGGAAAGATTAGATATGATCTAGGTGGAATTAATTGTTCATGTAGTCAATTTAAATCAGGTGTTTCAAACTCATGGCCCACGTGCTGGATGGATCACGCGCTGGCCATGCTCACCCCTGGTTTAGTGAAGGGGGAAAAAGTCATGACGTGTCACATGATGGCATGATGGTGTGAGTTTGACATCCCTGATCTAAATCATAATTTAAGGAAGGTACATAATTCCAGAACCTTTTATTCATTCTGCTTCAATTCATTCTTACTCTTCCTTATACTAATACCAATAAGATAGATAGATAGATAGATAGATAGATAGATAGATAGATAGATAGATAGATAGATAGATAGATAGATAGATAGATAGATAGATAGATAGGACATGTACATTATCAGGCAATATTGATTGTCAAATTTCTAAGTGTCCATACTTTATAATAGTTATAGGAATAGGAAGAATGAGGGAATGAAACTTGAATATGATTTTCTCTTCTCTACTATATTGTTTTTAATGCCCTCTCTCTTTCAATCCTTTTCAAGTAGCTCCATCCATTTCTTCAAGGCATTTCTTTTAATAATTCAGCTGGGGAAAGAGTGTTCCTGAGTGAGAAAGGGGAAGCAACAGGTGGATTCGATATCATCAACTTAATCACTTTTCCAAACAGATCCTTTCAGAAAGTTAGAGTTGGAAAGATGGAGCTACAGGCTCTAAAAGGGAAGGAATTATTGATTGATGACAATGTGATTGTTTGGAGTCCAGCTTTTAACCAGGTATCAAATTAGTGATTCCACTTTAGTCTATTATGATTCCATGCCTTAACCCATTATGATCCCATATTGAACATAATCTCTTTAGAAATCTAATTTCTATTTTTTTAAAAAATAAATAATGGCATATTGTTTCAAATGTGGATGATCAAAGATTCCTCAAATTGGCAAATATGATATTACAATGTAAATGCCAGGATTGCATATTTGGTGGGCATTTCCACTTGAAATCACAAGAGTGGCCATGTTTGCATGACATTGTTACCATGTATAATTATTTATTTACCCTACTCTTCAGACAGGAGGTTTTGAACCTCATTATATTTTCTCAATTATTTTTCGGTTGTTGATGAAGTTGTTAATTTGCTGTATTCCTTTGGGAAGTCAATAATCATGTTACTATATTAAGGAGAAAAATCAGCAACTGTCTTTAAAACTCTCCTTTTCAAAAGATTTTCATGTTTATCATCAGGTTCTTCCATTCTCTCGATGCAACGACCCTTGTTTTCCTGGATCCTGGAAGAAAGGGATTGAGGGAAATCAATTCTGCTGCTATGACTGTGTGCCATGCCCTGAAGGGAAGATTTCAAATCAAAATGGTAGGGTAGACATTCTACCAATTTTCTTTAGAATTAAGTGAACTTTTATAAACTACATGGGTGCATAAAAATAATGTTATTATTTTCAATAATTTGGAAGGCCTAGATGACTTTTTAAAAAAATTTCCTTCCAGATATGGATGACTGTTTTGAATGTTCAGAAGATCGTTATCCAAATAAAGAAAAGAATGGATGTATCCTGAAACTGCTGGTCTTTCTAACTTTTGAAGAACCGTTAGGAATTGGTTTAACCTCAGCAGCTCTTGGTTTCTTCTTCTTGACCTCTTGGGTACTTGGAACTGTTTTTAAGCACAGGGATACTCCCATTGTCAAAGCCAACAACCGGTCCCTCACCTATACCCTCCTTGTCTCTCTTCTGCTTTGTTTTCTCTCCTCTTTGCTCTTCCTCAGCCAACCGAGCAAAGTGATATGCCTTCTCCGACAATCAATGTTTGGCATCACTTTCTCAGTGTCCATTTCTAGTGTACTGGCCAAAACCATCACTGTAGTTGTGGCATTCACAGCCACTGAACCAGGATCTCATATGAGGAGATGGGTGGGGAAAAGATTGGCTTTTTCTATTGTCCTCTCATGCTCCTTATTACAAGTATGTATTTGTATTCTTTGGTTGTCAACATCTCCTCCATTTCCTGAGTTGGACATGCAATCAGAATTCCAAAAAATGATTTTACAATGCAATGAAGGGTCAGCTTTCTTCTTCTACTGTGTCTTGGGTTACATGGGTCTCTTGGCCATTGCCAGCTTTATTGTGGCTTTCCCTGCCCGTAAATTACCCAACAGCTTTAACGAAGCCAAGTTCATCACCTTCAGCATGTTGGCCTTTTGCAGTGTGTGGATCTCCTTCTTTCCAGCCTATCTGAGCACAAAAGGAAAGGCCATGGTAGCTGTGAAGGTCTTCTCCATCTTGGCCTCCAGTGCTGCTTTACTGGGATGCATATTCCTCCCAAAATGCTACATCATTGTTTTGCGGCCTGACCTCAACCACCGGGAGCAACTAATAAAGAGGAATGAACACATCATGTGATCTTTCTTTCTAAGTAAAATTGCTGAAAAACAATAGAACAATTATTTGTTGTCTACAGGTATATATAAAACATATAGGACTATTGTTTTGTTTTGTTTTTCTGTGAAGGAAGGATTTATGTGGGGTATTTAAGATTTATTCATATTTAAGCCAATTCCAAAGTAAGTGCTCCTGTTGCTGAATTTCCATCACTGTCCAAGATTCTTTATCCTAATCCAATCTCCCTTTCAACACTCCTGTTGCACTTGACTTTAATCTAGTTTTCTTAGATGCTATTAGGATATTTAAGATATTGATTCAACTGATGTCCAATGTTTGCAGGGACATTTTCCTGGGTTTTACACTGTCAGTTCGTAAAGCACTATACAAATGTAGTAAAATGCTGACTGCCATTTTATGAATATATTTTTAACACAGTGTTATAGGATATTAGTTTGGATTTCTTAGGGTGTTTTGAAATATAAAATATATTGAGATTGTGACTCCTGAATATTTAACTGTATTGAAAGAAAACGGCTCTCATACTGGATTATAACAATTCGATTTCTACATATAAATCTATTTCCATTGTCAATTACTATAACATATTAATAATATGGGAAATTTATTGAAATGAAATTTTCTCAGGCGAAAAATACCCACAATACAATCCTAGGCTGCATTAATAGGTAAAGCTAAAAGTTCCACTCACACATAGTATTAGTTCTTCCCAACTCCCTCTCTTCATCTCTTTTTCAATGCCAAAGAGCCACAGCTATCTGAAGACGTCTCCGTGGTCATGTGGCTGGCATGACTAAATGCCGAAGGCACACAGAATGCTGTTACCTTCCCACCAAAGGTGGTTTCTATTTTTCTACTTGGATTTTTACATGCTTTTGAAGTGCTAGGTTGGCAGAAGCTGGGACAAATAATGGGAGCTCACTCCGTTATGCAGTGCTAGGGATTCAAACTGCCAAACTGCCGACCTTTCTGTTCAACAAGCACAATGTCTTAGCCCCTGAGCCACCACATTAATAGAACGATAGAATCAAGATCACATGAAGATGTAGTATAACTTTACAAAGCCTTAATAAAACCACACTCAGAAAACTATCTAGTTCTGGTCACCACACTATAAAAAATATGTGGATATTCTAGAAAGAGTGCAGAGAAGAAGCAACAACAGCAATTAGTTTTTGAACTTTTTGAATTTCTAAGAAAATTCTTTGCAAAGTTAGTGCTTTTTCTTCTTCACGTTGTGCAATTTTCCAGGTTATAAACACTGCCAAAACATCTGAGACTTTTTAGGTCAAACAAATTCAGTGGAGTTTTTCAAATCAAAGCTTTCTCTTTCCTTCTAAAGAACACCTGTATCAACAAAATGTTTTCACTGAGCCTTTCAGTAAAAAAAGCTTATTGCTTTATATTGCCAAGCCTCTAGTCACTAGATGGCAGTGTTACCTCTTTTCCATCTGTCTCTGCCTCTCTATTCGAGAAAGGAAAAGAAAAATAAGTAAAAATTATGCTGCGTCCCAGCCTTACGAGAGAAGAAGCTTTTAATCCACGAATACAAAAACATGGAGAAAGTATAGAGGAAGAAGGAAAAAAAGAGACAAGTCCAGTTTAAAAGTAAGAGGCATTTGTAAAGAGTCCATCCATAGAAAACAAACAAAGTTAAGGTAGAAAAGATAACACGATCGTCTTAAACCAGAGTTAATTCACCGCTTGTTTTCTTCTGTCTTCAATTTTAGTTTAAATTCCAATTCTTTTGGGTTTTCCCTTCTTTAATAATATTTTTTTTCTCACCACTTAGACCCACTCCTGTACTGCTTCTGTTTCAGAGGCTTTACCCAACCTTTGGCAGCCATTTTGGTTAACTCTCTTGTAACTGGCAAAAAGAGCTTTCTCCTTTGCAATGCCCCTGAGGTCAGCAGGACATGCTCTTCTCTATCACTGTTCCTTCAGAACAGTTTAGGTCCAAAAGGACCATCCAGAAATAGAGATATCGACAGCAATCCTGGAGACCCAAGATTGCATGTTGTGTCGTTGCGACATCAAGCCCTGCCCCCAGAGAAAACTTTGATATTTACATAGATATAATGCCATTTTATGAGAACTGTCAATTTCCTTTTTCAAATGGGGTATTTAAATCATTAACACTGCAGTAACTAAGATCTACCAGCAAATCCTCGCCTTGGCTTTTGCTGTAAAGGAGATCAATGAGGACTCCCAGATCTTACTTAACATCAGTCTCAGGTTCCACGTCTATGACAGTTACCACAATGAAAGGATGACCCACTCTGGACCTGCTTTTCAAATCCCAGGAATTTGTCCCTAACTACAAATGTGATAACCAGAAGAATCTCATTGCTATCATTGGAGGATTGGGCTTTGAAATATCATTTTATATAGCGGAAATTACAGGTTTCTTCAAAATTCCACAAGTAAGTTCTGAAGGGGTTGAAAAGAAAATTCTTAATCTTTGTTGTGGAATAATTAATATGCAGCAAAAATTAGGCTTAGCTTTGTGTTAATATGTTCTCCATGGCTTAAGATCTAATATTTAGCTGTTTTTTTTTCTGGAACTACAATGCAAATTATATGAAGTTAGTGTCTGAAGACATTCCACAGCTGAGGGTAGATTTCAATGTATATTCCATGTTTCTTGGAATTACTTCAGATACATATAACATTATTACACGTATTTGAAGTAATTCCAAGTAATTCCTTCCTATATTGGTTCCCCCTTGCACATATGTGCTAGTTGTTCCCAACTCTAGGGGGCGCTGCTCATCTCTGTTTCAAAGCCGAAGATCCAGCCCTGTCCAAAGACATCTCTGTGGTCATATGGCCGGCATGACTAAACACCCGGAAAGCTGTTACCTTCCCACTTAGGTGGTCCCTATTTTTCTACTTGCATTTTTACATGCTTTCGAACTGCTAGGTTGGCAGAAGCTGGGACAAGTAATGGGAGCTCACCCCGTTACAGGACGCAGTAGTGATTTGAACCGTTGAACTGCTGACCTTTCTGATTGACAAGTTCAGCGTCTTAGCCACTGAGCCACTGCATTAATAGAAAGATAGAATCAAGATCACAGGAAGTTGTAGTATCACTTTACAAAGCCTTAATAAAACCACACTCAGAAAAGCTGTATCCAGTTCTGATCACCACCTTCCTATATAAATATTTTGAAGAAATCCAGGAAAAAAATATTCCTTGCATTTATTTTATATAAAAACTAGAAAGGACAATCAGATTAGATCTAACAACTAAAGAAAACATTACTCGACTTTCTTGCAGCTGATATCGTCTAGGGTAGACAGGTGCTCATTTTCTTCTCTATTTCAATTTGTGTTCCTAATCTGATTTTTGTGGTGCTGCTTTTGAGAGGTTGGACTGTTTTATCCCTTTGTGTAAAGACAGATGCAAAACATGAGTTAAATAGTTCTGCTTTCTCCCTGTTGCTTGTCACCTTCTTGCCACTTTCTCCTAGCAATGGACCAATATTTTCCTTAACTTTTTTCTTGTTTTTAACATATTGGAAGAAGCTTTTTTTGTTAATTTTTACTTTTATGGCAAGCCTTTCTTCATTGTGAGCCTTAGCTTTCCTCACTTCATCTTTACAGGCTCGGGCTATTTGCTGATATTCTGCCTTAGTTATGTCCCCCTCCTTCCACTTTTTATATGTAACTTTTTTGTCTTTCAGTTTGTCAGATAGTTCTTTATGCAAACATGCTGGTTTCTTCTGGGAGCTGTTATTTTTTTCTTCATTGGATTTGTGTTAGACTGGGCTTTTGTAATCTCATTTTTCAAAATTTCCCAAGCTTCTTGAGTTGTTTTCCCCTTGAGGATTCTCATCCATGGAATTTTTCCCAAGCTCTCTCTAAATTTTTTGAAATTAGCTTTCTTAAAGTCCAAGACTCTAGTTTGACTTTGTTCTACTACTTGTGTTTGCATAATGTTGAATTTCAATATTGCATGGTCACTTATCCCCAGGGTTCCTATGGCTTCAACGCCTTCTATCATTTCCTCTCTGTTAGTGAGAATTAAGTCCAATATGGCTGATCCCCTTGTTCCCTTCTCTACTTTTTGGAAAACAAAGTTGTCTGCTAGGTTTGTTAGGAATCTGTTGGATCTTCCACTTGGTGCAGAGTTTGTTTCCCAGTTTCCCAGCTTACGAAGATATCCTCCACCCTTTGAAAGGACGTTGATTTTGTTTGATCCACTTCTCTTTTCCAATTTGGGTAGACCAGACTGATGGGAATTAACAATGGCAATATGAACTTCTATCCCTTTTACCTTTTCTTTGAAAGCCCTGCCATGTTATAAGTAAGCAATTTTAAAGAATTAAGTATCTGGTTTTCCCTCTACTTTTTTTAAAGTCCTTCCTTGAAGTACATCTTGTGTCATGAGGACCAGAAATAATGATACACCTGGAGAAAGTGTAACCCTACACTACAAACATACTGAGGTTTACATCACTACTAATGGCTATTTGTGGCATTGGGCATGTGAGCTTCCAATAAAAGGTTGAGGATTGATTGCTTGAATCTACGCCTATGATGGGAGAACTTTATTTATTTATTTATTTATATTTGGTGCTTCTAGACCGCCCCCTCTCCCAGAAGGGACTCGGGGCGGTGTACAGTCCATAGAGAATATCACAAAATACAGTAAAAAAGTGAAATATGTACAGTTTGGAGGAGGTTAAAATGTAATTAAAAGAACTGTACAAGCTAATATAAATATAAATTTTAAATCCCTAAAACAGACACCACAAATTAAAAAACCCCTAAGATAGCCAGATAATAATACATTTGCCAGGAGGGACAGATTGTAATTATGCCAGGCCTGCTAATCGGAACAGGTGAGTCTTCAATTTTTGCCGGAAGGAGCGGAGGTCAGAAGTGGTTCTAATGTCGGGGGGGAGGTCATTCCAGAGGGTTGGGCCCATCACATAGAAGGCCCTACCCCTTGGTGTCGCCCGTTGGCATTGCCTAGTGGACGGCACCAGGAGAAGTCCCTCCCTGTGTGAGCGAATTGGCCGCAGGGATGTATGTGGAGGATGCGATCCCGCAAGTAACTAGGTCCCGTGCCATGGAGCGCTTTAAAGATGGTAATCAGCACCTTGAAACGCACCCGAAAAACCACAGGTAGCCAGTGCAGCTCGCGCAGGAGAGGTGTTACGTGGGAGTACCTCGTACTCCCCATCACAGCCCGCGCGGCTGCGTTCTGAACTAACTGCAGTCTCCGGGCGCGTCCCAAGGGCAGCCCCATGTAGAGAGCGTTGCAGTAATCCAGGCGGGACGTCACCAGCGCATGAGTGACCGTGCGTAGGGCATCCCGGTCCAGTAGGGGGCGCAATTGGTGCACCAGGTGAACCTGGTGGAACGCCCCCCTCGCCACGGCTGCCACATGGTCATCCATTGACAGCCGGGCATCAAGGAGGACGCCCAAATTGCACGCCCGTTCCACAGGGGGCAATTGTTCGCCCCCTATGGCCAGCGATGGAATCAGCTGGCTGAACCGAGGTGCCGGTAGCCACAGCCACTCGGTTACCGGTTACCGAGAACATGGTTACCGAGGAACAACGTAGGCCAAAGCAAATTACATTTTGTGAGTACATATATGGCAAGTATATGTGTCAAATAAAGGATGAGACCGAAACAGTATATTTCACATCACTTCATTTCACTACATTTCCAATATTTTTAAAATTGGGTAATAGGTCAAAATGGAAATAGAATGATAAATGCTTATGACCTTTAATTCAATTAATGTACCGGATTCAGAAACTTTTTAAGTTTTACATTTCAGAGTACCCTAAAAATCCAAAAATAATATTCTATGATACTGTACCAAATACATGTTCATAAAATGTTAATCAGCTTCTTAAACAGTGATTTATGAACAGAAAGTATAACAACCACAAAAGAATTATGATATCCTTTGAGTCAATATCTGAAATCTCCCAAGAGTACCTAAGAAATCTAGATTCACAAAATCTTCTTGAGCTGAGGTGTTGAAAGAGTAAAAGGAATTAGGTTAAACAATCTTCAAACATAGTTGAAAATGCAACACCATAAACACTTTTTTTTGAATGGGGGACATTAATAAATCTTAAAAATCATAATAACCTTCCAAAAATCCTCCTTTCACAGAAATAACTTCTATATGTTTCATATACACAGCAAAAGGGGTTTTTTATTCTTCTTTGTCAATACAGCAAGAAAAATTAACTGATGTACTAAGTCCTCTTTATTAGTTGCTCCCTGTGGTTTAGCTGAGGCTTGAAAACAATGATGTAGCATTTTGGGAGGAATATGCATCCCAGTAAAGCAGCACTGGAGGCCAAGATGGAGAAGACCTCCACAGCTACCATGGCTTTTCCTTTTGTGCTCAGATAGGCTGGGAAGAAGGAGATCCACACACTGCAAAAGGCCAACATGCTGAAGGTGATGAACTTGGCTTCGTTAAAGCTGTCGGGTAATTTACGCGCAGGGAAAGCCACAATAAAGCTGGCAATGGCCAAGATACCCATGTAGCCCAAGACACAGTAGAAGAAGAAAGCTGACCCCTCATTGCACTGCAAAATCATTTTTTGGAGCTCCGAGTGCATATCCAACTCAGGGAATGGGGGAGATGTTGACAACCAAAGAACACAAATACATACTTGGAAGAGAGAGCAGGACAGTACAGTAGAAAAGGCCAATCTTTTCCCCACCCATTTCCTCATCTGAGATCCTGGTTTAGTGGCCATGAAAGCCACAACCACAGTAATAGTTTTGGCCAGTACACTAGAAATGGACACTGAGAAGGTGATGACAAACATTGATTGTCGGAGAAGGCAGGTCACTTTGCCCGGTTGGCTGAGGAAGAGCAAAGAGGAGAGAAAACAGAGCAGAAGAGAAGCAAGAAGGGTGTAGGTGAGGGATCTGTTGTTGGCTTTGACAATGGGAGTATCCCTGTGCTTAATAAAAGTCCCAAGTACCCACATTGTGAGGAAGAAGAAAGAAAGAGCAGTTGAGGTGAAACCAATTCCTAGGGTTTCTTCAATATTTAGAAACACCACCGGTTTCACAATGCAGTCTATCTTTTCCTCATTTGGATAACGATCTTCTGAACATTCAAAACAGTCATCCATATCTGGAAGAAAAGTCAAGGCATGTTTTTACACATTCCATATTTTTGAAAATGATATTTTTTATGGGTGCCAACCATTATCCATCTCACGGGTTTTTTTTTTTTAATTGTCTACCAGTTGGATCATGTTTCTATGGAAATGCAGTTTTTCCATCATTGTACCATCTGGGACCAGCATAAAAGAACCACAATGGGAAGAGCAATTATTCTATGAAATGCAGTCCGGTGTAATAATTATTCAAATTTATTAAAAATGTAAACCATTTTGACTTTTCCCATTTTTCCAAAACACAGAGGCGAAATTTGTGAGGGGAGAGAGGGGAGGTATGAGTTTCACTATTTATACTCCGAATAACAGATTGTGTTTGGTATTTTATATTCCAAATAACAGATTGAGATTCACAATTATAGAAATGAATAGTCACCTTGAAGAAGTCACAAAGCTATTCGTTACACCAAAGTAGCATGAGGGTAAAAGGTTCATTCTCCGAGCTTGTGTGTTGGTGTCCAAATGTTTCATTTCCAGGCTACGTAACATCTTCAGCAGATTTTAGGGGGTGTCAGTGTTCTGTTTATAAGGCAGTGGTTCTCAACCTTCCCAATGCCGCGACCCTTTAATACAGTTCCTCATGTTGTGGTGACCCCCCAACCAGAAAATATGTGTTTTCCAATGGTCTTAGGCGACCCCTGTGAAAGGGTCGTTCGACCCCCAAAGGGATCCCGACCCACAGGTTGAGAACCACTGCTATAAGGGCTTTGATGTGGGTGTGTCAACTGAGGGTCTTGTGACAGGACTTGTGATGAATCATTTGTGAGTTATCTGTGAGTCTTGCGAAGGGTCTTGTGATAAGGAGATTACCTCAGATCTGGCTCTTTCAGAAGTGAACTGCTGGTGATTGGGAGTGTGGGGGGAATTGCATGAGTTGGCTGTGTGGTTGATTTGGATCCTGAGGGGTATGTAGCAGTGGTGGGTTCCCAATCCCCTGCGATGGGGCTGGGCGTCCACCCTGTGCAAGTGCACTGTGCTCGCATGTGCACTGACCACCCTGTGATGCTCCAGCTGCTTGGCGGAGGTCGCACAGGCGCCATATGCTACACATGTGTGTGCAAATAGCCTGGTTAGCTCAAATAGAGGTAAGGAATGAGGGTGGGTGGGTGGGCCCTCCAAAGCACCATTCTGGTACAGTGGCCACTGCTCCCATCTGCCACCGGTACCCCTGTACCAGGGCGTACCGCCCAGAACCCACCACTGGTTTGTAGGCTGGTAATAGGTCAACGTGTCCATCGATGGAAATGCTTGTTGGGTGCAACTAGACAGTTTTACATCTATTGTATCATTTAAGACTGGCCTAAAATAAAGTGCAACTGCTTTTAAAATGCAGTCTTTCGAACATTTACTGTTGTCCTAACAGTGACAACAATTAACTCTTGGAACAGTTTGCCTTCGGAAGTTTCTCGATAAATCCAATCTACTTTATAAAAAGAAATTTGCTGGTTGAAATCTCCCATTCAAATATTTGTCGGATTAGCATAATGAGTAGGCTGCCCTCACAAGCTATGAAGATGACATCATAAGACAGAAGAAACCAAGATATTAAATGCTGAATATATCCTGAGTTTACAAAAGATAATATTTTTTTTACTGATTAGTTATTCTTAGGGAGAAGAATAACTAATACAAATAAATATGAAAATGCATCTATTTGTGTGTGTATGTGTATACACATCCCTTTAATGGTTTTTACACTCTGACGATGTTAGCAGTGGCTAATGAAAGCTAAGTGAGCAATATATTTTAAGTTCCAGAGATCACAATGTCTGTTTCTTCTTTTATAATTACACCTGGAATTTGTATTTTTAGGATAATTCTATCGCTATCTCTATCTCTATCTATCTCTATCTCTATCTCTATCTCTATCTCTATCTCTATCTCTATCTCTATCTCTATCTCTATCTCTATCTCTATCTCTATCTCTATCTATCTATCTATCTATCTATCTATCTATCTATCTATCTATCTATCTATCCAGTACATATCTATATCATCTATATCTATATCTATATCTATATCTATATCTATATCTATATCTATATCTATATCTATATCTATATCTATATCTATATCTATATCTATATCTATATCTATATCTATATCTATCTGTCTATCTATCTATCTATCTATCTATCTATCTATCTGTACAGTACACATACATATCTATATCTCTATCTCTATCTATCTATCTATCTATCTATCTATCTATCTATCTATCTATCTATCTATCTATCCAGTACACATACATATCTATATCTATATCTATATCTATATCTATATCTATATCTATATCTATATCTATATCTATATCTATATCTATATCTATATCTATATCTATATCTATATCTATATATCTATATCTATATCTATATCTATATCTATATCTATATCTATATCTATATCTATATCTATATCTATATCTATATCTATATCTATATCTATCTATCTATCTATCTATCTATCTATCTATCATCTATCTATCTATCTATCTATCTATCTATCTATCTATCTATCTATCTATCAATCTATCTAGAGATAGAGATAGAGATATTTTTCTATCTATCTGAGAATAATTATAGATATAGATCATGCCATCATATAAACTCTATGGCTCATATACAATTTGCATTTGTATAAGAAACATGACCTGTAGGCATCTCAATGGCAAATTGAGTTTGATCCACAGGTAAAGAGATAAACATCTGTCCTGCAGTAGTCATAAATCTACTAATTACATATACTATACATCCTAAAATGTGTTACAGTTTACTTAAGTATATCTAATGAAAGCTTTCTGGAATGTCTAACCTGTTTTCCCAAAAATAAGACTGCCCGGATAATTAAACCCATTTGGGCTTTTGAACGCATGCGCTAAAATAAGCCCTCCCCTGAATATAAGCCTTCCCTGAAAATATTGCAACACAGCAGCGGCCATGAGGTGACCACCGTTTCCTGCACCTCAAAAATAATAAGGCTCTGTCTTATTTTGGGGGAAACACAGTAGTAATCACATATGCTTTACATCCTAAATGTGTTACAGTTTGCTTAAGCATATCTAATGAGAGCTTCCTGGAATGTCTAACCTACCCATTTGATTTGAAATCTTCCCTTCCGGACATTGAACACAGTCATAGCAACAGAATTTTTTCCCTTCATCTCCTTTCTTCCAATATCCAGGGGAACAGTGGTCATTACACCGAGAAAGTGGAAGAACCTGGGGATAAACATAAAATATTTTGAAAAGGGAGATCTTTAAAACAGTTTCTGATTTTTATCCCTGCTTTCTGGAGGCAGATCATAGTTTACTTCCCAAGGGCTGCTGAATTTTATCAACTTGGATTTACACTGTGCATTAAAAAGGTGTTGAAATTACAAGGAAGTGTGAGAGGATCTGCTTGAGGAGGGGCAGAGCAAGTAAATAAATTGGAATGATGGCAATATTAAAATCATAATACCAGTTTGTCAATTTGATAAATGAACCTTTATACAGAATATGCCTTCCCCCCATCCTGCTCTCAAAACAGAAATCAGATTTTGAAAGTGACTATCTTCTCATTCAAGACAACGATGAATCCGCATACCTATGGGAGTTGAACAACTAGCCTCATGGTGCGACCGGAACAATCTGGAATTGAACACACTAAAAACCGTAGAAATGGTGGTAGACTTTAGGAGAAACCCTCCCATATCACCACCTCTTACAATATTAGACAACACAGTATCAACAGAGGAGACCTACAAATTTCTAAATTCTGCCATATGTCAAGACCTAAAATAAACACCTAACATCAAAAATGTCATCAAAAAAGCACAACAAACAATGTTCTTTCTGCGCCAACTCAGGAAGCTCAAACTGGCCAAGGAGCTGCTGATACAGTTCTACAGAGGAATGATTGAATCTGTCATCTGCACCTCTAAACCTATCTGGTTTGGTTCTGAAACCCAACAAGACAGACCCGGACTTCAGAGGATAATTAAAACTGCGGGGGGAAAAAACAATCAGTACCAACCTGACTTCCATTGAGGACCTGTATAATGCACGAGTCAAAAAGAGGGCCATGAAAATATTTACAGACCCCTTGCATCCTGGACATAAACTGTTTCAACTCCTACTCTCAAAACAATGCTATAGAGCACTGCACACCAAGACAACTAGACACAAGAACAGTTTTTTTCCCAAACGCCATCACTGTACTAAACAAATAATTCCCTCAACACTGTCAAACTATTTACTAAGTCTGCACTACTATTAATCTTCTCATCGTTCCTATCACCCACCTCCTCCCACGTATGCCTGCATGGCTGTAACTTTGTTGCTTGTATAGTTACGATTAATATTGATTGTTTCCTAATATGATTTGATTGCTTATTTGTATCCTATGACTATCATTAAGTATTGTGCCTTACAATTCTTGACAAATGTATCTTGTCTTTTTATGTACACTGAGAGCTAATGCACCAAAGACAAATTCCTTATGTGTCCAATCACTCTTGGCCAATAAAGAATTCTATTCTATTCTATTCTATTCTATTCTATTCTATTCTATTCTATTCTATTCTATTCAGTATATTTTAATAGACAGCAATCAACAGATAATAATGGATCAAGATACAATTCATGCAGGTTTTGCACAATCATGATTGCCTACCTGGTTAAATCCAGGGTGCCAAAGGATTGTGTTTCTCTCAATGACAAATTCTTTTCCTTCTGGAGCATTGGACCTTAACTCTCCCACTTTAACTCTCTGAAAAGATCTGTTCGGAAAAGTGATCATGTTGTCAATATCAAAACCACCTTGACCTTCCCTCTTGTCTTTGAAGAAGACTGTTTCTCCAGCTGAATTGTTAAAAGAAATTCCTTGAAGGAATTTGTGGAGCTACATGAAGAAGGATAAGAAAAAGGGAGTCGAAAAGAAAACAAATTATTAGGGATAAAAGGATTAAAACTTCCCTTTATTTTACTCTCACTAGCAATAGCCCTTAGACTTATATACTGCTTTGCAGTGCTTTACAGCCCTCTCTCAGCAGTTTACAGAGTCAGCACATTGTCCCCAACAATTTGGGTCCTCGTTTTACCCACTTCGGAAGGATGGAAGGCTGAGTCAACCTAGAGCTTGGTGAGATTTGAACTGCCAAATTGCAGTCAGCTGGCAGTCAGCAGAAGTAGCCTGCAGTACTGCACTCTAACCACTGGGGCACCATGGTTCATGTGGTGAATGAAAATGAAAAAAAAATGTCTTCCTAACTTGAAATATAGAAGAAGAAAATGTCAACTCACACTGAATGATTAATAAATGAGGTTTGGAATTCACTTTGACCATATTGGTAAATGATGACAAGTATTTCAAAGCAACAAGCTCAACAATTTTTCTGGCAGTTTACTTTAAGCCTGAAAACTAACATCTCTTCATGAAGTTTTAAGTTTCTGGGTGTTATCATAAACGAGGACCTGGCCTGGGGCGCTCACATTGCAGCACTGGTCAAAAGAGGGCAGCAGAGATTATGCTACCTGAGACTTCTCAGGAAACAACAACTCAATGAAAAACTGCTGGTGACCTTCTACCGCTGCACCATAGAGGGTATTTTAACTTACTGCACCTGTGTATGGTTTGCCAATTGCACAGTGGCAGATAGGACAGTATTCTGGAGGGTTAACATCATTGGATCATTGGTTGACTTCTCCCCTCTTTGGAAGAGTTTTATAGCTGTTGCTGCCTTAAGAAAGTTCAAAACGTTCTGAAAGATCCATCTGATTCTGGGCACCCTTTTTTTGAACTATTACCATCTGGCAGATGGTACAGGATAATAAAAACAAGGACAAATCAGCTGGAAAACAGCTTACATCCCAAAGCAGTAACTATATTGGAATCTACTGTATAGTGCAATATGAATGGAATATCAGGGGTTTTCAATTCAATTATATAGAATGTGAAGGATGAGTGATTTGTTTTATGTATAATGTACACTGAAGATGGCATTTAATTTCATCGTACAAGGTGCAATGACAATAAAGTAAACTTAAATAGTGCACCTCTACTGATTAAAAAACCCAATTGTCATTGTCTCTGAGTTCTAACATCCCTGTCTTGACTAAATTGCAAAATACTAATCAGAAAAAAATGAATCTCCATATTTTAGAAAAGTGTGTTGGGCACAAAGCAAAGAAACACTGCTTTTAGACCCTTCTTCATTAAACTTTTCTTGTAACTGGGCTGGATACATTGACAAGACAGGCTCATTCTATGTGAAATGGTTGTTTATGGACCCAAGAATGATATACAAACTTCACTGACTGGACTGAGATTTGCAGAGGTATTGGTTATTTTCATCTCCTTGTATTCTGTAACTTAGAATCGCCTCTTACGCCATCAGTCTTGTTCCCTCAATATTTCTATTGATATGTGAGCATAGACCAAAACAAACCATACTCAACAGTGGATGAGAATGGCTATTCACTAAAACAAAAGGTAGGTAAAGCATATTTTGAGACATTACCTTCCAAGGCTGAAGATCTGGAAATTCAAACCTTTGAATGTATCTCTTTGGGGATTTTGAACTCACTTCTTCATGCAAAGAATGTGCCACTGCATAGACAGCGTTGTAGATACTGTAGCTATGGCCAGTCATCTGCAACTCAAACAGAGACGCAGGCAGAATCTCCAAGTTCTCTTCTCCGGTACAAGTTTGCTCATATATTACAGAAAATTCTTCATTTGGAAATGAACAGTCAAACATTTGCTCCCAAACTTCTTGAAAAAATCCATTTTTGTGGGTTGAAGGCTTGATGACGTGAAGAAATTCTCTGAAGCCTTGGACTTCTCTTGAGTGCACTGCAAAGGAAAGAGCACCATGGAACACCTGGAGATCGAAACCTCTTTGAAATGATGTCAGTATGAAATCAGTTGGGTCCATCAGGATCCAAACCTTTCTAAATGAGGTGCTCTCTTCATCCTCTAGATCACATAGATACACAACAACTCTGAGCCACCAAACTGTGAATGATTCTCCATAGACAAGAAAAGCATTTGCTTTCTGGTCTATCAGTTTATTGCAGATAATTGAGTTTCCCCGAAGTAATTCAGACACGTTTTCCAGATTAACCAACTGTGGAATATTTTGTGAGAAAGCTGTGCAGATGCCATTCTGGGAAAGCAATGACTGCAGTTTCTGGAAGAAACGTTCTCCTTTGTTGGTATCAAGAGTGAAGACTCCTATCCACGTCCATCCAAAATGAAGAAGAAGTTGTATAACTCCAATGTATTGATGGTCCTCATTTGGGACCATGCAGTAAAGTGAAGATAGTTTAGTAGTCCAGAACTCTTCTTGGGCAAAAGAACCATAAGTCAACTAAACTAAAAAAAAAGGGAGAGCCATTATTCATGAGAAGCAAGGGGAAAATGTGGGGGAAAATGATTGCTTTCTGGGTGTAAATTGAATGAAGCTGTCCCAACACTGAAAATGTCTACAATTATACATAGATTATAGAAGATGAGCAATATAAGCAAGGAAGTCTCAAAATGAAATATTTTCTCACCTGTGGAATAACCTTATGAGCCAAATTTAGCATCCTGACATAGAGTTCCAGAATGCTAATCCTCATGAATACCTGGTATATTGCTAAATCTGGGCAGAAGCAACCTAGAAGCAATTAAGAGGAGAAGCAATCTAGAATGAGGGATACATTTGCTAAATCAACCAATGGAAGAGCTTGCCTTCAAAAGTTGTGGGTTTTCCATCACTGAAGACTTTCAAAAAGAAACTGGAGAATCATTTATCTGAAATCTCAAAAAGGGGGATGGATTAGAAGACTGTCAAGGTCCCTTCCAACTCTATTATTCTATATTCTATGTTCTTTAGAGCTAGACTTATCTTAGCTCTTCTTTGTAGGTGGCAGAATAAAATATTTAAGCATGAAAGACTATCCATGCGATTCTGGAGAAATGGAAACCGTTAAGTATGTCCTCCCTAAATTCTTTTTTTTTTAACATACAGATCTCCAAAAAGACCCAAGTGCACCAATCGTCCAACGATTCCAGAAAAACCATTCAGTTTTATACTAAACTATTTTTCTCAGACCCCAATAAAGACAGAGTAAGAAGAGATACCACCTGTTCCCAAATGGCAGTAAAAACACAATACCTGCCTGCTTAAGTAAGCTTAAGGTTGTTCTCTAATTTATTTTTTCCATTTTAATTTTCTAATCTGTGATCATGCTAAAAGATTTTGATGTTTTAAACATTGCATCTCCTTGAGCCAATGCACTGCATTGTGGAATCAAATTACAGAAGGATTGCAAAGTGGACTTCAGTAAAGTCCTGCAGAAAGGCATGGCAAACATCTAATATCTAACATTCATTACAAAAGAAGTCAAAGTTTCTATCTCATCCCCTGCCGAAACTACCTGTGGAATTTTGTAGACATTTACACTTTCCGCCATATAAGATGATGTATCCGAGCCTAATCCTCCTATAATGGCCATGAGATTCTTCTGGCTATCACATTTGTAGTTAGGGACAAATCCCTGGGATTTGAAAAGCAGGTCCAGAGTGGTGCGGTAGGTCATCCTTAGATTGTGGTAACTATCATATATGTGAAACCCGAGAGTGATGTTAGGTAAGATCTGGGAATCTTCATTGATCTCCTTCACAGCAAAGGCCAAGGCAAGGACGTGCTGGTAGAATTTGGTTATGACACTGCAAATAGGTTAAATGCACTCATTGAAAAATGATTCTACAATTCTTGTAAGGTGGCAAGATTTCTATAAGAAGAAGACGCAGTTCTGTCTCTTGCTGAAGTAGATAGATGACAGGTTTTCTAAAACACTCAATAATTAGAGCAGAATTTAAATATACGTTTTACACAGTAATTCTATGATTTGCAACAATACTACAACAATATAGTAGCTTTTTTCAAACTATCACTTTTATTTCCTATCCACATCACTGAATATGAATAGATAATGTAGACTTTTTTTAAAGAAAAAAGTACCTAATCTCACTAAACATTCCTCAAAAGACTTCTTGCAACAAAGTTTCCTACATTTTACAAGAATGACTTTAACGTAATATAAAGGAAATTATTCCTTCTCCCACACCCAAATATATTTGAAAGACAAACAGGGTTGGATAACATACAAAACTCAGCATTTTACATTCCCGCAGCTATTATTTATGTAAGAATTGGAGGATTTGGTTAAGATTGGAAACCGCATGGAAAGAAAAGGAAACCCTTACAGGGGTAAGCCGTAACCTTTTAAAGATGGATGTTCCTTAAATGTAATTTCATAAAAGTGGTAAACAATGTGAGACACCATCCCACCAATAATAAGGCCACCTGGCTGGTACCACTCCTGTGGAATAAGGAAAGCATCCCTTGAAGGGCAGCTCAGAGTAACTACTTTGTTCACCAGGAATACCAGAAGGAGTAAATTCATGACTCTCTGCTCATGGGGAAAATATCCGCGTCTATCATTCGAAGAGATGTTCTGACAGATAAGACAGAAGGAAGAGAATTTGTGGAAGTGAATGTCAGAAAGACAGCATCACCCCTTCCTGCCTCCCTATGGCTCTTGAAATATATATATATGGATTGTTTCTCAATTTCTACTCCCTTCTGCACAGAATCTTTGTTGTTTTGCCCTACTAGAATAATGGAGTGATTCCAATAATTCACAAGGGACATAATTGCCTTTGAACTAGAGGCAACCTGGCAATTTTCTTTATTATAGCTGATCGACATTTTTCTTTTAGATGACATAATATGGGATTGAGACCTGTTTTGAAAACACATGGAGAAATAGAATTGGACTCTTACTGGGTTAAGAGTTGATGTTATACTTTGCATTTTTATATTATTCTGTACATACATGCAGATTGTCAGAGTTCCACATAGCATCCAAAAGTAAATCAGAGTCCAATTTGCTCAAAGTTCCAATTTATTAAGAGAGCCAAGTTGGCATATCTGGGAAAACCTGAATATGAAGGCTTCCTGGTTTTCCCACCCAGTTGAAAGTTCAGGATCTTGCCCCCACATCCACAAGTCCATCACATGGTCCAATCTTCCACTGCCATGCTGGCAGCTTCCACCCATCCAGTTCCAGTCAGATGCAGAGGTGCAGAGACAAAGGATGACCTTGGCTTTCTAGAAAGAATTTGGTTATGGCTGCATACCATCTAACTCTGTACAATCCCCCCTCCCATTTGCCCACAATATAAAATGCATAATAGAATCATAGAAAGTGTGGCAGGCCTAAGATCCACAAGAAATTATGGCTGCAGGCCTGACACACACTGGATTTGCAAATAATATTTTCCTTTGTATATAATATTAGATCATTCTACTTGGCTCCATAAAATTAACAAGGTAATTTTCAGTAACATGCAATACCTACATGAAAAAAAAAAATCCTTGATTTTCCTTCCAGATATGGATGACTGTTTTGAATGTTCACCAGATCACTATCCAAACAAAGAAAAGAATGGATGTATCCTTACACTGCTGGTCTTTCTAACTTTTGAAGAAACCTTAGGAATTGGTTTAGCCTCAGCAGCTCTTTGTTTCTTCTTCTTGACCTCTTCGGTACTTGGAACTGTTTTTAAGCGCAGGGATACTCCCAATGTCAAAGCCAACAACCGGTCTTTAACCTACACTCTCCTTGTCTCTCTTCTGTTCTGTTTTCTCTTCTCTTTGCTCTTTCTCAACCAGCCTGGGAAAGTGACCTGCCTTCTCCAACGATCAATGTTTGGCATCACCTTCTCGGTGGCCATTTCTAATGTACTGGCCAAAACCATCACTGTGGTTTTGACTTTCATGGCCACTAAACTGGGATCTCAGATGAGGAAATGGGTGGGGGGGAGGAATTGGCTTTTTCCTCTCATGCTCCCTCTTCCAAGTTTGGATTTGTATGGTTTAGTTGTCAACATCTAAACCCATTTCCTGAGTTGGACATGCACTCAGAGCTCCAAGAAATGATTTTGCAGTGCAATGATGGGTCAGCTTTCTTCTTCTATTGTGTCTTGGGCTACATGGGTATCTTGGCCATTGCCAGCTTTATTGTGGCTTTCCCTGCCCGTAAATTACCTGACAGCTTTAACGAAGCCAAGTTCATCACCTTCAGCATGTTGGCCTTCTGCAGTGTGTGGATCTCCTTCTTTCCAGCCTATCTGAGCACAAAGGGAAAAGCCATGGTAGCTGTGGAAGTCTTCTCCATCTTGGCCTCCAGCGCTGCTTTACCAGGATGCATATTCCTCCCAAAATGCTACATCATTGTTTTCCGTCCTGACCTCAACCACAGGGAGCAACTCATAAGCAGGAATTAGTTGATCATGTTACATTTCTGGCTCACAGAAGTTGCCTAAAAAAGAAATAGAAAGAATACCATCTATAGGAAAAAATATTGTATATAAAGTTATAGGAAGAGTTATTTTTTATTTTTGTCAAAGAAGTATTTGTGTATGATATGCACGTTCCCACCCCTCATGTACTCTCCTCCATTGATGACATTACCGCAAAGCCTGGTCAACCCCCAGGTGCCCAAGCATTCATTGCAGCCTCTGCACAGTCTGTAACCAGGAAGGGGGAGCACCCCGGTAGAACATCCTCAGTCTGTGTTCCCACGTCGGCCAGCTGGACACCCTTGGAGTGACATGCCAGCGATAACACATCGGCCAGCTTGAGGCTTCCAGGGGGCAACTCTTCCACAACACCAGGTACTGTAGGAGACCCTTGAGCCAATGTGAGTTTAATATTTGGTCTATCACATAGTGCCATAGTATTAATCCTATAGTAAGATTTAAGGCTACCTGTCCATTTCCAAATAGAGTAAAGAATGTATTGCCTCCTCATGGCTAAAAGAAGTAAAAAATGCAAGCCAACCTATAATTGTGGAAACAATAGAGGTATCCCCCTCCCTTCTAGGGGGATCATGGAAGGAAACCACAGAAAACTTCTTAAAATGCTAAAACACCTACACATCCTATAGGGTAAACAAGGGAAGGTGGTGGGCAATTATCATTTGTCATAAAAAAGAACACGTTTAAAAAATTAAGGGTATTTTTTGTTAATAAAAATAAAATGTACAAAGTCCTATTTGTACATTTTTATTAATTGTGCAAATGGAATAGAATAGAATGAAGTGGAGTGGAGTGGAGTGGAGTGGAGTAGAGTAGAATTCTTTATTGGCCAAGTGTGATTGGACACACAAGGAATTTGTCTTTGGTGCATTAGCTCTCAGTGTATATAAAAACACAAAATACATTCGTCAAGAATCATAACATAACAAGCATTTAAACAAGCATTTAAACACAAGCCACCAATTATCTCATCAAAAACAAAATAATGGTCTCCTCCAGGAATCACCATGTTTTCTTAACAAGGCACCAACATCAAAGACTGCACAGAAGACCACTTCAATTCAACCATAATCAATATTATGCTTATAAAGCAACACTTAAACCCCAGGGCACAGCAATGATCATGGCTGCGTCAGAGCCATTGCTGCCAGTTGCCTCCCTCTGTTCCCCTTGGCCAGAATATCTGTTCAAACTCTGATGATACAAATTTGCACTCTCATGGATCTTTAAGTAGACGATGGGGGATTTTTCTGATTAGGTTCCCTCTCCGATAGAAAGCTAGAATTCATCGCTAAGTTACCTATTGGAATAAAGCAACCTTTCCTGTCCAATTTCATCTTGTAGGATGAAAGACAGAGACATTTGCATGAGTTTGCTTCCCCTGATGTTGCTGGTGCAGAAAATAGCAACTCTGAACTGCCCTGCAAGTGATGCTTTACTTGTTCCACATGAGTGGTACCAACCTGGTGACCTCGTCATTGGTGGGATGGCGTCCCACATCATTTACAACCTTTATGAAATTAACTTTGAGGAATATCCTTGTGTAACCTCTTATGACATACCAAAGTAAGGATGATTTTTATTTTTCTAATCTTCATCAGTTCCCCCAAAGCTGCTTATGTGAATAAAAGGTTTTCAGCATAGCATTAATATCTAATCGAAGTCTCTCTGTCTTTCAAATGTTACTTGTTATGGGAGAATACTTTTTTAATTTTACTTTATGGTATAGTATTTGTCACACAATGTATGAAACCTTGGTTCAAAATATCTTTGAAAAAGCTGAAGGATTCTTTCTTTTAAAAAAATCTGCATTGTCACTCTTAATAAAACATACTGTGTATACAATAAATGACCGATTTATTGTATTAATTTTTATTTATTTCATTTGTCAATCATGTCAGGCCTGCAGTCGTATTTTTTTTTGGATCTTTGGCCTGCCACGCTTTCTATTATTCTTCTATACATTTTCTATTGTGGGAAAATGGGAGAAGGGAATTGTACGGAGCTAAATGATATGTAGCCATGACAAAATTCTTTCTAGAAAGCAAAGGTCATCCTTTGTCTTTGCACCTGACCGAAACTGGATGAGTGGAACTGCCAGCATGGCAGTCGAAGATTGGACCATGTGATGGACTTGTGAGTGTGGGTACAAGATCTTGAACTTTCAACTGGGTGGGGAAAACTGGGAAGCTTTCAGATTCGGGTTTTCCCAGATGTGCCAACATGGCTCTCTTAATAAGTTGGAACTTTGAGGAATCCTTTGCCTTGGACTCTGATTTAATTTTGGATGCTATTTGGAACCCTGATAAATTGTTTACAAGTTAATAGGGATAAGAATAAACATGAGTATGAATGAAATGGGTGCAAATAAATGGAATCAGTAGGACAGGGACGGTAAGCAAGATGGTGCGCTTATGCACGCCCCTTACAGACCTCTTAGGAATGGGGAGAGGTCAACAGTAGACAGCGTTTGGTTAAAATTATGGGGGTTTGGGGATGTAATAATGGAGTCAGGTAGAGCACTCCAGGCATTGACCACTCTGTTGCCAAAGTCGTATTTTCTGCAATCGAGTTTGGAGCAGTTTACCTTAAGTTTGTATCTGTTGTGTGCTCTTGTATTATTGCAGTTGAAGCTGAAGTAGTCATTGACCAGTAGGGCATTGTAGTGGTTAATTTTATGTACTATGCTTACGTCCAACTGTAGGCGTCAGGGTTCTAGGTATAGTCCAAGCCCAAAATTTCAAGCCTGGTGGCATAAGGTATTCTGTTGTGAGCGGAGGAGTGGAATATTCTTCTCATGAAATACATCTGCTCAATTGTATTAATGTCTGATACACAGTGAGGATTCCAGGCAGATGAGCTATATTCGAGAATTGATCTAGCAAAGCTTTTGTATGCCGTAGTTATCAAGACAATATTATCAAGTAATTATCAAGACAACCAGAGGAGAAGCTTTGTGATATCAGGTTAACAACTCTTAATGCCTTTTATGCAATGCTGTTACTGATGACTGATGCATGTCTATATTCTACTTTGTGGGGAAAAAATGTTAGAAAGTAAATATGGTTCAATGAAAATAGCACCATTTATATTTCCTGTAGAAGATAATTGTTGCCAATCATGCAAATATTGTAGAAAAAGCAAAATTTGCCCTTTGTATAAAGCAGTCAGCATTTTGGAAAACCTTTTACTTTCCTGTTTTCATCGGAGAAAGTCATGATTGTGATTGAAATAGAAATCAGTCAATCAGAATAGAGCTGGAAGGGGCCTGGTGCAACTCCCTGCTCAATCAGGTGACCCTACACCATTTCAGACAAGTGGCTGTCCATCTTCTCTTAAAGGACCCCTGATGATGAAGCAGCTCTAACTTCTGAAGGCAAGTTGTTCCACTGGTTAATTTTCCTCACTGTTAGGAAGTTTCTCCTTAACTCCAAGTTGGTTCTCTCCTTGATTAGTTTCCATCCTTGTTTTCATGTATTGTTTTCTGGTGCTTTGGAGAATAACTTCACCTGTTCTTCTTTGTGGGAGCCTAACCCTAATCCTCAAATACACAAATACTCTATTATGTCAACCTATCATATATCATGATACCAAATCACTGTTTATACTTCTTGTGGCAGATGTTTGTTCCCAATCACGCAAATACTACAGAAAAAAAGCAAATTTCAATTTTGCATAAAGTATTCAACATTTTAGAGAACTTTACTTGAGAATTGAGAATTTTACTTTCCCAATTACATTCCAACTTTAATCAGAGAAAGAAATATTTGTGTTTCATATAGAAACGATGCCACCTTAAGAGAATTGTCAACTTTCTTTTTTTCAACTGGGGTATTTAAACCATTTTCAGTGTCATAACCAAATTCTACCAGCATGTCCTTGCCTTGGCCTTTGCTGTGAAGGAGATTAATGAGGACTCCCAGATCTTACCTAACATCACTCTCGGGTTCCATATCTATGATAGTTACAACAACCCAAGGTTGACCTACCGCACTACTCTGGACCTGCTTTTCAAATCCCAGGAATTTGTTCCTAACTACAAATGTGATAGCCAGAAGAATCTCATGGCCATCATTGGAGGACTAGGTTTCGATACATCATTTTATATAGCTGAAATTATAAGATTCTTCAAGATTCCACAAGTAAGTTCTGAAGAGGTTGAAAAGAAAATTCTTAATCTTATTGTTGCTATGGAATAATTATTATGCATCAAAAATTAGGTTTATGCTAATATGTTCTGCGTGGCTTAAAATCTAATTTACACAATCAGCTAAATATGAGCCAGCAGTGTGCAGCGGTAGCCAAAAAAGCCAATGCAATCCTAAATTGCATTAACAGAAGTATATAATCAAGATCAAATGAGATACTAATACCACTATATAAAACCCTAGTAAGATCACCCCTAGAGTACAGCATCCAGTTTTGGTCATTACACTGTGAAAAAGATGTTGAGACTCTAAAAAAAAAGTACAGAGAAGAGCAACCAGGATGATTAGAGGACTGGAGGCTAAAACATATGAGGAACAGTTGTGGGAACGGGGCATGGCTAGTCAAGGGAAGAGAAGGACCAGGGGAGACATGATAGCAGTGTCCCAATATTTGAGGGGCTGCCACAGAGAGGAGGGGTTCAAGCTATTTTCCAAAGCACCTGAAAGCCAGACAAGGAATAATGGATGGAAACTGACCAAGGAGAGGTTCAAGCTAGAAATAAGGAGGGACTTTATGACAGTGAGAACAATCAACCAATGGAAAAGAAGTTGCCCTTGGAAGTTATGGGAACTTTATCACTTGGGATTTTCAAAAGGAGATTGGACTGCCATTTGTCAGAAATGGTGTAGGGTCTCCTGCTTCAGTGGGGGGTTGGACTGGATGACCAATAAGGTCCCTTCCAACTCTGTTAATCTGAGATTTAGCTGTCTTTTCTTAAACTACAATGCCAGTTACCCAAATTAAGTGTCTGAAGATATTTCATAGCTGAGGGAAGATTTGAACAGTTTCTATTAAAACAATTGATCTAGTTCACATGTTTGAAATATTAATACAAAAATATTTCTATATTCTTAAAGGGATGCTAAGGGAAAATGTCCTTTGGATATATTTTATATGAAAACTAGACTAGAAAAATTGGGTTTGATAAGAGCCGAGATAGAATGCAGTACTGCAGGCTACTTCAGCTGACTGCTAGCTGCAGTTCAGCAGTTCAAATCTCACCAGGCTCAAGGTTGACTCAACCTTCCATCCTTTCAAGGTGGGTAAAATGAGAACCCAGAGTGTTGGGGGCAATACGTTGACTCTGTAAACCACTTAGAGAGGGCTGTAAAAGCACTATGAAGTGGTATATAAGGCTAAGTGCTTTTGCTATTGATCAATAGACACAACAGAATACTCCTAGCTTTTCTTTTTAGCTGACCTACAGCTCCTTAGCCCAGGAGACCTTGGAGGTTTTCCAATCCAAGAAATGTGTTACTACATTTTTAAAAGAATGCTAGGGAAAATATTCTTTGGATATATTTTATATGAAACCATGATAGCAAAATTAAATTTGATCTAAAGACTCAATACAATAGTACTGGATTTTCTTTTAGCTATCCTACGGCTCGTTAGCCCAAGAGGAATTTCAAACCAGTAAGCTTTCTTCACTTTATTTCATGGTCCCCGAAGAGGACCATCAGAACATTGGGATCATCCAACTGCTTCAGCATTTCAGGTGGACTTGGATCGGGATATTTTCTGTTGATAACATCCACGGAGAAAATTTCTTGCAGAAAATGCAGCCCTTGCTTTCACAGAACGGAATCTGCTCATCGTTTATACAGAGGCTTTCACAAGGGGTCCACCTGGAAGAATTGGAAACAGTTGATCAGAGACTGTCAATTACTTCTTTTCGTTTGTTGAATAGCAAAGCCAACGCCTTTCTTTTCTACGGAGAATCCAGGACCATTACAGAGCTAACATTTGTAAGATTTCTGATCGATCCCGAAAGCAAGGAACCTGCATTATTTCGAAAGGTGTGGATCATGACTGCCCAGTTTGATTTTGTACTATCAGGCACTCAAATCAAATTGGATCTCAGCATGTTCAATGGGGCGGTTTCCTTCACCGTTCATTCAACAGCAGTCGCGGGGTTCAAGGGATTTCTTCAGACCATCAATCCTCTTTCAGTCTGCAGAGATGTGTTTCGGCAGGACGTTTGGGAACAAGCATTTGATTGTTCTTTTCCAAAGCCAGAGTTACAAGAAACACACAGTAGGAAGTGCACCGGGGAGATGAAGCTGGAGGATCTGCCCTCACCTCTCTTTGAAATGGAAATGACCGGCCAAAGCTACAGCGTCTACAATGCTGTTTATGCTGTGGCTCATGCTTTGCAGGCTGTACACATGTTGAGGTTCAATAGGAGGAAAACCATAATGGGCAAAACACCTGATCTTCCACAGCTGCAGCCTTGGCAGGTATTCCTTTTGCACTGGACTCTTCTTTTATTTCAATGAGCAGTTTGATGCAAAATTATCTTTTGAACGCATTGCGGAAACTCTTAATATTCTATATGTAGAATTAACTGAAGCATCAGAATAAGCATAGAAATCCTGGCAGTGAGAACAATTAATTAGTGGGGAAACTTGCCTTCAGAAATTATAGATGATCCATAATTGGAGATTTCTATGAAGACATTGGACATTCACTGGTCTGAATTGTCGTAGAGTCTTTTCCTTGACCAGGCTGTTGTGTGCTAGAAGACCTTCAACGTCCCTGTATAATTCTGTTGTATTGAGATACAAGGGGATGTGGTGGCTCAGTTGCTAAGACACTGAGCTTGTCGATCAGAAAGGTTGGCAGTTCAGAGGTTCAAATCCCTAGCATCACGTAACGGAGTGAGCTCCCATTACCTCTCCCAGCTTCTGCCAACCTAGCAGTTCGAAAGCACGTAAAAATGCAGGTAGAAAAATAGGGACCACCTTTGGTGGGAAGGTAGCAGCGTTCCATTCATCTTTGGTGTTTAGTCATGTGGGCCACATGACCATGGAGACGTCTTCGGACAGCACTGGTTCTTTGGCTTTGAAATGGAGAAGAGCACTACCCCCTAGAGTCAGGAACAACTAGCACATATGTGTGAGGAGAACCTTTATCTTTAACTATTGAGATACAGAAAAAGTAGTTTCTCTTGTTATTCTGTCATTCAAGTAGTCTGCCATTCTGATCATGCAGAACCTGCTGGATGTGTCGGTAGCAGTTATTTAATAAATTACCATAGCCTACAGAGTCAGAGATAGTTAAAAAAAATTGAATTACTTTTCATTGTCTCTTCCAAAAATAATCAATTCTCCAAGAACTTGCTGGGTGGCCCATGAAAGTTTCATGAGTAATGAGTTGAGCTTTCTGCCTATATCAAAGATTTAAAAGAATGAAGTGGTGGTCCTTTTGCTATGTGGCATCCATAGTATGAAACAATCCTATGTTAAAATCTCTACCTCTCATCTATCTATCAAAGAATGCTTGAGTCTCAGATTCTAAAATCTGGCTAAAAGAAATTAGTCAGAACTCAGACTCTCAAATACTTCTGTACCAATGGGGAAAGATTAAGTATGTTCTATCTTGAATTAGTTTGTCAAGTAGTGGACCTAAAAGACAACATAAGGAAGTTACGCAGTTCCAAAAACCAATGTTCATTCTGCTTCATTTCATTGTTACATTTTCTTAAGCTAATATCAAATAAATAACAGAGTGAAAATGTACATTTCCATGCGATATTGCTTATCAAATTTCTAAGTGTAAATATTTAATAATGGTTATTGGAATGGGAAAAATGATTGAATGAAACTTCAATGTCTTGTTCTCTTCTCTGTTATATTGCGTTCAATTGTCGATCTCTTTCATTCTCTTTCAAGTAGCTCCATCCGTTTCTTCAAGGCATTTCTTTTAACAATTCAGCTGGGGAGAGAGTTTTCCTGAATGAGAAAGGGGAAGCAACAGGTGTATTCGACATCACCAACTTGATCACTTTCCCAAACAGATCCTTTCAGAGAGTCAGAGTGGGAAAGCTGGATCTAGAGGCTCCAAAAGGGAAGAAATTTTTCATTGATGAAGACGTGATTTTGTGGAACCCAGCTTTTAACCAGGTTTTAAATTATTGTATCAATCATGTTTTAATCCATTGTGTTCTGGTATTGAACATAATGTCTTTAGAAATCTGATTTCTGGTTTTTGAAAATAAACAGTGGCACATTGTTTGCAAATGTTGTTGATTATCACCAGTGGTGAAATTCATTTTTTTTACTACCAGTTTACTAGCAGTTCTGTGGGCGTGGCTTGTAGAAAGATACTGCAAAATCCCCATTCCCTCCCAATCAGCTGGGACTCAGGAGGCAGATAATAGGTGGGGCGGGGCCAGTCAGAGGTGGTATTTCTCGGTTCTCCGAACTACTCAAAATTTCCGCTACCAATTCTCCAGAACTTGTTAGAACCTGCTGAATTTCACCCATGATTATCACAGAAGACATTCCTGAGGTGAGAATAGAGATACTGAAAGATGTACTGAAAGTCTGGCAGCAAGAGGTAGAGGTAGAGATTGAGGAAACATTTAGATTAAATATGAATGATGCATGGAGATACAAAATCTCAAAGAAGGAGTATGTAAAGCAGGCCCAAAAATCAATAAGGATTGAAGTACTAAAACGAGCAAGAGATGAATGGTAGAAATGGAACACTTCCTAATATAAGATTTGTGTTTAGAATAGAGGTAGAAATTAGAAAATATTGTTCCCTATATTCTTATATAATATTTTAAAATCAGAATGTAGATGAAGAGATCACAAGTTGAAAAATGATTGTGTTATGTACATCTAAATAATATGATTATGGTTACTAGTAATGTGTATTAAAATATTGAATAATTAAATGATGAAGGGTTATATACATGGTAGAGCAAATTATACAATGTTAAACACTTTAATTGTAATATTTATAATGTTACTATAATGTTGTAAGTATAACTAATGTAAATAATACAAAATCCCAAGGGAGATTGGAAAACTGTCCAAAAATCAACAAGAATTGAAATACTAAAACGGGCAAGAGATGATGGATAGAAATAGAATACCTATTAATATAGGATTTGTGTTATTAAGATGCAGAATAGTGGTACAAGCTAGAAAGGAGGGAAATATTATTATGCATATTTCTGTATATTATTTTTAAATCAGTATGTAGACAGAAGAATTAGAAGTTGAATGCTGAGGGTATTATATACAATGCTATTTTAATGATGTGAGTATGATTAATGTAACTAAGATTGCTAAAATTATCAATATTATTATCCCTGTTTGGTATCAAAACTAATGATACCCAGATACCAAACTATTTGTACATCATTCTAATTTGCTGATGAAGTTGACAAATTCAGTATTCTTTTGGGAAGTAAAAACTAATTTCCTTGCATAAAGGAACAAAATATTGCAAACTATTTTAAATATCACACTTTTCAAAACCTTTTATGATTATCGCCAGGTTATTCCACTTTCTCGATGCAATGACCCTTGTTTCCCTGGTTATTGGAAGAAAGGGATTGAGGGAAATCAATTCTGCTGCTATGATTGTGTTCCGTGCCCAGAAGGGAAGATTTCAAATCAAAATGGTAGGGTAGGAATTCTACCATTTTTCATTAGATTTAAGTAATCATTAATAAACTACTTGGATGCAAAAAATTAATCAAGCGATTTTCAATATTATGGAATGCGTAGATGATAAAATTCCTTGATTTTCCTTCCAGATATGGAAGATTGCTTTGAATGTTCAGAAGATCATTATCCAAATAAAGAAAAGAATGAATGTATCCTGAAACTGCTGGTCTTTCTAACTTTTGAAGAAACCTTAGGAATTGTTTTAACCTCAGCAGCTCTTGGTTTCTTCTTCTTGACCTCTTGGGTACTTGCAACTTTTATTAAGTATAGAGATACTCCCATTGTCAAAGCCAACAATCGTTCCCTCACCTACACACTCCTTGTCTTGCTTCTGCTCTGTTTTCTCTCCTTTTTGCTCTTCCTTAGTCAACCTGGCAAAGTGACCTGCCTTCTCCGACAACCAACTTTTGGAATCACATTTTCGGTGGTCATTTCTAGTGTACTGGCCAAAACCATTACTGTGGTTGTGGCTTTCATGGCCACTAAACCGGGATCTCAGATGAGGAAGTGGGTGGGGAAAAGATTGGGTTTTTCTATTGTACTTTCCTTCTCTCTCTTCCAAATATTGATGTGTATTCTTTGGCTGTCAACATCTCCCCCATTCCCTGAGTTGGACATGAACTCAGAGCTCCAAGAAATGATTTTGCAGTGCAATGAAGGGTCAGCTTTCTTCTTCTACTGTGTCCTTGGCTACATGGGTATCTTGGCCATTGCCAGCTTTATTGTGGCTTTCCTTGCCCGTAAATTACCCGACAGCTTTAACGAAGCCAAGTTCATCACCTTCAGCATGTTGGCCTTCTGCAGTGTGTGGATCTCCTTCTTTCCAGCCTATCTGAGCACAAAAGGAAAAGCCATGGTAGCTGTGGAGGTCTTCTCCATCTTGGCCTCCAGCGCTGCTTTACTGGGATGCATATTCCTCCCAAAATGCTACATCATAGTTTTGCGGCCTGACCTCAACCACAGGGAGCAACTCACAAAGAGGAATTAGCACATCATGTGATATTTCTTTCTATGTACAATTGCTGAAAAACAGAATAGAAAAACCATTTGCTATCTACAGGTATATATAAAACATATAGGAATATTGTTTTGTTTTGTTTTCCTGTAAAGAAAGGATTTATGTAAGCTATTTAAGATTTATTCATATTTAAGCCCATTCCAAAGTAACTACTCATGTTGCTGCAATTCCCTCATTGTCTAAGTTTCTTTAACCTAATCCATTCTCCTTTTCAAACTTCTTTTGAACTTGACACATCTAGTTTTCTTAGTTGCTATTAGGATATTTTAGATATTGACTCAAATGATTTCCAACATTTGAAATGACATTTTCCTGGGTTTTACACTTTCAATTCGTAAAGCACTATACAAATATAGTAAAATGCTGATGGCCATTTTATGAATAAATATTTAACACAGTATTATAGTATATTGCGTACAATTTCTGAGGGTTTTTTGTATATGTAATATATATTGAGTTTGTGAATCCTGAATATTTAACTGTATTGAAAGAAAATGGCTTCCATACTGGGTCATAGCAATTCACACTCTACACCTAAATCTATTTCCATTGTAAATTGCTATCATGTATTAATAATATGGGAAATTTATTGAAATGAAATTTTCCCAGGCAAAAAACCCCCACAATACAATCCTAGGTAAAGGTAATGTTTTCCCTCGCACATATGTGCTAGTTGTTCCCAACTCTATGGGGCAGTGTTCATCTTTGTTTCAAAGCCAAATAGCCAGCACTGTCTGAAGACATTTCCGTGGTCATGTGGCCGGCATGACTAAATGCCAAAGGGGCACGGAATGCTGTTATCTTCCCAGCAAAATGGTTCCTATTTTTCTTTTTTCTTTTTTTATTATATATATATATATATATATATATATATATATATATATATATATATATATATATATATATATATATATATATATATATATATATATATATATATATTATATAAACATTTATTTATTTATGTAACAGACATATACAGGTTATCTTATTAGGAGTAACATTTTCTCCCTCCCCTCCCCCTCCCCCCACCCACCCCCCCATTTCCCCACCCTAACCCTCCCTAACCCAACCCCTGACTTCCCAGATAGAGTCAGAAGCATAGTTACCAGCAAATCTGAAAAACAAATATCCCAATAATAATATGCATATATCAGAATAAGAACAAGATAATACAAAAAAGACAAAAAAGGAGAAAAACCATCATAACCTCCTTTCCAAAACCATTACTACATATTTATGAAACATTTCTCAACCAAATCCCATAGACACTTCCTTTGAACCGTACCTTAATTTTACAAAATCAATCCAGGGATACCAATCTATAGTATACTTATCGTAAGAGTGATCTTTTAGGTATACAGAAATTTTATCCATTTCGGCAAGATTTGCTACCTTAACTATCCATTCTTCTATAGAGCATAATTCTGCTTTCTTCCAATATTGTGCTATCAGCAGTCTAGCTGCTGTAATCATATACAATATTAATTTAGTTTCAGCAACAGTGCAGTCAGGTACTATGCCCAATAGAAAAAATTGGGGAGCAAATTTAATTTTTCTTTTAAGAATCTTCTTCTGCATTATCCACCATATTTTAATCCATAAAGCCTTAACTTTCTTACAGGACCACCAAATATGAAAGTATGAAGCGTTTGAACAATCACACCTGCAGCACTTAGGATTGTAATTTGGATACATTTTAGACAGCTTAGCTGGATCTAGATGCCATCTATAAAACATCTTGTAAAAATTTTCCCTTAAATTCTGGGCTTGCGTAAACTTCCCATTTCTAATCCAGATCTTCTCCCATGTATCTAACATTATAGGCTCCTCTATATTCTGTGCCCACTTTACCATACAATCCTTAACTAACTCAGAAGCAGAGTCTCTCTTTATCAAAATATTATATATTCTTTTAATATGAAATTGTCCTTGGTCCCTAATTTGCTCAGTCAACTCATCATACGTATTCTCAATACCTATCCTCATATCTTCCTTAAACCTAAATTGTAACTGTTGATATTGAAACCAAGTCTGTACAATCTTTTTATCTTTTAGTTCATCTATCAACTTTAGCTCCCAATGATTATCTACCCAATCCAACAGTTGAGCATATGTAGTTTCATCGTGCCTCTGTGTTATACTAATATTTTCTATCATATGCCTTGGTATTACCCAGTCAGGAATCTTACATTGCATATTTGGCTGATGCTTCTTCCAGACTCTTAACAACGCAGACCTGTATATATGCGTTCTAAAAACAAAATCCTGCTTTTTACCATACATTAAATACGCATGCCAACCATAAAGCAGATCATATCCTTCTAGATTAAGAATCTTCTCCTCCGTCATATTTATCCAGTTACTAATTGCTCCCAGGACAGCTGCATCATAATACAACATCAGATTAGGCATTTTCAATCCTCCTCTCTCCCGCACAGCATTTTCAATCCTCCTCTCTCCCGCACATCTTGTATAATCTTCAACTTAACTCTGGGTTTTTTCCCATCCCATATAAACTTATTTATGTCCCCTTGCCACTCTAACAAAGTAGCCTCTCTTTTAATTATTGGTGTCATCTGAAACAAAAATAAGAACCTCGGTAGTATATTCATCTTAACCGCAGCTATCCTTCCTAAGAAAGACAGATGGTTCCTATTTTTCTACTTGAATTTTTATATGCTTATGAAGTGCTAGGTTGGCAGAAGCTGGGACAAATAATAGGAGCTCACTCTGTTATGTGGCACTTGGGATTCAAACTGCCAAACTGCCGACCTTTCTTTTCGACAAACTCATTGTCTTAGTCTCTGACCCGCAACATTAATAGAGCGATAGAATCAAGATCACAAGAAGATGTAGTATCACTTTAAAAACCTTAATAAAACCACACTCAGAAAACTGTATCCTGTTTTGGTCACCACACTATAAAAAAATATGTGGATATTCTAGAAAGAGTGCAGAGAAGAAGCAACAACAGTCATTAGGGGCTGAAGGTTAAAACATATGAACAGTAGTTAGAGGAAGTGGGTATGACTAGTCTAGGGAAAAGAAGAAGTGGTGTGACATAATAACAGTGTTCCAATATTTGAGGGACTCCTACAAAGACAATGGGTTCAAACTATTTTTAAAAACACCAAAACCCGAGACCAGAAACAATGGATGGGAACTACGCAAGGAGGGAAGCAACTTAGAACTAAGGAGAAATTTCCTAGCGGTGAGAGCAATCAATCAATGGAATAGCTTGCCTCCAGAAGTTGGGGGATTACTTCATCACTGGAAGCTTTGAAAAAGAGACTGGAAAACCATTTGTTAGAAATGGTATAGGACCATGATGAAAAACCAATGGTACACAAGCCACAGGTAGCACATGGAGCCATATTTGCCAGCATGCAAGACATCAGCTCTGCCGTGCACATCTGCATTGGCCAACTGAATTTTGGGCTTCTGGGGGGCTAGGGTAGCCCGTTTTCCATTCCCCAGATTTCAGGAAAGCCTCCGGAACCTTGGGATGGCGAAAACTCCCCCATGCCCAGGGTGGTGGTGGTGTCGTGCACGCATATACAGATGGATGAGGTGCATTGTATTAGGGGTGTGGGCAGACACGAACGTGCAATAATGCATGCACGCACAATTTGGGCACACCTTTACAAAAAGGTTTGCTATCACTGGTGTAGAATCTCCAAACTGGCACGAATAGCCAACATTCCAGAAGATAGGCTCAAGATACAGAAGGATCTTGACAGACTTGAACATGGGGCCCTCTCTAACAAAATGAAATTCAATGGTGAAAAAAATACGGTTCTACCTTTAGGCAAGAAAAACAACTTGATTGTAGGATTTGTTGCCTAGGCAGGGGGTTGGACTAGAAGACCTCCAATATCCCTTCCAACTCTGTTATTGTATTATATTCTGTTTCTTTGTTTGTTTGTTTGTTTGTTTGTTCATTTGTGATAATTTATTTGGCGCACATTCACTGTCAGGGTTTCTGGGCTGCTGAAAAAAATCCAAAATACAAGCAATAGAAATAATAAACATTCCTACACACACACACACACACACACACACACACACACACACACACACACACCGGGGATGACAATCCATTAGATAAGCCACCTGACGGGCTCCATCCCACTCTGTGTTTCAAAGGCCTGTTGGGCCTTGCAAAAGACTATCAAAGTGGGTGCCAATCCAACTTCCATGGGGAAGATGTTCCAAAGAGAGGGAGCCACCATAGGCCCATCTTCTGAGTCCTGCCACATGGGCTTTCTTAGGAGAGAAGACCCTCCCTGACTCCCCACTTTGATGGTTCAGGAAGATGTGACCAGGATGAGATGGTCCTTGAAATAACATGGTCCCAACTATATTAAGATTTAAAGGTAAAAACCTTTACCCAGAAGGAAATTGGCAGCCAATGCAGCTCTCACAAGGAAGGTGACACATTTGAACACCTGGGTCTACACAAAACCACCTTCTTCTTCTTCTTCTTCTTCTTCTTCTTCTTCTTCTTCTTCTTCTTCTTCTTCTTCTTCTTCTTCTTCTTCTTCTTCTTCTTCTTCTTCTTCCTCCTCCTCCTCCTCCTCCTCCTCCTCCTCCTCCTCCTCCTCCTCCTCCTCCTCCTCCTCCTCCTCCTCCTCCTCCTCCTCCTCCTCCTCCTCCTTCTCCTTCTAACCTACATATTTTCTGGACAGTACATTGACTGGGTCAAATCTTTTCTAAACCACAAAAACAATAGTAATACAAATAAATATCTGTTAAAATCCTACAACTCCAACAATATTGGTCTCTTTCTATAGTCCTTTATCATTTTCCAATAGTTCATTTAAACATAAACAGCATTACTTTGGGCCCTATATTTATTACATCCTGCTAAGTAATATCAATTAATATTTTAAAAATTCCTCCTCCTCCTCCTCCTCCTCCTCTTTCATGATTGGACATTGGGATCATATTAGCAATCCTATTTTTATCAACAGCCACACGAAAAAGTGCTGCTGAGTTTTGTCCAAACCAGTCCATTAGATTTCAAAGCCATGATGTCCTTCTTCTGTCTGGTCCTCGTTCGCCTTCAGTCTTTCCCTGGAAGATTAAGTGAAGTATGCCATATTTTTCCAGATGTCGCATCACATGTCCAGAATATTCCAACTTTTGCTTTTTTATGGTTTTGATGATGATTTCCATTGGCTTTCCCAGGCGGCTTATCACCTCCTCATTTCCATATAGGCAATTGAATTTTGAAACAATTGGAGCCTCCGGATATTTTTCAAGGGAAGTCCCATATCTGAATGGTTGAATAGTTGGCAACTCCTTATCTCTGCTAAAAAATGCTCTGTCCTACACAGTGTCAACAAAAACCAGAACACCAAATGCAAGCTGGGTGGATACTACCTAATAGATGACCCATACTCTGTCAAGGACCTGTCAAGGAGTACTCATCTCTAAAGATCTAAGCCCCAGAGCACCCTGGAACCCCATTGCCAAAAAGGTTGTCAACCTTATTTTGCGAAGTTTTTCCTATCGTAACCTTATACTGCTAACTAGGGCATAGAAAACCTTTCCTAGAGCAATCCTTGAATACTGCTCACATGCCCGGAATCCACACTGTATAGCAGACCTAAATACAATAGATAATGTCCAGAGGTATTTCACAAGAAGAGTACTTAACTCATCTGCTCGCAAGAACATACCTTATGCCACCATTCTCGAAATTTTAGGCTTGGACAACCTCGAACTTCTCCGTTCTGACCTAAACATAGAACACAAAATTATCTGATATAAAGTTCTACCTGTATATGACTACTTCAATTTCAACTGCCCTAGTACAAGGGCAAACAATACATACCAACTCAAAGTAAACCGCTCCAAACCCGATTGCAGAAAATACAACATCAGCAATAGAGTGGTCAGTGCCTGGAATGATCTACCTGACTCCGTTGTTAGTTGCTCAAACTCCCATATCTTTAACTTTAATCTGTCCACCGTGGATCTCACACATTTCCTAAGAGGTCCCTAAGGGGCCATGCATAAGTGCCTACGATCGATGTTCTACTGTCCCCATTGATATGTACTCATTATATGTGTTCATGGCCGTGTTACACTAATTTATACCAATCTATTTGTACTAATCTCATGCAAAAATGTCCCTGTCTATACTAATACTTGTTGCCTTGTACATGTTGACAAATTATATATATATATATATATATATATATATATATATATATATATATATATATATATATATATGTTGTAATTGTACTGATATATATGTATATGTATATGTATATGTATATGTATATGTATATGTATATGTATATGTATATATGTGTGTATATATATATATATATATATATATATATATATATATATATATACATACATACATACATACATACATACATACATACATACATACATACATACATACATACATATATATATATATATATATATATATATATATATATATATATATATGGAGAGCCCCACATAAAGCTGCTGATCTCATAATTGGTGGCATAGTCTATTTCTTTTATGAATTGAACTTAAAGGAACATTCCTGTGTACAGCATTATGATGTAGAGGTTTATTTACAAATGAAGGTGTTTTTCTTCATTTTATATTTTTAGCCAGTTCCCCAAAAATTGTTTAGATGAGTAAAAGATGTTACAGTGCAAATGTAGGTTTCATATCTAACATAAGGCATTCTGTCTTTCCAATGTTTCTAGTTCTGAGAGAACAAATAATATGTTAAAATGTTAGCAGTAAAATAGTAGAAACTTTAGTGCAAAAAAAGTTTTCAGTGAGTTCACGGTATTTTTTTAAAAAAGTTTCTACATTGTTACTCCTCATGACTGATACCTGTTGGATATATTCCTATTCTATTTTGTGAAAAATCGATAGAAAATAAATGTTTTTAGATTCAAAAAACACTTTCAACAATTTCAACAACCAGGCATATACTTTATTGCAAATCTCCCTTATATGATTTTTATTCTCATTTGCTCATATAAAAAAAAAAGTTGAACTAGTGGCCAATTATTATCTCATCAAAACAAAATAATTAACCCCCACGGGAATCACCATATTTTCTCAGCTAGGCCAAAACACCAAAGACTGCACAGAAGGAAATGATATTCAATAACAGTCAAGGTATCAGCTTGGATAAATGAAACATTTGAAGTACAGGAAGTTTGGCACAAGGGTAACAACAGCTCTTTTGGGCTCATTGCTTCAGATGTCTACCCTCTGTTCTCTTCTGCCAGAGTATCTGTTCAAATACTGTACAAGATACAAATATGCACTCACAGGGATATTCAAGTAGAAAAGAATAGATTTTCTCATTAGTTGCATTCTCATATATAACCTTGGATCAATCTTTAGATGAAGTATTGGACTATAGGTACTTTCTGATCAGGAGGATGGAAGGAAAAACATTTACACAATAACAAAATCATGAAGATGTTCCTTGTGATGTTTTTGGTACACAAAGTAGTCACTCTGAAATGCCCTGCAAGTGATGCTTTCCTTGTTCCACATGAGTGGTACCAGCCTGGAGACCTCATCATTGGTGGGATGGCATCTCACTTCACTTACCACCTTTATGAAGCTAAATTTAGTGAAAATCCATCTAAGAAACCTTATGAAATACCAGTGTAAGATTTTTTTCTATATCTAATCTTACCCAGATTTTCAAAAATCCTTTATATGACTAAAACATTATCTGTGCATAAATGTAAGGTTTAAAATATAATATATGACTTTCCTTCCTTCCAATTGGATCTGTTAAAGAAAGGAGAAATAACCTTCTTAACATTATCTTAAAGTATTTCACGTGAAATGTATAAAACCTCAAATCAAGAAATCTATATATAAAGATTTACTGGGATAAAGATAATTTTTAGAAAGATTTGACATCTCTCCTCACAAAACATACAGTTGGTAAATAAGTGATACCTTCATAAACAGTTTTTTTAAAAAACATAATGGAACATATTGTATTTTGAAAGAAGTGACCACTTGTATTTGTTGCAATACATATTTCTTCGAAGTCAGGGAAATGCTGTGTAAAATAAATTTGAGCTCTGTGGAAATTAGCAATAGAAGAGAATATTTTAGTACAGGGTGGAAATGAGAGGCTCCTCTCACATTGATTGTTTTCTTGAAGACGTCTCATTAGCCAAACTAGATAATATCATCAGTGCTAGGTTGTGTTGATGTTACCTACTTTGGGTAATGAAATGTCTGCAAGAAAACAGCCAGGCTCAGAGAACACCAAGGTTCCCGCTGTAGAAATATTAGAAAAACTATTTTCTTTCTATTACTGTCAGAGAAAGAAATGTTTGCTATTTATACAGAAATGTTGTCACCTTATGAGAATTGTCAATTTTCACTTTCAACTGGAGGTATTTAAATTTTTGCAGCATATTCACTAAATTTCATCAACATGTCCTCGCCTTGGCCTTTGCTGTGAAGGAGATCAACAAGGACTCAAAGATCTTACCTAATGTCACTCTTGGTTTCCACATCTATGACAGTTACTTTAATTCAAGGATGACCTATCGCACCACTCTGGACCTGCTTTTCAAATCTCAGGAATTTGTCCCTAACTACAAGTGTGATAGCCAGAAAAATCTCAGGGCTATCATTGGTGGACTGGATTTTGTCACATCTTCTCAGATTGCTGAAGTTACTGGATCCTTCAAAATTCCACAAGTAAGTTGCTTAATCGCTAAGGAGAACAATTCTATATTCTGTTCTTGATGTAGTTTTGGATTAATTAAGGAGCATCAAAGATTAGGGTTATGTTCTAATTAAGATGTTCTTCTTGGCTTAAGGTCTGTTAGTTGATATAATATTGAAACTATAATGCCAAATACAAGAATTGAGGATTCATATACAGTCCACCCCTGAGGAAAGAGTTAAGAATAGTATTCTTTATTTATATCAAAAGAATTGATCAATTCTATGTGTTTGAAATAATTCCAATACATTTCTCTCCATATTTATACTTAGAAGAATTTAAGGAAAACAATTCCTTCCTTGCATAAATTTTATATGAAAACTAGATCAGGACAATTGCATTTGATCTTACAACTGAAGACAATACTACTCTACTTTCTTGCAGCTGACCTATGGCTCACTACCCCAAGAGCAATTTCAGACCCATAAGCTCTCTTCAGTATATTTCATGGTCCCCAAAGAGGACCATCAGTACGTTGGGATTGTCCAACTGCTTCACCATTTCAGATGGACATGGATTGGGATATTTGCTGTTGATAACAACAATGGAGAAAATTTCTTACAAAAAATGCAGCCCTTGCTTTCAGAGAATGGGATCTGCTCATCATTCATAGAAAGACTTACACAACTGGTCCACTTTGAAGACTTTCCAGAAGTATATTCAAGAGTCTCTAGTATTACCATAAATTGGATAAATAGCAAAGCCAATGCATTTCTTGTCTATGGAGAATCATTGACAATTACGTGGCTGAGAGTTGTCACATTTATGGTAGATCCTGAAAGCAAGGAAATTGCATTATTTAGAAGGGTGTGGATCATGACTGCCCAGATTGATTTTGTATTATCAGGATTTCAAATCAGGTGGGATCTCCAGATGTTCCATGGGGCTATTTCCTTCACCGTTCATTCAACAGCAGTTGCAGGTTTCAAGGAATTTCTTCAGACCATCAATCCTCTTTCACACCACAGAGATGGGTTTCTGCAGGAAGTATTGGAACAATCGTTTGATTGTTCATTTCCAAAACCAGAATTACAAGAAATGCATAGTAGGAACTGCACTGCGGAGATGAAGCTTGAGGATCTCCCTGGACCTGCCTTTGGAATGGAGATGACTGGCCAAAGCTACAGCATCTACAATTCTGTTCATGCTGTGGCTCATGCTTTGCAAGCTCTATACACATTGCATTTCAATAGAAAAAAAACTAGGATATGTAAAAATCTTGACTTTCCACATCTCCAGGCTTGGCAGGTATTCCTTTTGCTGTGGACACTTTGTTTATTTCAATACAATACAATAGTAGAGTTGGAAGGGACCTTGGAGGCCTTCTAGTCCAACCCCCTGCCTAGGCAGGAAACCCTATACCATTTCAGACAGATGGCTATCCAACATCTTCTTAAAGACTTCCAGTGTTGGGGCATTCACAACTTCTGGAGGCAAGCTGTTCCACTGATTAATTGTTCTAACTGTCAGGAAATTTCAATAAGCAGTTTGACATAGAATTATTTTTTGACCCCATTGTGGAAAATATTTTCTGCATGTGGAATCAAGCATGAGAAATCAAGCTAAAAATAAGGAGGGATTTCCTGTTGGTGAGAACAATTAACCATTAATTAGTGGAGCAGCTTGCCTTCAGAAGTTTTGGATGCTCCAACATTGGAAATCTTTACAATTTATCTGAAATAGCGTAAGGTCTCATCCTTGAGCACTGTGTTGGATGAGAAGACCTCCAAGTCCATTCTGACTCTGAAACTGTTCTGTCTTAAATAGAGGCAGAAAAAGGGTTTCTTTCTATCAATGATGAAAGATTATATATTATCTATGTGGAAGTAGATTGCAATTCTTTAAATTATGATTTAGATTCACTACTTAAACAAGTAGTGAATCTAAATCATAATTTAAAGAATTGCAACCTTCCAAAATCCTATTTTGCATTCTGCTTCAGTTAATTCTGACTTTCCCTTATATTGATATCAAGTTAAATACATCGTGTAGAAATGTACATTATCATACAATATTGATTATCAAATCTCTAAGCTTAATAACATTGTAGGAATGGGAAGAAAGAGTGAATGAAACTTGGATATGATTTTCTCTTCTCTATTATATTGCTTTTCATTCCCTCTATCTTTTATTCCCTTTCAAGTAGCTCCATTCACATCTTCAAGGCATTTCTTTTAACAATTCAGCTGGGGAGAGAGTGTTCCTGAATGAGAAAGGGGAAACAACAGGTGGATTTGACATCACCAACTTGATCACTTTCCCAAACAGATCCTTTCAGAGAGTTACAGTTGGAAAGGTGTATCTACAGGCTCCAAAAGGAAAGGAATTTTTCATTGATGAAGATCTAATTGTCTGGCACCCAACTTTTAACCAGGTATCAAATTAGTGATTCCACCTTAACCCATTACGATCCCATATTGAAATCTCTTTAGAAATCTAATTTCTATTTTTTTAAATAAACAATGGCATATTCTTTCAAATGTTGTGGATGATGAAAGATTCCTCAAATTGACAAATATGATATTACAATGTAAACGCCAGGATTGCATATTTGGTGGGCATTTCCACTTGAAATCACAAGAGTGGCCATGTTTGCATGACATCATTACCATGTATAATTATCTATTTTCCCTGCACTTCAGACAGGAGGTTTTGTACCTCATTATAATTTCTACATCTTTTCAAGTTGATGATGGAGTTGTTAAATTCTGCATCCTTTTTGGAAGTCAATAATCATGTTACTCCACTAAGGAGAAAATTCAGAAATTCAGAAGTTTTTAAAACTCTCCTTTTCAAATCATTTCCAGGTTTATCATCAGGTTCTTCCTTTCTCTCGATGCAATGACCCTTGTTTTCCTGGATCCTGGAAGAAAGGGATTGAGGGAAATCAGTTTTGTTGCTATGACTGTGTTCCGTGCCCTGAAGGGAAGATTTCAAATCAAAATGGTAGGGTGGGAATTCTATGACATTTCATTAGACTTAATAACATTTTAATAAACTACTTGGAGGCATAAAAAGAATGTGATTTTCAATAATTTAGAAGGCCTAGATGACAAATTCCTTGATTTTCCTTCCAGATATGGATGATTGTTTTGAATGCTCAGAAGATCATTATCCAAATAAAGAAAAGAAAGGATGTATCCCTAAACTGGTGGTGTTTCTAACCTTTGCAGAAACCTTAGGAATTGGTTTAACCTCAGCAGATCTTGGTTTCTTCTCCTTGACCTCATGGGTACTTGTAACATTTATTAAGCACAGGGATACTCCCATTGTCAAAGCTAACAACCGGTCTTTAACCTATACTCTCCTTGTCTCTCTTCTGCTCTGTTTTCTCTCCTCTTTGCTCTTCCTCAGCCAACCTGGGAAAGTGACCTGCCTTCTCCGACAATCAATGTTTGGTATCACTTTCTCAGTGGCCATTTCTAGTGTGCTGGCCAAAACCATCACTGTAATTGTTGCTTTCATGGCCACTAACCCGGGATCTCAGATGAGGAGATGGGTGGGAAAAAGATTGGCCTTTTTATTGTCTTTTCTTGCTCTCTCTTACAAGTATGTTTTTGTCTTCTTTGGTTGTCAACATCTCCACCATTCCCTGAGTTGGACATGCACTCAGAGCTCCAAGAAATGATTTTACAATGCAATGAGGGTTCAACATCCTTCTTCTACTGTGTCCTGGGCTACATGGGTGTCTTGGCCATTGCCAGCTTTATCGTGGCTTTCCTTGCCCGTAAATTACCTGACAGCTTTAATGAAGCCAAGTTCATCACCTTCAGCATGTTGGCCTTCTGCAGTGTGTGGATCTCCTTCTTTCCAGCCTATCTGAGCACAAAGGGAAAAGCCATGGTAGCTGTGGAGGTCTTCTCCATCTTGGCCTCCAGCGCTGCATTACTGGGATGTATATTCCTCCCAAAATGCTACATCATTGTTTTGCGGCCTGACCTCAACCACAGGGAGCAACTCAAAAAGAGAAATTAGTTTATCATGTCATCTTACTGGCTCAGAAAAATTGCTTAAAAAGAAATAAAAAGAATGCCATCTATACGAAAAATATTGTATATAAAGTTATAAGAACAGTTATTTTTTTATTTTTGTCCAAGAAGTATTTGTGTATGATATTTATGATTATTAAGATTTATAACAATTGTTGGTTCCAAAATAAAGTGCTCATGTTGTTGTGTTAGCACCATTTTCTAAGATTCCTTAACCAAATCCTTCTTTTCAACACATCCATTGAATTTGGTTTTGGTGATCTAGCTGTCTTGTTCCCTGTTAGGATCTTTTGGATATTGGCTCAAATGATGCCCAGTGTTTGCTGAGACATGATCATCATTTCGATACTATCCATTCCTAAAGTGTTACATAAAGACAGGAAAAAGCTGATTACCATTTTCTGAAAATGCAGTTAACACAGTATCATAGGATATCAGTTTTTTGATTTGTAAGTGTTCTTTCAAGCATAAAATGTGTTGAGTTTTTGAATCTTGTACATTTATCTCCATCTTTAAAAAGGCAATAAATCAGATTAGTTGAACTTGATTATGTGTGGATCTGTTTTCTGCCTGATGTTTATTTCCAGTCCAATTTTTTTTCCCGGGGAGCAATGGAAACAACTAGCATCACATCTAACCTACAAGCAGAAGCAGTGTCTGACCACACAGCAGTTTGACACTCTCCTGCAGTGTGTGTGCAATTTGTGCAACTTTGCAGCATTCCAACTATGCAAGAAATAGTCCAGATCTTCATAAATTAATAACAGGCTGCAGCTAAAGAGAGCCTCTCCTAGTTTAATAAATATTAAAAGTCCTTAAACATGATTAAGAAAGGGAAGGAACTCCTTTTTATTTTTTCAAGGTTTTTGATTTTTATTACAAATTTTTACATATTTTATGAACAATGTTTTGTCCAGATCTTTTCTTTTACATCCTCTCATAGGCATAATCCATTTTGCACCACATCTCTGTTTCCAATTTCAGCCATATTATTCTCTTTCCATATTTTTTTATCTTAAATTTATTTTCTTCTTAGCACATAAACAATATCACTAATCGCCCATAATTTCTAATCTCTTACAACACCATCAATTCCATCGCTAAATATGTTTCTCAAATTCCTCATCCCACTCATTAACATTTCATCTTCATCTCTTCACTTTAAATTATCTTCAAAGTTAAACCAAATTATCATTTCACATTTCATCGGTGGACCTGTTTTGCTGTAAGCAGCATACATCATCAAACTCAATTTTTACCTAAAGAACATTTAACTTAATTAATTCTCCACATTTCATAAGGTTCATATAATTCCCTTACATCTTAATTAACTACCCACCATTAATAATATTAATACAATTCCCTTTAATCGACTAACATGTTCCTTATTTCCCTTCTTCCCTCTTTCTGCCACTTTGGAAGGATGGAAGGCTGAGTCACCAGTCAACCTGGTGAGATTTGACATGCAAAATCACAGTCATTTGACAGTCAGCAGAAGTAGCCTGCAGTACTTCACTCTAACCACAGTGTCACTGCAGCTCCTCAAGTGGCCATCTTCACCGGAAGTCATCATTTCTATTACTTTCATTGGCAATTGCTCATTAAAAAAAATAGATGAACCATCAGCTACTTATTATCTCATCAAAACAAAATAATTATCTCCTAGGCGCCCAGGAATAGGGCCTTCTCTGTGATGGGCCCAGCCCTCTGGAATGACCTCCCCCCAGATATCAGGACAACGACCGATCTCCGCTTCTTCCGCATGAAACTCAAGACCCACCTGTTCCAACTAGCCGGCCTGGCTTAACTAGAACTTTCTAACCTCCCTGGCAATTTAAATATTTTAATATTTTATATGTAAATTTTGGGGGGTTTTAACTGTTTTAATTGTTTTAATTTATTGTTATTTATTTTAACTTGACTGTTAAATATTGGTGTTACCTCCTCCATGCCACACTTGTATTTTGATTTAATTGTACGTCGCCCCGAGTCCCTTTGCGGAGAGGGGGCGATTGATAAATCGAAATAAATATAAATATAGTGGAAACACCATATTTTCTTAGCTAGGCCAAAAATGCTACATGGAGGGGCATTTCAATTCAACAACAATCTAGGCATCTGTTTGGCTGTGAAGTAAATCTTCAACCACAGGGTGTTTAGTACAAGGTGTAATAATGTCTCTGGCAGATTAATTGCTTCAAGTTTCTACCCTCTGTTCTTTTCTGGTAGAGTATCTGTTCAAATTCTTGTGATAGTCAAGATGCAAGTTTGCACTCTTGTGAATCTTCAAATGGAAAATTTTACATTTCCTCATCAGGCGTTTTCTCAGATATAAACCTTGCATTAAACCTTAGCGGAACTATTGGTTCATATGTACTTCCAGTGGGCAGGATGAAAGACAAAACATTTTCACAATAACAAGAATATCAATATGCTTTTTCTGGTGTTTTTGGTGCACAAAGTAGTTACTCTGAGCTGCCCTGCCAGTGATGCTTTCCTTGTTCCACATGAGTGGTACCAGCCTGGAGACCTCATCATTGGTGGGATGGTGTCTCATCTCTTTTTCCAATTTTCTGAAATGAAATTCAGTGAACATCCTTCCAAAACTCCTTATGGTACCCCAATGTAAGAATTTTTCTTTGTTATCTAATCATAGCCAGATGTCCAAAAATGCCTTATATGAATAAAAGTTGTTTGTGCAAAAATAGATTACATTATGTAATCTATTTTTTTGTGTCTTTCAATTGCATCTGGTTCTGGTATCATGTGATCATGATACTGCCTCAGAGAAATTGCCTAAAAAGAAATAGAAAGAATGCTGTCTATAGGAAAAAATACTGCATATAAAGTTATAGGAACAGATTTATAATGATTGTTGATTCCAAAAGAAATGCTCACATTGATATGTTTTCATCATTTTCCTGGATTCTTTAACCACGTCCTTTCTTCTTTTCAACACATCCATTGAATTTGATTTTGATCATATAATTTTCTTGTTCCCCAAAGAGCTGGGGAAAAGTTGGTCCAATTATGTGGTCCCTGCTGCTAATAGCAGTAATCCAGCATACTGAACTTTTAACCCTATATATATCACCAGCCCCCTTCATGTTCCATTAATCTTATGATCAGAGTGGCCAAAACTTCCCATCCTATTATAGCCTGGAGACTGGAACTCTTGTCTTTTATAGCTCCAACTTGCCAACTTGTCCAAGTACAAAGAGCAGATCGGAAGATCCATTGCAGTCACTGGTAGGACACCGCAAAAGGACAAAACCAAGTTACCAGTTAAATACATAGATTTTCCAGGTGTTTTGGGGGGAAGAAAAAGCAGTCCTTATGCCATACAGATACCACATCTTTGCTATAGACCCGGTCCTTGGTATGTGTGGAGCTAAAATACCCACTAAGATATAGTACCGCATGTCAATTAAGAGATGCCCAGTGCTTATTCACCTGGATCAAAACACAGAAAGTCCTCAACCAGTTTTTAGGGGCAACCGAAGGATGACCTCCAAGGAGTCTCGCCAGATAATGTATCCTCAGTTTGAGTAGGGCTCTTGAAGTCAAGGACAGAATAGTAGTACCTCCCATCTTTGAGAAGGGAAGTTTATCAGCTTTGCCATAATGACTAAAGAGCAAGGCATGGGAAACGGCTGCTGGAATTGGATATGTCTAGTTTAATGAAAAGAAGGACTGGTGTGACATTATAGCAGTGTTCCAATACCTAAGGGGTTGCCATAAGGAAGAGAGGGGTCAGCCAATTTTCCAAAGCACCGCAAGGCAGAACAAGACACAATGGATGGAAACTAATCAAGGAGAGGACTACGGAGAAATTTCCCGATAGGACAATTGATCAGTGGAATGGCTTTGTCAGACTAATCATGAACTGGCAGATACATGGTAACAAGGTTAGCCAATGTATAGGCAATGCAACTGGGTCAGCCAATGGGAACTATTTGGTGACTGAGAGCCATGCCAGATGGCTTGGAGCCTGGGCGTGGCTTACCTATGTAGCTCTGAGTCTGTGCAAGAGAACTAATCTAGTCTACTCTCTGGGCTCGTCTCTGCTGTACTCTGCCTGTGGTTGTACTTATGTACAATCTCTTCTCTCTACCATGTTATAAGAACCATTGTTGGTATTGTATATATACTTATGTGTTATATTGTATATAAAGAGAAGTTAATGAATTCCTGCTGAATTCTGTGTATGCTTTCTGGATGTGATTTTCCGCAGCAAATTCTGACAGACTTGCCTCCAAAACCTGTATGTGATCCAACACTGGAGGTTTTTAAGAAGAGATGGACAACCATTTACATGAAATGGTATAGAATTTCCTGCCTGAGCAGGGGGTTGGACTAGAAAACCTCCAAGGCCCCTTCCAACTCTGTTATTCTGTAGAAATAATAAAGGTGGAATATAGTGTAAAAAATAAAATAAAACAATAAAATAAAAAGTAAAATAAAATCTGGTGTGGCGTGTGAGAAAGATTAAAAAATGAAACATCTGTGGTGAAATTGTAATCCAAACCCCACCCAGTTTTTACCTGCATTGTCAGTTTGCACAAGGGGATGTCATTTCCATGGCACCAATAATAGGTTGACTGATATGCTTTATTAAAATTCCCAAGAATAATCAGCCTAAATTCCTTGGAGTGGGCTCAGCCAGCTGGATCAATTCAGTAGAAGGCTGGGTTTTTTTTAAAAAAAATCTGTGCTTGACTTGAAATGAACTTCTTGGCTAGGTCCACTCTGTCAATCCTGAAGTCATTTTGGAGAGCCTTCATTGCTGCCACAGTAGGGCTGGCTGGAGCTGTGGGAACCGGAGTGGGGGAGATAGAGATAGATGGGGACTTATAGCCAGAATAAAATTCTCGCCAGGTGCAGGGAGGCCTGGATGGAAACCAACTGTAGTTGGGACAGTGACTGGATTGGACCATGTGATGGACATATGGACTAGGGCAAGACATATGGACTAGGGCACCTCTCCCACCTCAGCCTGTATTTTTAAATTTTGGTCTTAGGCTAAGTTTTTAATTTTTATAAATTTGTACAGGGGTTTAAAGTTTAATTTGATTTTAACTATATTTATGATTATTTGTAAAGTTTTTAATTTGGTACCTGTACACCGCCCCGAGTCCCTTCGGGGAGAGGGGGTGGTCTAGAAATCAAATAAAATAAATAAATAATAAATAAGAGTCGGTTCCACCTATCGTAGTGTCCTTTTTCCTCTGCCAACCGGAAGTCCGGTTCCCCCACCATAGAGTCTCCTCCTAGCATGGCGTCCTTTTTCCTCTGCCAACCGGAAGTCCGGTTCCCACACCATAGAGTCTCCTCCTAGCATGGCGTCCTTTTTCCTCTGCCAACCGGAAGTCCGGTTCCCCCACCATAGAGTCTCCTCCTAGCATGGCGTCCTCTTTCCTCTACCTGTCCTAACTGAAAGCCCTATCAATTGTGGAAGCGATGGGTAAGAGGAAGCTGCAGCAGAGGGATGAAAGAGCCACATGCAGCTCCAGAGCTGTGGGTTGATGACCTCTGGACCGGGGGAAAGAACTTTTAATTTGGGTGGGGAAAACCATGGTACTTTCAGAGTCCTGTTTTCACCAAATGTGCCAATATGATATGCCTAATAAATTTGGAGTTTGAGGATCACCTTGGCCTCGGAGTTTTGATTGTGATGGGTCTGTTACTTGGAATCCCGACACACTCTTTCTGGGAGATTTCACTATCTGAATTTTGATCCGCTGGATGGAACAAAAATGTTCTGTCAGAATCAGCTTCCTGACTTTGCTCAGAAGATCAGGCAAACTTATTCAGTGTGGTTCTCTGACACAATAATACATGGAAATGTCAGCAGCTGACAAGGAGTCCAACTGAAGGGAAAACTCCTTCTTGGCATTGTCTGAAGCAATGGTGGTGCAGCTCTAAGAAAAGACGAATGCTATTTCCTTCCATCATTTGCTTCCATCTTCACCTAAGTATAGTACACAAAATTGTCTGCTACAACATCCTTCCTGTCAATGACTGCTTTGGCTTCAACTGCAGTAATACATGAGCACACAATAGATACAAACTTATAGTAAATCGCTCCAAACTCGATTGCAGAAAATACTATTGTGTCCAGGCAGATGACGTCAGGGATTTCCCTCTGACTGCTGGCATCTGCGCTAGCAACAGCCAGGTCGCGTCTGATTGGCTAAGACGCGACCTGGCTGAGAGCGGGGAAACTCTGGCTTGGGGATTGGCAGCTTCGTATAAATAGCTGTCAGACGAACCCTGCTTTGATTCTCTCCTGTATTTTGCTGTGACTGTTTTGTTCAATAAAGATTCTTGATTCTCCTCACGACTCCGCTCGCCTTTCGTTCGTACTTAACAAATACGACATCAGCAACAGAGTGGTCAATGCCTGGAACGCTCTGACTCTGTTGTTATATCCTCAAACTCCTAAAACATTAACCTTAAACTGTCTATTGTGGACCTCACCCCATTCGTAAGAGATCTGTAAGAGGCGTGCATAAGCGCACCATCATGCCTACCATCCCTGTCCTACTGATTCCATTTATTTGTACCCATTTCCATTGGCTCCATTTAGGCCCAGGGTACCTGCGAGACCACCTACTGCCACCAGTAGCCTCCCACCATCCAGCGCGATCCCACAGAGTTGGCCTCCTCAGGGTGCCGTCGGCCACGCAGTGTTGGCTAGCGACCCCCAGGGGGAGAGCCTTCTCCGTTGGAGAGCCTTCCCTCTGGAATGAGCAGCCCCCAGAGCTTTGCATAATCCCCGACCTCCGGTCTTTCCGACACGCCCTAAAAAGTTGGCTTTTCCAGCAAGCCGGCCTGGCCTGAACAAAATAAAATAAATGCTTGATTTAATTGTTAATTTTAATCCAATTTTTAAAATGTTATTGTTCATACTAATTGGGTTTGTTGGATACTCTATCTAATTTCTTTTTAACTTTTATAATTTGTGTTTTTTAATATTATACACTGCCATGAATCCTTTGGGAGAAGGGCGGCATATAAATCCAATAAACATAAACATTTCATTCATACGCATGCTTATTCTTATACCTATTAACTTGTAAACAATTTGTCAGGGTTCCAAATAGCATCCAAAATTAAATCAGAGTCCAAGGCAAAGGATTCCTCAAAGTTCCAATTTATTAAGAGAGCCATGTTGGCACACTTGGGACAACCCAAATCTGAAAGCTTCCCAGTTTTCCACACCCAGTTGAAAGTTCAAGATCTTGCCCCCACACCCACAAGTCCATCCCATGGTCCAATCTTCCACTGCCATGCTGGCAGTTCCACTCATCCAGTTCCCGTCAGGTGCATGGTGCAAAGACAAAGGATGACCTTGGCTTTCTAGAGAGAATTTTGTTATGGCTACATATCATTTAGCTCTGTACAATTCCCTTCTCCCATTTTCCCACAACAGAAAATGTATAGTAGAATAATAGAAAGTGTGCCAGGCCAAAGATCCAAAAGAAAACATGGCTGTAGGCCTGATATGATTGACAAATGAAATAAATAAAAATTAATACAACAAATCAGTCATTTATTGTATACACAGTATGTTTTATTAAGAGTGACAATGCAGATTTTTTTAAAAGAAAGAATCCTTCAGCTTTTTCAAAGATGTTTTGAACCAAGGTTTCATACATTGTGTGACAAATACTATACCATAAAGTAGAGTTTTAAAAAAATGTATTCTCCCATAACAAATAACATTTGAAAGACAGAGAGACTTCGATTAGATATTAATGCTATGCTGAAAACCTTTTATTCACATAAGCAGCTTTGGGGGAACTGATGAAGATTAGAAAAATAAAAATCATCCTTACTTTGGTATGTCATAAGAGGTTACACAAGGATATCCCTCAGAGTAAATTTCATAAAGGTTGTAAATGGTGTGGAATGCCATCCCACCAATGAGGAGGTCACCAGGTTGGTACCACTCGTGTGGAACAAGTAAAGCATCACTTGCAGGGCAGTTCAGAGTTGCTATTTTCTGCACCAGCAACATCAGGGGAAGCAAACTCATGCAAATGTCTCTGTCTTTCATCCTACAAGTTATAAATTGTACAGGAAAGGTTGCTTTATTCCAATAGGTAACCTAGCGATGAATTCTAGGTTTCTATCGGAGAGGGAACCTAATCAGAAAAATCCCCCATCATCTACTTGAAGATCTATGAGAGTGCAAATTTGTATCATCAGAGTTTGAACAGATATTCTGGCAAAGGGGAACAGAGGGACACAAATGCTAGCAATGGATCTGACAAAGCCATGATAATGGGCTCAGATAGGCTGGAAAGAAGGAGATCCACACACTGCAGAAGGCCAACATGCTGAAGGTGATGAACTTGGCTTCGTTAAAGCTGTCGGGTAATTTACGGGCAAGGAAAGCCACAATAAAGCTGGCAATGGCCAAGACACCCATGTAGCCCAAGACGCAGTAGAAGAAGAAAGCTGACCCCACATTGCATTGTAAAACCATTTCTTGGAGCTCTGAGTGCATGTCCAACTCAGGGAATAGGGGAGATGTTGACAACCAAACATTACAAATACATACTTGGAAGAGGGAGCATGAGAGGAAAAAGCCAATTTTCCCCCACCCATTTCCTCATCTGAGATCCCGGTTTAGTGGCCATGAAAGCCAAAACCACAGTGATATTTTGGCCAGTGCATTAGAAATGGCCGCTGAGAAAGTGATGCCAAACATTGATTGTTGGAGAAGGCAGGTCACTTTCCCAGGCTGGCTGAGAAAGAGCAAAGAGGAGAGAAAACAGAACAGAAGAGAGACAAGGAGAGTGTAGGTTAAAGACCAGTTATTGGCTTTGACAATGGGAGTATCCCTGTGCTTAAAAACAGTTCCAAGTACCCAAGAGGTGAAGAAGAAAAAACTAAGAGCTGCTGAGGCTAAACCAATTCCAAAATTTTCTTCAAAAGTTATGAAGGCCAGCAGTTTCTTTTCATTATTTGGATAATGATCTGGTGAACATTCAAAACAGTAATCCATATCTGGAAGGAAAGTCAAGGATTTTTTTTTTCATGTAGGCATTGCATATTACTGAAAATTACCTTGTTAATTTTATGCAGCCAAGTAGCATGAACTAATGTTATTTACAAAGGAAAATATTATTTACAAATCCAGTACGTGTCAGGCCTCCAGCCGTAATTTCTTGTGGATCTTAGGCCTGCCACACTTTCTATGATTCTACTATGCATTTTATATTGTGGGAAAATGGGAGGGGGGATTGTACAGAGTTAGATGGTATGCAGCCATAACCAAATTCTTTCTAGAAAGCCAAGGTCAACCTTTGACTCTGCACCTCTGCATCTGACTGGAACTGGATGGGTGGAAGCTGCCAGCATGGCAGTGGAAGATTGGACCACGTGATAGATTCGTGGGTGTGAGGGCAAGATCTTGAACTTTCAACTATGGGGGGAAAATCAGGAAGCCTTCATATTCAGGTTTTCCCAGATATGCCAACTTGGCCCTCTTAATAAATTGGAACTTTGATCAATACTTTGCCTTGGACTCTGATTTACTTTTGGATGCTATTTGGAACCCTGACAGTTTGCATGTATGTACAGAATAATATAAAAATCCAAAGTATAACATCAACTCTTAACCCACTAAGAGTCCAATTCTATTTCTCCATGTGTTTTCAAAACAGGTCTCAATCCCATATTATGTCATCTAAAAGAAAAATGTCGATCAGCTATAATAAAGAAAATTGCCAGGTTGCCTCTAGTTCAAGTCCCTTGTGAATTATTGGAATCTCTCCATTATTCTAGTAGGGCAAAACAACAAAGCTTCTGTGCAGAAGGGAGTAGGAAGTGAGAAACAATACATATATACATATTTCAAGAGCCACAGGGAGGAAGGAAGGGGTAATGCTGACTTTCTGGCATTCACTTCCACAATTTCTCTTCCTTCTGTCTTATCTGTCAGAACATCTCTTCGAATGATAGACCCAGATATTTTCCCCATGAGCAGAGAGTCATGAAGTTACTCCTTCTGGTATTCCTGATGAACAAAGTAGTTACTCTGAGCTGCCCTTCAAGGGATGCTTTCCTTATTCCACAGGAGTGGTACCAGCCAGGTGGCCTTATTATTGGTGGGATGGTGTCTCACATTGTTTACTACTTTTATGAAATCACATTTATGGAACATCCATCTTTAAAAGTTTACGGCTTACCACTGTAAGGGATTCCTTTTCTTTCCATGCAGTTTCCAATCTTAACCAAATCCTCCAATTCTTACATAAATAAAAGCTACCGGAACGTAAAATGCTGGGTTTTGTATGTTATCCAACCCTGTTTGTCTTTCAAATATATTTGGGTGTGGGAGAAGGAATAATTTCCTTTATATTATATTAAAGTCATTCTTGTAAAACGTAGGAAACTTTGTTGCAAGAGGTCTTTTGAGGAACATTTAGTGAGATTAGGTACTTTTTTCTTTAAAAAAAGTCTACATTATCTATTCATATTCAGTGATGTGGATAGGAAATAAAAGTGATAGTTTGAAAAAAGCTACTATATTGTTGTAGTACACATCTGTTGCAAATCATAGTATTACTGTGTAAAAAGTATATTTAAATTCTGCTCTAATTATTGAGTGTTTTAGAAAACCTGTCATCTATCTACTTCAGCAAGAGACAGAAATGCTTCTTCTTCTTATAGAAATCTTGCCACCTTACAAGAATTGTAGAATTATTTTTCACTGGGTGCACTTAACCTATTTGCAGTGTCATAACCAAATTCTACCAGCACGTCCTCGCCTTGGCCTTTGCTGTGAAGGAGATCAATGAGGACTCCCAGATGTTACCTAATATCACTCTTGGGTTCCACATCTATGACAGTTACAACAACCCAAGGATGACCTACCGCACCACTGTGGACCTGCTTTTCAAATCCCAGGAATTTCTCCCTAACTATAAATGTGATAGCCAGAAGAATCTCATGGCCATTATAGGAGGATTAGGTTCGGATACATCATCTTATATGGCAGAAAGTGTAAATGTCTACAAAATTCCACAGGTAGTTTGGGGATGGGATGAGATAGAAACTTTGACTTCTTTTGTAATGAATGTTAGATATTAGATGTTTGCCATGCCTTTCTGCAGGACTTCACGGAAGTCCACTTTGCAATCCTTCTGTAATTTGATTCCACAATGCAGTGCATTGGCTCAAGGAGATGCAATGTTTAAAACATCAAAATCTTTTAGCATGATCACAGATTGGAAAATTAAAATGGAAAACATAAATTAGAGAACAACCTTAAGCTTACTTAAGCAGGCAGGTATTGTGTTTTGACTGCCATCTGGGAACAGGTGGTATCTCTCCTTACTCTGTCTTTATTGGGGTCTGAGAAAAATAGTTTAGTATAAAACTCAACAGTTTTTCTGGAATCGTTGGATGATTGGTGCACTTGGGTCTTTTTGGAGATCTGTATGTTAAAAAAAAAATAACTTAGGGAGAACATACTTAACTGTTTTCATTTCTCCACATTCTCATGGATAGTCTTTCATGCTTAAATATTTTATTCCGCCAGCTACAAAGAAGAGCAGAAGGTAGTTCAATAAGTCTAGCTCTAAAGAACATAAAATATAGAATAATAGAGTTGGAAGGGACCTTGACAGTCTTCTAATCCATCCCCCTTTTTGAGCAGGAGACCTTATACCATTTCAGATAAATGATTCTCCAGTTTCTTTTTGAAAGTCTTCAGTGATGGAGTTTTGAAGGCAAGATCTTCCATTGGTTGATTTAGCAAATGTGTCCCTCATCCTAGATTGCTTCTCCTCTTAATTGCTTCTAGGTTTCTTCTGCCCAGATTTAACTACATTCCAGATGTTCATGAGGATGAGCATTCTGGAACTCTATCAGGATGCTAGTTTTAGTTCATAATGGTATTCCATAAGTGAGAAAATATTTCATTTTGAGACTTCATTGCTTATATTGCTCAACTTCTATAATCTATCTATAATTGTAGACATTTTCAGTGTAGGAACACCTTCAATTTACATCCAGAAAGCAATCATTTTTGACATATTTCCACTTGCTTCTCATGAATAATGGCTCTCCCTTTTTTTTTAGTTTAGTTGACTTATGGTTCTTTTGCCCAAGAAGAGTTCCAGACTACTAAACTATCTTCACTTTATTGCATGATTCCAAATGAGGACCATCAGTACATTGGAGTTATACAACTTCTTCTTCATTTTGGATGGACATGGATAGGAGTCTTCACTCTTGACACTAACAAAGGAGAATGTTTCTTCCAGAAACTGCAGTCATTGATTTCCCAGAACGGCATCTGCACAGCTTTCTCACAAAATATTCCACAGTTGGTTAATCTGGAAAGCGTGTCTGAATTACTTCGGGGAAATTCAGGTATCTGCAATAAACTGATAGACCAGAAAGCAAATGCTTTTCTTGTCTATGGAGAATCATTCACAGTTTGGTGGCTCAGAGTTGTTGTGTATCTGTGTGATCTAGAGGATGAAGAGAGCACCTCATTTAGAAAGGTTTGGATCCTGATGGACCCAACTGATTTCATACTGACAGCATTTCAAAGAGGTTTCGATCTCCAGGTGTTCCATGGTGCTCTTTCCTTTGCAGTGCACTCAAGAGAAGTCCAAGGCTTCAGAGAATTTCTTCAAGTCATCAAGCCTTCAACCAACAAAAATGGATTTTTTCAAGAAGTTTGGGAGCAAATGTTTGACTGTTCATTTCCAAATGATGAATTTTCTAGATTATCTGAAGAAACTTGTACTGGAGAAGAGAACTTGGAGAATCTGCCTGCGTCTCTGTTTGAGTTGCAGATGACTGGCCATAGCTACAGTATCTACAACGCTGTCTATGCAGTGGCACATTCTTTGCATGAAGAAGTGCATTCAAAATCCCAAAAGAGATACATTCAAAGGTTTGCATTTCCAGATCTTCAGCCTTGGAAGGTAATGTCTCAAAAGATGCTTTACCTACCTTTTGTTTTAGTGAATAGCCATTCTCATCCACTGTTGAGTATGGTTTCTTTTGGTCTATACTCACATATCAATAGAAATATTGAGGGAACAAGACTGATGGCGTAAGAGGCGATTCTAAGTTACAGAATACACGGAGATGAAAATAACCAATACCTTTGCAAACCTCACTCCAGTCAATGAAGTTTGTATATCATTCTTGGTTCCATAAACAACCATTTCACATAGAATGAGCCTGTCTTGTCAATGTATCCAGCCCAGTTCCAAGAAAAGTTTAATGAAGAAGGATCTGAAAGCTGTGTTTCTTTGCTTTGTGCCCAGCACACTTTTCTAAAATATGGAGATTCATTTTTTTCTGATTAGTATTTTGTAATTTAGTCAAGACAGGGATGTTAGAACTCAGAGACAATGACAATTGGGGTTTTTAATCAGTAGAGGTGCACTATTTTAGTTTATTGTCATTGCACCTTGTACAATAAAATTAAATGCCTTATTCAGTGTACATTATACATAAAAAAAAACACTCATCCTTCACATTCTATACGATTGAATTGAAAACCCCTGTTATTCCATTCATATTGCGCTATACAGTAGAATCCAATATAGTTACTGCTTTGGGATATAAGCTGTTTTCCAGCTGATTTGTCCTTGTTTTTATTATCCTGTACCATCTGCCAGATGGTAATAGTTTGAAAAAAGGGTGCCCAGAATCAGATGGATCTTTCAGAACATTTGGAACTTTCTTAAGGCAGCAGCAGCTATAAAACTCTTCCAAAGAGGAGAGAGAGCAACCAATGATCCTCTGGGCAATGATGTTAACTCTTCAGAATACTGTCCTATCTGCCACTGTGCAATTAGCAAACCACACACAGGTGCAGTAAGTTAAAATACTCTCTATGGTGCAACGGTAGAAGGTCACCAACAGTTTTTCATTGAATTGTTGTTTCCTGAGAAGTCTCAGGTAGCATAATCTCTGCTGGGCTCTTTTGACCAGTGCTGCAATGTGAGCGCCCCAGGCCAGGTCCTCATTTATGATAACACTCAGAAACTTAAAACTTCTTGAAGTGATGTTAGTTTTCAGGCTTAAAGTAAACTGCCAGAAAAATTGTTGAGCTTGTTGCTTTGAAATACTTGTCATCATTCACCAATATGGTCAAAGTGAATTCCAAACCTCATTTATTAATCATTCAGTGTGAGTTGACATTTTCTTCTTCTATATTTCAATAAAATAATACAATACAATAGTAGAATTGGAAGGGACCTTGGAGGCCTTCTAGTCCAACCTCCTGCCTAGGCAGGAAACCCTACACCACTTCAGACAAATGGCTATCCAACATCTTCTTAAAAACTTCCAGTGTTGGAACATTCACAACTTCTGGAGGCAAGTTTTTCCACTGATTAATTGTTCTAACTGTCAGGAAATTTCTCCTCAGTTCTAAGTTGCTTCTCTCCTTGATTAATTTCCGCCCATTGCTTCTTGTTCTACCCTCAGGTGCTTTGGAGAATAGTTTGACTCCCTCTTCTTTGGGGCAACTCCTGAGATATTGGAACGCTGCTATCATGTCTCCCCTGGTCTTTCTTTTTATTAAACTAGATATGCCCAGTTCCTGCAACTGTTCTTCAAATGTTTTAGCCTCCAGTCCCCTAATCATCTTTGTTGCTCTTCTCTGCACTCTTTCTAGAGTCTCCACATCTTTTTCACATTGTGGTGACCAAAACTGAATGCAGTATTCCAAGTGTGGCCTTACCAAGGGTTTGTAAACTGGTATTAACACTTCACGTGATCTTGATTCTATCTCTCTGTTGATGCAGCCTAGAACTGTGTTGGGTTTTTTGGCAGCTGCTGCACACTGCTGGCTCATGTTTAAATGGTTGTCCACTAGAACTCCAAGATCCCTCTCACAGTTACTACTATTAAGCACGGTACCACCTATACTGTACCTGTGCATTCCGTTTTTGTTGCCTAAATGTAGAACCTTACTCTTTTCACCATTGAATTTCATTTTATTAGATAGTGCCCAATGTTCAAGTTTGTCAAGATCCTTCTGTATCTTAAGACTATCTTCTGGAGTGTTGGCTATTCCTGCCAGCTTGGTGTCATCTGCAAATTTGATGAGTTCCCCATTTATTCCCTCATCCAAATCATTGATGAAGATGTTGAAGAGTCCTGGGACCAAAACAGAGCCTTGGGGTCCTCCACTGCATACCTCCCTCCATGAAGATGCAGTTCCATTGAGGACTACACGTTGAGTGCAGTTGGTCAGCCAGTTACGAATCCATCTGGTGGTGATGCTGTCTAACCCACATTCTTCTACTTTATCTAGTAGTAGGTTATGGTCTACCTTATCAAAAGCCTTACTGAAGTCCAAGTAAACTATATCAACGGCATTCCTCTGGTCCACTATTTTTTTCACATTATCAAAGAATGTAATAAGATTAGTCTGGCATGATCTGTTTTTGACAAATCCATGTTGACTTTTGGCTATTACTTTGTTTGCTTCTAGGTGTTGCTTCAAGTTAGGAAGACATTTTTTTTTTTCATTTTCATTCACCACATGAACCATGGTGCCCCAGTGGTTAGAGTGCAGCACTGCAGGCTACTTCTGCTGACTTCCAGCTGACTGCAATTTGGCAGTTCAAATCTCACCAAGCTGAATTTTGACTCAGCCTTTCATCCTTCCGAAGTGGGTAAAATGAGGACCCAGATTGTTGGGGCCAATGTGCTGACTCTGTAAACTGCTGAGAGAGGGCTGTAAAGCACTGCAAAGCAGTATATAAGTCTAAGGGCTATTGCTAGTGAGAGTAAAATAAAGGGAAGTTTTAATCCTTTTATCCCTAATAATTTGTTTTCTTTTCGACTCCCTTTTTCTTATCCTTCTTCATGTAGCTCCACAAATTCCTTCAAGGGATTTCTTTTAACAACTCAGCTGGAGAAAGAGTCTTCTTCAAAGACAAGAGGGAAGGTCAAGGTGGCTTTGATATTGTCAACATGATCACTTTTCCGAACAGATCTTTTCAGAGAGTTAAAGTGGGAGAGTTAAGGTCCAATGCTCCAGAAGGAAAAGAACTCGTCATTGAGAGGAACAAAATCCTTTGGCACCCTGGATTCAACCAGGTAGGCAATCATGATTGTGCAAAACCTTCATGAATTATATTTTGATCCATTATTATCTGTTGATCGTTGTCTATTAAAATATACTGAATAGAATAGAATAGAATAGAATAGAATAGAATAGAATAGAATTCTTTATTGGCCAAGTGTGATTGGACACACAAGGAATTTGTCTTTGGTGCATTAGCTCTCAGTTTACATAAAAATACAAGATACATTTGTCAAGAATCGTAAGGTAGAATACTTAATGATAGTCATAGGGTACAAATAAGCAATCAAATCATATTAGGAAACAATCAATATTAATCGTAAGGATACAAGCAACAAAGTTACAGTCATACAGTCATACGTGGGAGGAGGTGGGTGATAGGAATGATGAGAAGATTAATAGTAGTGCAGACTTAGTAAATAGTTTGACAGTGTTGAGGGAATTATTTGTTTAGCACAGTGATGGCATTCGGGAAAAAATATTCTTGTGTGTGCAGTGCTCTATACCATTGGTTTGAGAGTAGGAGTTGAAACAGTTTATGTCCAGGATGCAAGGGATCTGTAAATATTTTCACGGCCCTCTTTTTGACTCGTGCGGTATACAGGTCCTCAATGGAAACCAGGTTGGTACTAATTGTTTTTTTCCCTGCAGTTTTAATTATCCTCTGAAATCCGTGTCTTGTCTTGTTGGGTTGCAGAACCAAATCAGACAGGTTTAGAGGTGCAGATGACAGACTCAATCATTCCTCTGTAGAACTGAATCAGCAGCTCCTTGGCCACTTTGAGCTTCCTGAGTTGGCGCAGAAAGAACATTCTTTGTTGTGCTTCTTTGATGACATTTTTGATGTTAGATGTCCATTTTAGGTCTTGAGATATGGCAGAACCTAGAAATTTGAAGGTCTCCACTGTTGATACTGTGTTGTCTAGTATTGTAAGAGATGGTAGTATGGGAGCGTTTCTCCAAAAGTCTACCACCATTTCTACGGTTTTGAGTATGTTCAGTTCCAGATTGTTACGGTCGCACCACGAGGCTAGCTGTTCAACCCCCCATATGTATGCGGATTCATCATTGTCTCGAATGAGACTGATCATTGAAGATAGTCCCTTTCAAAATCTGATTTCTGTTTGGAGAGCAGGGGGGGAAAGGCATATTCTGTACAAAGGTTCATTTACCAAATTGGCAAACTGGTATTATGATTTTAATATTGCCATCACGCCCATTTATTTACTTGCTCTGCCCCTCTTCAAGCAGATCCTCTCACACTTCCTTGTAATTTCGACACCTTTTTAATGCACAGTGTAAATCCAAGTTGATAAAATTCAGCAGCCCTTGGGAAGTAAACTATGATCTGCCTCCATAAAAGGGGGATAAAAATCAGAAACCGTTTCAAAGATCTCCCTTTTCAAAACCTTTTATGTTTATCCCCAGGTTCTTCCACTTTCTCGGTGTAATGACCACTGTTCCCCTGGATATTGGAAGGAAGGAGATGAACGGAAAAAATTCTGTTGCTATGACTGTGTTCAATGTCCAGAAGGGAAGATTTCAAATCAAATGGGTAGGTTAGACATTCCAGGAAGCTTTCATTAGATATGCTTAAGCAAACTGTAACACATTTAGGATGTAAAGCATATGTGATTACTACTGTGTTTCCCCCAAAATAAGACAGAGCCTTATTATTTTTGAGGTGCAGGAAACGGTGGTCACCTCATGGCCGCTGCTGTGTTGCAATATTTTCAGGGAAGGCTTATATTCAGGGGAGGGCTTATTTTAGCGCATGCGTTCAAAAGCCCAAATGGGTTTAATTATCCGGGCAGTCTTATTTTTGGGAAAACAGGTTAGACATTCCAGAAAGCTTTCATTAGATATACTTAAGTAAACTGTAACACATTTTAGGATGTATAGTATATGTAATTAATAGATTTATGACTACTGCAGGACAAATATTCATTTCTTCACCTGTGGATCAAACTCAATTTGCCATTGAGATGCCTACAGGTCATGTTCCTTATACAAACACATGCATTGAGCCATAGAGTTTTTGAGAGCCACAATTTTCCTTTTTTAAACATGGCAGAGAAATAAGAATCAAGTTAAATTTAAACTTCTAATTGTAATTTAAATAAATTTTAGTGCAAATATGAGCCAGCCATGTGCAGCAGCTGCCAAAAAAGCCAGCACAGTTCTAGGCTTCATAAACAGAGGGATAGAATCAAGATCACGTGAAGTGTTAATACCGCTTTATAATGCCTTGGTAAGGCCACACTTGGAATACGGCATTCAGTTCTGGTCACCACAACCACAACAGGGACTGAAGCTG